>NC_037539.1:6312542-6316575 GCF_001531365.2 Cynara cardunculus var. scolymus
ATTTAAAATTAGATGTTTATCATGTATTTAATTGTATTTATCTGCAGTTAGTTACACGAATTCAGATATGGGATGAAATCGGATAGGGATGAAATTCGATTTAAGAGTTCTTAAGAGTTTTAAGAGTTTTAGCCAAATGCTTTATAATATAGTATATATATATATATATATATATATATATAGGGGCACGTTCAAATGAAAATCGTGCATTTCTAAGAAACCGTGTAAACTAATTTCGACCAATAGCAAAATTCTTTTTTTTTTAATTAAATTTAATCAATAAGAATATTTCGGTCATTTTGCAATATTTTTAATTAAATATGAAAATTATTAATAAATCTTAATTAAGGAAACGTAATAAAGTAAATTTTATAAATTGTAACATTTAAATATTTAATTATATTATAATTTTAAAAATTTGAACTAAATATGTTGTGATGCGATTGAATCTGCTGGTGAATTTTGAAGATTGTAAGACATAATGTAATGAATTCATCAAATCATGATTGAAAAAAGAAATTAATACAAATGAAACAGGTTTCATAAAGTGAAACTGGTTCATGTCATAATTGAACAATGAGCAATGAAACATTTTCATGGTGAACTCGTTTCATTGATGGTGTAGTTGATCCATTTAGTAGGTAAAGTGGAAAATGAAACGGGTACATAATGTATTTGGTTCGTCATGAAATAATTGCATGATGAATCTGTTACAGAATCTTGAAGATTACAAGGCTTAAATGAATGAATTCATCAAATCACGGGTGAAATAAGAAATTTAATGTACATGAAATAGGTTTCATGAAGGTGAAACTGGTTCATGGCGTAATTGAACCAAGAGTAGTGAAACGGGTTCATAATATATTTGATTCGTCATGAAATAATTGCATGATGAAACAGGTACATGATGAACCTGTTCCATAATCTTGAAGATTGTAATTTGCTACAGAATCTTTAAGATTGTAAGGATTAAATGAATGAATTCATCAAATCAGGAGCGAAATAAACTAATCTATGTACATGAAACAAGTTTCATGAAGGTGAAACTAGTTCATGGCGTAATTGAACAATGAGTAGTGAACTAGTTTGATGGTAACCTCGTTTCAGTGATGGTGTAGTTGATCCATTTAATAGGTGAAATGCAAAATGAAACGGGTGCATAATGCATGTGGTTTGTCATGAAATAATTACATGCTGAAATGGATTCATGATGAAACCGCTGCGTCTTGAAATAATTTCATAATGAATAGGGTGCATATTTACATGGGTGTGTGAAGGACATTGAAACAATTTCAAATAAAGAATAAAAAGGCTGCTGTATTAGCGAAATTATTTCCTAACAAATAAAAAATTTTAATTTCCTAAAATAAATAATAATGTCCTTCAAGGAGAAGATTTTTTTGGGGTTTTAAGGAGGATGAAAAAAAAATTGCATTGGTTGGGAGAAAATTTTGAGCCCTAAGTCGACTGGTGGTTTGGGTATCGTTAGCTTAAAAACGAAAAATGTTGCTTTGTTAGCAAAATGGGTATGGAGGTTCTTGTCCAGCTCTAATGCGATTTGGAAGGATGTCATTTCTGAATTTTATGGTAAGGATGGTGGTCTTTTTTCAAATAGGCCTTTGATTGGAAAAAGCGTTTGGGTTTCTATTGTCAACACTTGCAAAAACGTGGAAGTTGCAGGTCAGAATGTCATCCTTTCGTTTACAAAAAAGGTTGCTAAAGATTCTTCTTCTCTTTTTTGGAAAGATGCGAGCATCGGACAAGGCTCAAAGTTGAAAGACCTTTTCCCCAGACTTTATGCCTTGGAAAGGAATAAAAATGCTTCTTTCAAAGACAGATGGACTTATATTAATGGTTCTTGGAGTGGTGCTTGGGATTGGAAAACAATGATTAGGGGTAGAAGCTTAGATGATCTTCAAGCCCTAGAAAGGCAACTCTCTCTTGTGGATTTCAATACTTCGGGTGAGGATATTTGGTTGTGGAATTGGAACAAGAACGAGATTTTTCTCGGTCAACTTATTGTCCAAATTAATTCAAGGAGCGGTTGAGACAAATGTTGGAAGCAATGATCCGTTTTTTTGGAGTCCTTTAATTCCTAAGAAGGTAAACATCTTCACTTGGCGCTTCCTTAAAGAGGCTATTCCGGTAAGATTCAATCGTTCAAAAAGAGGAATTCCGTTACAATCTTTGGAGTGCATCTTTTGCGGCAAAGGTGTTGAAACTTTGGACCATTGTTTCTTCTCTTATTCGGTGGCAAGCATTCTTTGGAGGAAAATATGGGCTTGGTGGGATCTTAAAGCCCCGTGGCTTTCCTCGGTGTCTGATTTTACAATGTTGATCAAACAAGTCGGTACTCATCGTAAGGTTGGAGTGATTTTCTTATCAGTGTGCGCCGTGGCGCTTTGGCAACTTTGGAAGTGGCGGAATGAAATTTTTCATGCTAAGGATGATGCGGAAGCTAAGAAGAGAGGTGAAGACCCATTCCCAGGTATTCAAAATTTTTCCAAGCTTTGGATGGGGAACAAGAATCATAAGTTCCATCTTAATTGGGATAGTTGGTCTTATTCTCCTTACTTTGTTTAGTCTACTTGCTTGTCTCAGGTTTGGGTTTTGCTTTGGCTTTAGTTTGGGGATGTCTCTTTTTGCTTCTTTTTGTTTTCGTTTGTTATTGTGGATTCTTGATTCCTCTTGTGTCTAGCTTCTTGCTGGATCGTTTTGTTTAATTTTATTGGTTGGCTTGGTGAGGGTGATGGCCATGCCGAAGCTCTCCTCCTTGTCCTTCCTTTTTTGCCTTTCAAAAAAAAATTAGGATGTTACATAATATGTATTTTTGTTTACCATTTTGCCCTTATTGCTGATATAAAAATAAAATTTTAATATATATAATTTTTAATTTCCTAAAATAAAGTAAACTAATCTTGACCATTAATCAAGAAAATGAATGAATGAGATTGGTTTATACGGTTTAAATAAATAAAGGCGATTTTCATTTGAACGCTCCTCTCTTTCTCTCTCTCTATATATATAATTTGGTTCAAACGAGAATAATAATCGAATAAAAAAATTAAATATGAATTATATAATTCATCAAATAATGATTTAAGTAAATAATTTCGAAAATAAATTAATAAGAGAAAAAGTCATTTATTTATATAGAGTTATTTAAGATATTTATTTAATTTAACTTTTTATCATATCTATGATTTTAATATGAGTTAATTTTATATTTAAATAATCTATTTTCTATTTAAGATATTTAAAATAAACAGTAATTTAATTTTCATATAAATAACTTATTATTTTTATTTAAGGCAATAATTGAATTTTTTTCCAAAAGAATTTCTTGATCATGTGATTTAAAAAGTTAATTCAAATTAAACACTGAAAAAGAAAATAATGAAAATAGAATCACATGTGATGTGTAGCGTAACACATTTAACATGTTTAAGATCATATGTAATTTAAAATATAATTCATAGTTTACAAATATCATCTGTGATGTTGTGCATAACTTACATTTATTTTTCACTTAAATTTATTATGATCAACATCACATCTGATATTTTGATGAAAATTAATGATTTTTTAAATAAAATTGTGGATTATTTATGATTTTTTAAATCAATATTTAATAAGCTCCCCCAAATCCACCGTACCATGGTTAATTATTATACTAATCTGAACCATTAAGTACAAATAAAATCTACCGTACCATGGTTAATTATTATACTAATCTGAACCATTAGGTATAAATAAGGGGGTGGCTAATGATACCCCTATCATTTGCTAATGTCACCCCTAGGTAGCTTTTCATCATTTATGTTTTATGATTTTTTGTGTTTTTTTGTTTTTTTGTAATTATTATTTTTTATTTTATTATTAATTAAAGAAAATTTTAATTAATATATATTATTTATTTTATTTTCTGTTTTATTTATTTATTTATATTATATTTTAATTAATATAAATTATTAATAAATATATATTATTCATTTTATTTTCTGTTTTTTATTTGTGTATATTATATTTTAAT
>NC_037539.1:6317110-6319112 GCF_001531365.2 Cynara cardunculus var. scolymus
AAAATATATAAAGATTATATATATAATTATATAATATAACTTAATTAATTGATATATATATATATATATTAAATACTAATAATAATTAAATATAATATATTTTTAAAATTGATTTGATGTTTGTGAATTTTAAACCCATCCCAATTCTCAATACATTCAACACCCCTATAAGTGTTGCCATTAGCAGCCCCCATAAATAATACTAATCTGAATCACAAAGAATGATATACATAACAATTCATCCATCACGTGGGCTCTTGCACCCAAATTCTTGTTTGTATTTACCCGTGAAACTTCGCGGTTTCTTCACCAGCCCCCTTTTGGTCATATCAAATCATCATCATCATCATATATATATACATACATCTCTCCTGTTTTACATATCGAGTAGAAAGATTTCAACACTCGATCAAGGTGTGTTTTCCTGCATCATTTCTGGGTTTACGAGTTCCTATCGTTTTTTTGTATTCCATTTTGGTGTTTTCTAGCTTGCTTTTCGTTCGATGGTTTTTAAGATTATTACTCTTTTTCCTTTAATTAATTTGGGTTTTGGATTAACATGGACACTCTTGATCGGAATTTGGGTTTTGGGTTTATCATCATCTATACGGGAAATCCCAAATTCTTGTAGCTTTTTTTCATGATCTTGATTGGTTTATATGCTTGTGTTGATTTAAGTTCAAGATTGCTTGCTTTACGATGGATCGTATGAGTAGTTGCTAAAGTTACGTGATGGGATGTTGAATTATTTTGATAGCAGTTTTTAGTTCTTCATACTCCTGTTTACTGTTTTAAGATCATAAGTGAGTCCATAATGCAAATGCAAAGATTTTAGAAAATCTGATTGTTTGGTTGTACGGATTTGAAATCCTAGGATATAATTCAAATAAGGTTTTAGAAAATCTGATTGTTGGTATTTATGGATGTTTCATATCTACAAAATGAATGATTAAATGGCAAAAACAGTAGCTCAAATGGTCCATTTTAGCACTTTAGTTACAGATTCGATGCTAATTTCACAAAAAGATGCATTAATTGTGTCACAATCTGGTCCTCGAGCGTGTAGTTCTGTTGGCAAAAGGGGCGGAGCAACTTTGCTCAAATACCCAACAAGTTCAAGTTCAAATAGACTTGGCTACTGACTCAGCTTTGAAATGCCTCCTCACATGTGGTTCCTAGGGGCCCGGTTGGGGTTGCCGAATTGTGTCACAACCTGATGAACTTAGATACTAGGTTCCTAGTTTTCTAATGATGTGGATTTCGGGTTAATATGAAATAAACATGACTTGAAATGGACCTTATACTTCTTTTTTTCCAGTAGATTTTGAGTCTTCTATAAAGATGGCGATAACGAATGTAATGGAATATGAGGCACTTGCAAAGGAGAAGTTACCCAAGATGATATATGATTATTATGCATCGGGTGCAGAAGACCAATGGACTCTTAAAGAGAATCGAAATGCTTTTTCAAGAATCTTGTAAGCTGTTTCTTTAGTTCATAAAGTTGTATGCAGATTCGTATTCTGATAATCAGCATGTCACTTGTTAATCTTTTTGACGTTTCTTATGTTAAAAACTAGGTTCCGACCCCGGATACTTATTGATGTGAGCAAAATAGATTTGACCACAACGGTTTTGGGCTTCAAGATTTCAATGCCCATCATGATCGCACCTACGGCTATGCAGAAAATGGCTCACCCTGATGGTAAGGACTCATCCAAAGAAAGGGGTGGTCGTTTGGCTGAATAACCTTCTGACAAGTTTCTAGGTATTCTTGTGTATGGAACTAACATTCTTCCGTTAAACAGTGTCATTCTCCAACCTGTCAAAAGGGTGCGGATTTAAAAAAAATCAGTCAGAAGGTCATTTAACCAAAGGACCCTGCAAGATACTATTTGATTCGAAATTTAGTAATAGATCATGTATATGCATCTCTCATTATATATATATATATATATATATATATATATATATATATATAGAGAGAGAGAGAGAGAGAGAG
>NC_037539.1:6319162-6362939 GCF_001531365.2 Cynara cardunculus var. scolymus
GGGGGGGGGGGGGAAGTTCAAGGGAAACCCTAAAAAAATGAAAAACTGAGGAACACCCTGGTAACCATACATATGAACGGTATGCACATGTTCATACAAGTAATTGAAGCTGTTTTTTGGTTTTTATGCAAGTGTGCATGCTATGCACATGTGCATACCAGACAAATTGCTTAAAATTACTTGTATGCATATGTGTATACCATCCAGATGAATGAATATCAGGGTATTCCTCAGTTTTTCATTTTTTTTATGGTTTTCCCCTAAACTTGACCCTACTATATATATAGGCGAATGATCGTGTGAGAAGGAGTGTTAAGGTGTGAAGCGTAAGAAGGGATTTGGACCCTTGATCACCTTTAATCTCAAATGCACCCATGAATGGGGATTGATCTGATGCATCTTGGTGCATCTCATTCTAATATGCATCTACGACTGGAGATCCCTTCTTACGTTTCTCACTTTAACTCTCCGGAACCCAACCCTATATATATATATATATATATATATATATATATATATATATATATATATATATATATATATATATTAGATAAACACATACGTATAACCGTATTCGTAGTGCAACCAGAATGAGTTTTAAGATGACATTTTTGAGTTTTAGAGAACTTTAAACAAGTTTGATTTGGTGCAGGAGAGTATGCAACAGCAAGAGCAGCGGCAGCTGCTGGAACGATCATGGTTTAGTTTTTTACCCCCTATCGTATTTACTTTCCACTGTTTCTTGAGCCCTTCAGTTGGACCATTTGGTGTTGTTATCGACCTCTGACTGTTGGAATTCTAAATGGGACGCCTTCGGTTTTGCAGACATTGTCCTCATGGGGTACTTCCAGTGTCGAGGAGGTTGCTTCAACTGGTCCTGGTGTTCGTTTCTTTCAACTCTATGTGAGTCCCACTCTCTTTAGTTTCTGGCTTACATAACTGTCGTCCGTCCATCTTTGGACTTTGAATTTAGCTCCGCAATTCTTCTAAAGATCTTTCAGATGCGAAATGAGTTACTATGAATCTGTTTTCGAGTTAGAATATTCGCTAATAAGCTAGATTATGATGTAAAATGACCTAAAGTGAAAAAACCCACAGAAGCTCATTGAAACGCTACTTGAAGTAGCTTTTCAAAAAGCTAGCTTATAAGCTAGTTTATGGCTTACCAAACAGGGCTTTTATTAATAAACTCATAACATAAGATATCTTATGGCCGTCAAACATGGCCCAAATGAAACAAAGGTCCACCTCCACGGCTCCAACATGACCGAAGCTTATTTAAAGACACTCATGATAGTTTCATATAGAATCTACCGTTGACTGTTTTCAAAATATCTGCATACCATTAGGTGTATAAAGACAGGAACATCGTTACTCATCTGGTAAAACGAGCTGAAAAGGCTGGTTTCAAGGCTATTGTCCTTACTGTCGATACTCCAAGACTTGGCCGAAGGGAGTCTGATATCAAGAACAGGTAAACTGTAGATATCAACGAACCAATTCAACGGTTTTTGTGTCTTTGTTATTGTTACTGTGAGAATGTGGAACTTCATTATATTACTCTCCAAAAAAGCCATCGAGGAGGGAATGGAGGTTCCAACATATATTCAAGAGAAATGATTCCAATCTAGCCGATGTTGGACTCTTGCACGCCTCCTCAAAAGGAGGCTAGATGGGCACTTAAGATGCCCAAAATGTCCTAAAATCTTATTACAACACCATTATATAGGACTTTTTGTTGTTTGATCTTATAAACGTAAGTTCTATAAAGCGATCTATTGGGACACCTAGAAATTCTTGGCGTCCTGTAAACTTGATTTTGTTGTAGCGTGTGAAACCCCATTAAGATTACTCTCTAAAAGATCCCATAAGGAGAGAATGGAGGTTCCACCATATATCCAGAAGAAATGATCTAACGGCCTGTATGTTAGCAGCTTAATGGGACTCACGACTTATTCGGTTAGTTATACATGTCTGTTTCGTAGTAGCTTAATGATATAGAAAGTGGCTTATTCAATAAGCTTATAGGAAGGAGCTTTATGCAGAAAGCCAAGTTTTTTTTCCAAACATGTCCCTCCCAATTAAAAAACACGCTCCTTCCGTCCATGAAAAAACCATTCCAAACAAAAATCTTCTCAATCTATATAGACAAATTAATCCGCGCATACAACTTTATCCATACACGACTTAATGGAAAACCAACCAAACAGTTATTGTTTACATTGATCTCAAAGTCAAAAGCCTCATCAACGTTGCTTTGATGAGCGTTTTAACAAGTTCTTGGGACGATCATTTTACAGATTTGCTCTGCCACAAAATCTGACGTTGAAGAACTTCGACGGATTAAATCTTGGCAAGCTAGATAAGGTATAAATGAGATACAAGATTGATGAATGAATGAATTATTCATTATGAATTCTTCACGAATTTGTGATCAATCTGCAGACAGATGACTCTGGATTAGCTTCATATGTTGCTGGCCAAGTAGACCGGTCTCTTAATTGGAAGGTGAGCTATATTTCGTGCGATTTGTATGCCTATTTCGACTTCGACAAACAATTTCTTCAAAGTTATCGTGTTTGATGTATGAAACAGGACGTCAAGTGGCTGCAATCGATAACCCCGTTACCTATTCTAGTGAAGGGTGTCTTAACTGCCGAGGATGGTAAACGATATGAAACCGAATCATTTTCTTGATTCTTAATTCTATATACTAATCGTGAAGCCTATTAATCCCGACATCCATTTCCATTTTCCGAAATTTCTTTTAGCAAGGATCGCAGTGCAATCCGGAGTAGCAGGAATTATCGTGTCAAACCATGGGGCTCGACAACTTGATTATGTCCCTGCAACTATTGTGGCTTTAGAAGAGGTCTGTTCATGTCTATGTTATTGGTTAAACTGTTTTTTGGTAATTTGGGTGTCCGGGCCCGCTTGCATTCAGCTGAAGATAACAGTCAGTAAAATCTCCAGTGGCTTGAAGATAACAATTATGAAAATCTCAGTGGCCCTGAAGGTAAAACTTTCGAGACAATAAGATGCTGATTGTGAAATTCTGCAGGTCGTGCAAGCCACTCAACACAGAGTTCCGGTATTTCTTGACGGTGGCGTGCGGCGTGGGACAGATGTCTTCAAAGCATTGGCTCTTGGAGCATCCGGCGTATTTGTAAGTGTAAACTTCCATGCATTTGTTGCCCTCGTGGATTCAAAAATTGGGTCCGGAGGGTGAGATGTACACATACCTAACTTCTGGTCCAAGGGTAAAACAACGGTTTCCGTGATGATCACGAGGTTACATCTTTGTAATCAAGTTCGAGTTGGGTAGACGGTTGCTTAAGGAGCGTTTGTGCACGTTGGCTAGTAACACAGGCTCGTTATGTTTGTTAAGTAACCTGTTTGTCATGATGGGTTTCAGATTGGTCGACCAGTGGTGTACGCGTTGGCGGTAGACGGTGAGGCGGGTATCAGGAAGACTCTTCAAATGTTGCATGATGAACTTGAGCTCACGCTGGCGTTAAGTGGGTGTCGTTCCCTAGCGGAGATAACCCGCAACCATATCACGGCACCATGGGACCCGCCTCGTGTCGCTTCTAAGCTGTAGGATGCATATTTATATGGAAGTTTACGGTTAGAAAGGTTATGGTTTGCGAGGTAGCTTATGTTCGATGTTGTATGAACTAGCGTCTTTCGATTCATTTATGAATAAAAATTGGCTCAATCAAGTCAAGTCTACTTTTCTCGAAAGATCCGATGTTTGTTTCTTAGAGTTGCACGAAAAGATCGGTTCCTATACGGGCCATAAAAATTGAGCCTACAACATGCAAACTAAATATAATTAATACATGTGTATTTTGACGATCGTTTCACTTCAGATCGTTTAAAAAGGATTTAAACCATATATTAGACCAGATAAAACGGTTTGGCTATTTTTCAGATGTCGTTTTTAATGCATTTTTGAAGTTAAAAGTGTGCCAACAACTTTCAACAACCATTTTTGGGTTGTGTTAATGTTAATTAAGTGCACATGTGATTTCAAGATAAATCATATAATACCAAATATATACAAAAATGGTAGTTTTGTTTTTATGTGTTTTTTTAGATTGCACAAAAAAATTTATTTCTTAATAGTTTTATTAAGAGGCAGTCGTTGAATCGTTAAGAGGTGAATCTTATTTGACAAAAATAAGATATGTCTTTTAATGGTTCTAAAACCCTGTAAATGATTTTGTATCTTGGGCCTCTCTTAACCATTCAATGTCCTAATTTTATTGTAAACAATTATATTTCATTTTGCACTATATCATGAAAATCTGTTAATCATTCTACCCATTTAATCTATTTGCACAAAACTATCAACCACCAAATACACCTTGAAAGCATTTTCAGATCGTCTTAAAGCTGACAGAAAGGCAAATTTGGTATTTCAATGCCTTTGCAATGTGGTGGCTTTTTTTTAAAAAATTATTATTTTTCTATAATTAACTATATTTTAATAATTAATATATTTAATAAAATATTATTTTTTCTTAATAAATTTCAATTTCTTTTATTAAAAAAAATTAAATATTACTTTTTTTTTCTAAAATATGAAGTTTTAAAAATTTCTTCAAATTTAAAGATTTCTACCCTCCTTATTTTCTTCCTATTTTAGCATACGACCAAAAATATATTATAATCTCCAAAATCTTTATTTGAGAGGTGAGGATTAATTTAGTAAGAACCGGTTAAAAAATAATAATCAATTAAGGTTAATCGATTGAGAAACGCCGTTGTTAAAGATTTAAAAAACGATAAAAGGCAAATAAGAGATTAGTTTATCTCCTACCAGATAAAAAGACAATAAAACATAAGTGCATTTGGAAATTTTTTTGGAAAAAACAAACAGTCCGAATGTCCTCACTTCTTAACAAATCAGACATAAGAGGTTGATAACAGTTTTTTTTATAAATAAAAACAAACAAGGTCTAAATCTTCAAAATTTATAACATAGCATAATTGTTGAAGATGCTCTTACACAACTAACCTCCACCCCACGCACCAATTACCCCACCGACACACTTTGCCCCCCGTTGACCCCTCACCATCAACGACATCCGACACCACTCACCAATCACTATCATCATACCTCTGCGAAAACCTTTGTTATCGTCATTCTTATAATTTCAAAATAAGCACGAAATAGAAGAACCGAACGTTTGTCATACGAATTTAAAAAATAATAGTAAAAAGATGTCACATCTGAATCATTAAGAGGTGAATCTTGTTTGGCAAAAAAAAGTCTGCCTCATAATGGTTCTAAAACCCTCTGAATGATTTTGTATCATAGATCTCCCTTAACTATTAAGCACACTAATTTTATTATAAACAATTATCAAACAATTACACTTTATTTTATACTATATCACGAAAGCCTTTTAATCGTTTTAACAACTTAATCATTTTAGTCAAACCATTCATTTTAGTCAAACCATTCAGCATCTCAAATTGTATAAAGAAATGGTGCATGCGAAGCAAAGAAACCTAATAAAAAGGTGATGCTAATTATATTAGTATTAAAAATGGCAGCCGATTGAAGAAACATAAAATACTTGTCTTTAAAATGTGAACTCAGGACGAAAGTCATTGCGGTTTCTTCTCATATTCTCTCGTCTTTCTTCCCACCTGCACAAGAAACCAGAGAAAAAAATGGGTCAAGAATCCTTCATCTACAGCTTCGTAGCTCGAGGCACCATGGTTTTGGCTGAGTACACCGAGTTCACCGGCAACTTTCCGGCAATTGCAACTCAGTGTCTTCAAAAGCTACCTTCAACCAACAACAAATTCACCTACAATTGCGATCATCATACCTTCAATTTCTTAGTCCAAGATGGATACGGTAAAACCCTTGATTTCTTTCTTTGTTTTTAAGCTTTTTTTTCAGCTGGATCTGAGTTTGGTTTGAGATCTTACTATCTACGTTTACTCTGCTTTATGGAAATCTTCATTGATTGATGGATTTCGAGAAGGGATATTGGAATTTAATTCGAGGGATTTAGGGTTTTGTTCATGAGGGAAAATCCTGATGGCAGCCATTAACAAGTGGGGGATTTAGATTGCACTTGGATGGTTACTGGTTTGCTCTGTTTTTGTAGGGTTTTGCTTTGATTTGATTGAAAAATTGACAGGTTGGAACAAGAAAGTGCCCTAGGAAAGTAGGGTATATTGTGGGTGGAAAAAGGGTAGCTTTATTGTTCCTCTGTGTCATTCAGATTGTTCTGAAATATCAATTGGGCCTAAGGGTCTATTGATGGATTCTGGTGTATTATTCATTATGAATAAATGAGTTAAGGTTGAATATTGAGCATTGATTCAGGTTAACAAGTGTAGTTCACTAAGCAAAACACATTCTTGGAGTGGGTTTGGTTAATTTAAAGGCAATTGAATCAAATTATTGATGAAATGAGCTTTGCAAATCGGTAACAATAAGGACTTTTAGGTCCCTCGTTTTCACGAAATTGAAATTCTCCGTGATAATCCAACTCTTGAATGAATCAGAATCTTGAATCTGTGAATTTTGGCCATGTACGAGTCGCTTAAGCAAATCGAAGCTATCAGAAGACCATGTACAATTTTCCCTTCATGATACATAAAAATTTGAAATATCTCGTTATTTTTTCCGTGTTCTAATCATATGTTTGGTTAGATTTGAGAAAATGATGAATTGGAGACTCTTCAACATCTCAAAGAACCCTTTTGGGGGGTATGATAGAGTCAGATGGGAGAAGTTCATATATGGACCGTAGATTGTTTGAGAACCAACTATCCATGATGAATATACATGAATATTATTCATTATGAATATCATGCATTTTCATTCATAAATATTCATGATGAATAGTTGGTTCTCATGGTTCTCAAATGAACCGAAATGTAGCTATAGTTTGGAATCCACTTTGTTACTTCTATACGTATGGTCGTATAGAAATATTGTCAAGCTTCCATAGGTATCTTCATACAATCTTGAAATACTCTCCACATTTATGTCAACACGGGTTTGTTTGCGAATAATAGCCTCTATATAAAAACCCTAGTGAAAAGCTATGATGCCTTCCCTCCCAACCTTGAGGGCCAGCTCAACCGACAACTAAAGGCCGGACCTTGGGACTCCCATAGGTCGCTAGTTTGAGCCTCCTCAGGGCCGCTGGGGATTTTCTGGCTGTTATCTTCAGGGTCCCATGCAAGCTGGCTCATACACCCACGTCTATTGAGGAGCCTTGATGCAATTGGTCTCTCTTAGTAGATTCATAATTGTTCGTAGGTTCTTGAAAACTTTCTTTTTTTGAGAACAAAGACTATGATTTTTGATTACCCAATTTGGAATTGCAGCTTATTGCGTGGTTGCAAAAGAGTCGGTTGGCAAACAAATATCCATTGCATTTCTAGAACGTGTTCGGGCAGACTTCAAGAAGAGATATGGCGGTGGCAAAGCAGATACAGCGGTTGCTAAAAGTCTCAACAAGGAATTTGGGTATGTGTAGACGAATGATCTTTTATATGACGATGTTTTTTTTTTGTATTGAATCGATACCAAGATGATTTGATGATGCAGCCCGGTAATGAAAGAGCACATGCAATATATAATCGAGCATGCAGACGAGATTGAGAAGCTGATAAAAGTGAAAGCACAAGTTTCGGAAGTTAAAAGCATCATGTTGGATAACATAGACAAGGTACGTTGCAACAGTTGGAATCGCGTTTAGAACTTGTTTGTGTTTTGCTTAATCAGCTTAATAAGTTTGGACGATGTTTCAGCTTATAAGCTAGCTGTTAGCTGATAAACTAGTCACGTTTGGTAAAAACTAGCTGATGAACTAGACGACAATGTAAAATTACCTAAAATGATAGGTTTTTTGGTCATTTATGTAAAATATAAGGGGTATAATTGGAAAAAAAGTGAAAAAAATCCGTGGAGCTTATTGAACGCTACCTTTAGTAGCTTTTCAGAAAGCTAACTTATGGTTTACTAAACGGAGCTTTTTCAATAAGCTCGAAAAATAAGCCAGCTTATTGATTGCCAAACATGGCCTTGATGGCTTATTTGTTCCAACAAGAGATGTACTGATGGGAACATCAAGATTCGAAATGTTTTGATACAAAACGGGAAATTATTACATATTTATTTATTTTCATGTAAGTTACGGTGTAATTTATTAATTTCGTACCAAAATTCGAAAATGAGCATGTTTGACCTCAATAGTTGACTTCGGTTTTCAGGCTATTGATAGAGGGCAAAACCTTACAACATTAAACGACAAGGCTGAAAACCTACGTGATTCGGTACATCCATTTCTTGTTTCCACTATCATAGCCTTTTAAGCTAAACCAGATCAAACAAAACCAGTATATCCCACCCATCTAAAGGTAGGATCTTTGAGTCTGGAGGGTAAGACGTATGCAGACATTACCACTGGTTCAAGAAACAACCCTTTTCAAGCTAAATTATGGTTGTTGAAAGATCGTTTTCCGGGATTGTACTAAAATCGTTCGTATTTTCTTTAGGCGCAAGAATTCAAGAAAGCGGGCACGAAGATCCGAAGGAAGATGTGGTATCAAAACATGAAAATAAAACTAGTTGTTCTTGGTATACTTCTGCTACTGGTTCTTGTAATTTGGCTGTCAATTTGCCATGGTTTTGACTGCACCAACTGAGGGAGGAAGAAGGTGAAGGTAATAGCAATGGAGTTATAGTGTAAAGTTGGTTTATATGGTTTGAGAGGCAGAGTGAAACAAGTTTCCCTTTTTCTCTCCTTTTAGTTTTTATATTTAATTTGTTGTGCTACAAAGTGTGAAATGGAAAACATAAGTTTCTTGAATTACCTTCTCCATTTTCAAGATAATATTTTACTGGATTAACGTTTACTGGCAAGAGTCATCACTTTCACTTACCTTATCGTGTAACATTCTCGTCCATTAAAATAGATTGTTGGTAAGCATCTCGTATCCTGTAAGTGCTAACCAGGTAAAATTTTCGGTGCTTTTTATACCTTTTGTCGATAAGATTCTTGGTTTTTGTCATGCTTCTAAGGGTTTTATTACGAGTTATTATTATTGTTTTTACCCCAAGGGGGTTCGTGTAGCAATCAATCACTGGATCTTGGTGCCTGGTTTAGGCATGGGAATGGGGGACCTCAATCTCCGATTCCTTATCTCCATCCCGTTGGGGAATAGGATCATATCCCCATCCCCATCCTCAAATGTTGGGGATCCTCAACGGAGAAAAGGGGATTTTTTGTTCCTTTATGTAAGCTGTTTAAATCAAATATGTGAGACATTACACATGTTTAAATCTCACATATTTCTAATAAACCTGACATTGAAAGGAATTTAATTTAATATAAAAAAATCATGAACATCATATAATAATTAATAACCTAAAACCAAAAGATATTCAATTTAATCCAAGAAAAAATTAACGTCATGCACACACAAAAACATATCGAGTAAGATATAAAACTACTCGAATTGTATTTTGACTCGACATCCAAAATATTACATATTCCAAACCTAGTTCGGATATATGAAATTATAAATTCCCGATTTAATATATTTTTAAATTTATTAATTAATATATATAACGGGTACGGGACGAGATGTCTTTAGTTAACTGGTTACACCATAACTAGCCAGATTGGTCCATCCATAACCGGTTTAAAAGGGCCCGGGTTTCAATTAACCCCGATGGTTATGATTGTCGATCTCTATTGATCAAGAGATGGACCCACCGACAAGAATGCCTGAAGTTTTGTCCGTGCTTTGTGAATGGGGTGCTCAAATGTGTTGGATATCATGGTTAAAACACCAACTTTCTTTTATCATTGCACTTTATTTTATACCCACTCGACCCATGGATAATGGGTGTGTTTGAAATTGTGGTATCTAATCGTTAATCTTTACCAAACACTGATCGGGTAAGCGTTGATCTTGTCATAGCATCATTTATGTTACCGGATAAGCATAACAAGGACTTAGAATCTTACAACTTTGTAACAGCATATGTAACAAAATGGAGATTTAAAGGACTATTTTGCTTCAAAAAATTCTTTCAAAATGGAGAAAGTAGGAGAGAGAGTAAATGTCTTCAAATATATAGAAGTTCCATAAAATGGTTAATTATGAGTAAGAAATGATATTTTATTTATTCATGATCTAATAAGAGTATTTGGAATAAAAAGTTTAGGAAAGGAAAATAATATTTTATTAAATTTATTGAATATTTAAAGATTATAATTGATGTATAATCTATAAAATGACGAACCTGTTGGAGTTGAATGTAACTTTTTTCTTTTTGAAGATTTTGATTTTTGACTCCATTTTGGATAAAATTTAGAGAATCTGCTGGAGATGTTCTGAGAGACATGACATGGACCGACAATTTTAACTGGCAAGTGAGGTTGGTGACT
This sequence comes from Cynara cardunculus var. scolymus, assembly GCF_001531365.2. NCBI lineage: Eukaryota > Viridiplantae > Streptophyta > Magnoliopsida > Asterales > Asteraceae > Cynara > Cynara cardunculus. The sequence continues at coordinate 6,329,602 of NC_037539.1, forward strand.
ATTACCAAATAAAAGACATTTACCATACTATATCATCTTGAAGGCTGAGAATCCTATTATTGGTAAGGTCAGGGTAGTGACTCTTACCTTGTAAGTGTTTACCCGAGTGGAGTTGGTAAACGACCCCAAGTCCACACTACTCAAGTTCACCATCACATCACATGTATTAAACATGTCAAGAACAACATAACCATGACATGTAACGGAATCAAACCTAGACTCTTTATTTATTTATTTTGGGTAACATGGGTACCACACCGACTTATATGCACCGACTAATCCTCAGATGATCATGAATGATTTGGAGTCATTGCAACGCAAACGAACTTCCATGGCCACAAGCTGCTTTGGCAGCATCTAGATTTGAACACTAGAAATACGAGATGTCGACTACATTCCCTAAACATTAACCAGTGTCCTGATTCGAACCCGAACTCTTTTTAATTCATGAACAAATGGCTTTTTAAGTGTGGCTAGGATCTTTGCACATTTATATGCAACTAAGGATTCATTCAATAAAATGGAATAATATGTCGTATTAATTAAGAGTTTCAAGAATATGGTTGTTTGGTAATTGTTGAATGGCTTGGTTCGGAATGATTAAGTGGTCAGAATGATTAAGAGCCTCTCATGATATAGTGCAGAATGGAATATAATTATTTGGTAATTGTTTACAATGAAATTAGGGCGTTGAATGATCAAGGGAGACCCATGATGCAAAATCGTTCAGAGGATTTTAGAACCATTAAGAGGCAGATTTTTTTTTGCCAAACGAGATTTACCTCTTAACGATTCAGAAGCCGCCTCTTATTCTTTTCTACTTGGTTCAAAACCGTCTTTAAATTATTTGAAACGGAAGGGAAAGAAGTTGAGTCGAATTAATAAACACGTAGTAGAGGTAACAGCTTGGATTAAGTTATATTTATAACATATTGCTGAATAGCAATGTTCATGGTAACAACATATATTAAGCGCGAAGGGGATGACTTACACGATTCATTCAGCACCATGGCCATTTAGCATCCCTCCATCTAAACCAACGATCCTTTTGATTCATGGCAGAGGTAAAATTGGGATCGCGGCTTTGTTCAGCTCGTTGGTGTTTGTCTGTTTGTGTTGCAAACGCCTGGCAGCACCCAAGATTTCTATCGCGTTCCATTGCATCTTCCTTGTATGATGGATATCCATACCTTGGGTGCTGAATGAACACCACCTTTTTCCACCACAGCTTCAGAGCCTGCATCGAGGAATTCCGTGAGAATATCTGGAACCTTATTAGATTACTCTTAGAAATAGCCGTTATGTAGCGTTTGATACGCTGACAGGATTGAACAAGTTGTCTGTACAATATTTGGTATGTTGGACAAGACAAAACTGTTAAAATGACCAGATTGCCCCTAAATCTTGTTGAATGTTTTTATATATGTGATGATGGGTTATAAACCACAAAAATAAAGTAAGGATTTAAATAATTTAATTTATAAACATTCTTGCACAATATTTATATACATTGAGAAGAAATGGTCCAAGTCTAGCCGATGTAGGATTCTAACACGCCCCCTCCATAAATATTTAAATCCATTTGAATATCGTGACAGATATTTATGATGAATAACATTCATCATGAATACTCACAAAATAGGTGTTTCTGGGTTCCTAAAATATTTAAGGTGCCTAAATGAACCTGCCCCTTGCTTAGTAATATCTAAAGGCAAGTAAAGAAATAAAAGAGAAGAAACTTACATGCCAATAGATCCACAATGCAACTTTGTGGGGCATTAGCCAGAAGAAAAGGGCATGCTGAACAGATGATGAAGATACCCTATTTGCTGTCAAGGAAGCAGTGAAATAGTCACCGAGCTTAGGATGCTTAACCGATATATTTACCACAAGAGTATCTCCGGGTGTATTTGTTCTCATGCTCCAGCTCCCAAGCATATCCTATAATTAGAGGCAATGAACAGGTAATGAAACCAACAGTCAGAAACAATCCATTAGATCATATGCTGAATTTCAAATGCAACTCATGCCTTCCTTGGTTGTTTTTTCCCATTAAGTTGCACTGTGGATTAAGATGGTTGAACTTGAACGGCAGATATATGGTTGCTTTTTGAATTCAGTCATTTCTAGCCATTGTTTGATACTTAAGCAAAAAACAAACACTGCTTGATGGCAAATAAGCAATTAAGCTCATTAAGCAAAACACAAAGTGCCAGGAATCCAATGAACTCAAATCTTTTTTTTTTTTCCTGGTTTCAGCTACTTGCCTGATTTTATTGAATTTCAGAATACCCGTCAGAAAGTATTGTAGGTGATGTTGTAATGTCGTATGTCTATTTCACATAAGAAAATTGGGTATCATTTGGAATCCTGGTACCATAACCAAACTAAGGGCCTGTTTCTTAGCTGCTTAATGAGCTTAATGGGACTCGGCTATAATTGACTGTTTGGTAGTGGCTTAATGATATTGAAAGTGGTTTTCAGGAGTATCTGAGGGGGAGCTTTATGCAGAAAACTAAGTTTTTTCCAAACTTGCCTTCCCATATAAAAAACATGCTCATTCCATTTATGAAAAAACCCTCCAAAACAAAAATCTTCTCGGTCTATATAAACAGATTAATCCACAGAGACAACATTATCCATAAGGGACTTAATGGAAAACCAACCAAACAGTCCCTAATTAACCCATCATTAAGTACACATTTTTGTAAGCATCCCCTCACAACAACCCTTGAAAGCTCTTCAACCACAATTTTTGCCCAAAACAAAATTCTATACCCTTGTATTTTTATGCTATATTCAACTAGTACCTGTTTATTTATCTTTCGGTTTTACTTTTGTTATGCTATTGATGGTAATCTGAAAAATAAGTAAATAGCATATGGTAATTACATACATATAGATATATATATATATATAGATATATATATATATATATATATATCTCTGTGTGTGTGTGTTTGTTTGTGTTTGTGTTTGTGTTTGTGTATATATACATATATACATGTGTAGGGTTGGGTTCCGGTCATGAGAAGCATAAGAAGAGATCTCCACCCTTGGATCAATCCTACTTGAATGTCAACACTAATGAGGTGCATCCAGATGCACTGGATCAATTCCCTTCTAAAGCATAATTCATGGGTGGCCATGAGATTAAAAGTGATCAAGGGTTCAAATATCTTCTTACGCTTCTCATCATAACTTCCCTTCTCACACGACCTTTCGCTTACATGTGTATATATGTATGTGTACACATATATGTGTATGATGTACATATGTTCATGGATATATATAGGGGCATAATCATATTTGTGTGTGCTTATGATGTATATTTGAGTCAAAACAATACCATGAAAGGGCTAACATGAAGTGGTTTGGCGACTACATCAGAATTTGGGTTGAAAAGAAACTGCACTCTTTCTCCCCATGGTGTATTGGTCACCTAAAGCATGAAATTGAAACAAAGTTAAAGTAATTAACATTATGAACAAAGAAACAATAGAAATAAGGCATATTAAAATAATCAGAATCATTTGGCAACTTTAATCTCTCTGTGTAATATTATACATCTCTCTATCACCCTGTCTCAGGCCCTCCCACCCTCTCTTCCATTATGCACAAGAAGATATGAAGATCAGCTTATAATCAGTAGTGGGCTTGTTCAAATTATGATCAAGTTATCCTATCCTCACGTAAAGCACAAGTGAACTAATATCATGCATTTAAGTTGGCCCAACAATGTATCATCACCACAAGAAGCCATATTCAAGCGGACACTGAGCCATTGAGGATTTTCCTGACCATTATCTTTTGATCTTCATGATCCCATGGGGTGAGTCGAGGTGCACCCAAATACACCCAGGGTTACTAAGCAACATGTTTCCATAACTAAATTACAGACCTCAGCAATGCATTTCTTCAAACATCTGTTGGAGCCTTCAAAATCATAGCAGTAGTACAAACTCAAGGGATTTTGTTCGTATCCCACACTAGGAGGAATCGTCAAGAGGAAACTACACCAAATTCGTGCAAAAGTTAGTCAATACACATCTAATTATCTACACCCAAGAGGAATGACAAATGATATAGCAGATTCTAGTTGATGCATATGAATACATCATATTTCTGATTCCAATCACCATTTTGGTACAAGCATATTAGGATATGTTTTATAGTTCAAATCAATTCGAACTATACTTAGTTTAGCTTCAATTCGAGAAGCCTCACATCTCTGAAATCTGAATTCTGATATCTCAAATATATGGATTAATTGTTCTGATTTCATTTCGAAATCATAAATTCTGAGTTCCCAAACATCAACGACCTAAGTCTAACTATAATTTTGAAAAATCGAAGTTATCCAAACCATGAAATCAAATTGGCAATTATAGACTTACACAGGACCATTGGTTCGAGCGATATCCCGAGCTTGTCGAGGGGAGAGATGGTCTGGTGGAGAGTGAAGCGCGTGATCAAGGTCAATGAGAGCATAACGGACGGAATACTTAAAAGAATGGTGAACAGGACGACGACGCTCGTGCCAGACGGTACCTTCATAGAGTGCAATTGCGTCGGCGGGAGTGGAGGGAGGGAAGAGACGGCGGAGGAGGAGGCGGAAGGGAAGGAGGAGGGATAGAGTGAAGGAGGTAAGGATGGTGGAGAAGATTGAGCAGACGAGATAAAGCGCCTCCATTGTAGTCTGTTTCGAGAGGATGCCGTCATCTTGTTACTTTTATGCAACCAACAACCAAACCATGGCCGCATGTTAATCACACCATTTTTAACCGTTAAAAAGATTCCACTGTAGACGTAGATCAATTTAGTGTTAAATTATAACATTATATAATTATCACTTTTTATTATATATTAATTAATTTAAATAAAACATATATCAAAATTACATTTTATTTTGGTTAAAATATGGTTTGTCACGATCTTTTAAAGTGTGTTAGGGTTCGATTATCAAACATTTATTCGGTAGGTGTTTACCGGTAAAATTTAACACTATCTTGGTTAAGCGTTTGTTAATATCATTTACCTTATCGATTAAGCATGGGAAAAGGTTATAATCTTATCGGTAAGAGGCATATCCAAGGCCGAAAGTCTTACGCCGTTGTGAGGAAAAAGACTCTTACCCAATAAGCGTTTACCGAGTTTAAGACTCTTATCCAATAAGCGTTTACCGAGTTTAAGACGCTTATCAACAATTCTTACCCAAATGTCTCTTACAAGTATACATTTGATAAACAACCCCTTAGTTAGACAAATAATTACCAAACAAATTAAGAATCCAATATGAGTTTTGTACAAAAAATCCGTTTAAGAAAAGGGACCAAATCCAGAATGAAAATGGAAAAAGGTAGGAAATTATTTGTGATTTTAAACCGTATAAATTTCAAACATACACAAATCTAATTTACTGTTTACTCTACAAACAGTAAATTATGTTTTTGGTTATATGGTTTGTTAAAAACTGTTATTTTTGTTTCTGTATTTTTGAAATCATAATGTTCATCCTCGTGACTTATAATGTATTGTTATTTTCGTTTTTATGATTGATAGTTTTTTTGTTTTTGGAGTTGATGATTCGCTGTTATTTTCGTTCCTTATGCTTAAATGTAGGAGTTAGATGGAGGGACGAGAATTGCAAATCATAGGTTTGAAACCTATGATTTTAAAATCATAAGGACGAAAATTATAAATTTTAACAAACCATAGGGACGAAAATGTAACTTACTAGTAAATGTGGTGGGCCAAGTTTGGTGACCCAACTACACCAACATCGCTGATTTCCGTTACGTAGATACATCCACCGCCTAAATACATCCACGTAGACAACTACCCTTGTACAAGGCATTCTAGTAACACGTGGCGTAGTCGCATTGGGTGGAGCATATCTTAACATGCACCTTCGCTGTAGGCAAATTGGCGTTATAATCGAAGCCCCAATTCTTCTGCAACTCACACCCACTAAAATGGCGTCTCACTGTTAAATCGACACACAGAACACCACCAAGAACCAGAGATTCCTCCATCTCCGCCTCCCCCCCCCCCTCCCCACACCATAAAAACCGAAGTTGGTGTTTTTAATTCTGTTGCAAGTTCTAGTATTCTCTTTGAAAATCTTCAAGAAAATGGCTTCGATTTTTCAAGGTGTCGGAGCTGCAACTGCGCTCTCGTCCTCTACCTCATTTGACACCAAGAAGTTCCATTTATCTTCCCGCAGATCCTTTTCAGGTTTGTAAAATCATCTTCAATTGTTTTGATTTTATTGTCGCTTTCCTTTTTAGATTTGAAATCACATTTGATTTAATCTGGTTTATGTATTTGCTTTGTTGTGTGTTAATTTTTGAGATTATGATTAATTTTACTGTTTATTGCTTGAATTCCAGTGAGGAGAGCGAGTTTTTTTGTGGTGAGATCTGATGGTGCCAAGATGGACAGTGGATTGAACCGGATAGGTGGCAGAGCTGACCAATTGGTTACAAATGCTGTTGCAGTGAGCATCTTTCACACTCTCTGTTTCTACATATCTCTGCTCGTCTGTCTGATCAATTAGTTTATTGTGTGTGTATTGCAGACAAAGGCTGATACCCCAGCAGCATCAACTGCATCTAAGCCTGGGTAAGCATATCTCATATCATATGTAAACGAGTTGTCTTTGCATGTATTAGACAGTAGATAGTTGCACTTTTGGTTACTCAGCATGTCCCATGAATCTTTAAAAGTTTTCTAAAGTGCTTTCAGTTTTGATACCTAGAAAGAAGGCTCAACTTGATATTCTGTTTCTGAAGTGTTATGGAACTCAGGACTGGTTTTGTTGCAAAGAAGAATGCTATAATTTCCCAAGGAATGCACACCATTAAACCAATTTTTTGGGGGGCCAAACTTTGTAAACCATTGGTAACTCTTCATTCAGAATGTGGTCAAGTGATTTATTGGTCCTGTTTTCACTCTCAATCTCTCATTTGGATCAATTCAATGCCCACAGTCATGTACTTTGTCATGAAAGAACATCTCTGAGTGTTCCACCAATTGCAGATGGTTATCAATAGCTTCAGATGAACCGTGAATAATGAATCATCTATCCATCATATTCTATAGTTTTTCTGATAAGTTACAGAACTGTTGGGGACTGTTTGGTTGATTTTTCATTAAGTCCAGCATGCATAGAGCTGTCTGTGTGGATTAACATGTCTGTATAGAGTGGGAAAGTTTTTGTATGGGAGAGTTTTTTCATAGATGAAAGGATCGTGTTTTTTAATTGGGAGGGGCAGGTTTGGAAAAAAAAACTTGGCTTTCTGTATAAACCCCTAGAAGCTTACTAAATAAGCCACTTTCTATATCATTAAGCCACTACCAAACAGTCATTATATAGCTGACCTAATAAGCTGTCAGTCCCAGTAAGCTCATTAAGCTGCTAACTAACAGGCCCTAATAACATAGTATGCATGTATTTCCCATGTGTCTAACCTTATTTCCAAAATTATGGCCATGAATAAGTTTCTAGTTATATGGCAATACCAAACACTTTGAGATTCATTGGGAAAAGCAAGTTCATCAATTTTGCGGACAGAGGGACCCTACATCAATCTGGCATTGTTATCTTGTGGGTTCTACGCTGTTTGTGGCCTGTGGTTTCAAGAGAAAGCCAATACACAGTCTTCCCAACCCATGAGGAGAGAGGAGAAAGTAGATGCCTGAGGTGAACAGAAATTCATTAAGGATCGAGGAATATGATTTCTTAATTCTTCTAGTCTAGAGGGAGGTGTAGTCAGAATCTTGGGTGTGTTATTCTACATTATAAGTAGCATATACACTACATTATAAACCTTTTGGAACCTAAAAAGGAATGGATGAAAATGCAAAATATAACGTTATATATGAAATATCAAGAAAAATACAAGGATTAAACTCTGGAGTTCAGCTAGATCTTCCCCCTTTTGCTTTAATATTGGCAATCAATAAGTTTAAATCAGTTTCCTTGTCTCCCCATTGAGATTATGTATTAATGTGTCTACGCCTTATCACAATGAGGAGAACTAAGCAAAGACGATAATCTTTCAATTATTACTTGGTGAAAAAACCTGAAGGTCTATGTTTTGCGGACAAAAGTTTAATGGTGAGAAGGTATATTTCAGCACCAACCATTTGTTGGTATGCATTTTGTTAGTCAGATGCACACTTATAATCCTCTTTGACAGGACAAAAGTGCAGTCCATTCGATAGAGACTGCACATATTGCTGAGTTAGCTCTGTGTCTAATAAATCCATTTCATTTTCCACATGAAATTACTATAAAAGGTAGAAGTCAAGATTGAATAAAATTGTATGCCAGCTCAAGCAGCAATTTTACTGAAAATTTTGCATCACTAGATTAAAAAGTGTAATTGTATGATGTGATAGAGTCACAGATCAACCAACTAAGACTGATATACCTTCTAGTTATACCATCTTTGAAAATGTGGTGGTTCATGATGCACATTCATCATTCAGTTAGCAAATCAGAGATCTACTTATGGTTCTATTGCTATCAACCGAAAGATTCTAATAATTTCCTGGCTTTCGAGAGGCCAGTGCTCTCCCAAGGCTCTCGCCAAGTTTTACAAAATAGAGTTGATCTATACCCCTCACACTCACTTCCCTCTTATTTTCAAGATGCCAAACAGGGAGAATTATTGAGATATTGGGATAGTCAAGGGTTTTGCATGGAATTATATCCTGATAGTACAAATGAAAGCGAGGATTATTAATCAGCAGGGAAGCAAAACTCTTGCCACATTTATGACTCTTGAGACTCTAGAAATACTTTCATGTTGCGCGTACTCTAAGCATTAAAAGTTCTATTTTGTAAAAATTTCCAGTCATATTGAAGTCATTTGGTTATCTTGCACAGTTCTGATACATTTTCTTTTGAAACATGTGCCTGATTCTAAGGTGACTTTCTGTGTTCATTATACATTCACCACTAACTACTGTTTATGAACTGCTTTAGACACGGATTTGTTTTAAGTGGAACACACAATTATATTGATCTTATGCTTTACCAACTATACAGAAGCAAATCACCCCACCCTTTTTAGCTGCTAGCTAAGACCTTGATTACGGGTCACTTTAATCTTAGAACAACTCTTGCTACTTCGTTGGCTGATCAGCTTTCTGCCTTATGCTGAACCCCTCCAGTCGCCTCCCTTTCTATTACCAACCAAAGAAGAATCTTGATGTCAAATAAGATTGTCGAGTCCTTTTAGTTACTCTGGAATCTTAACTAAAAGTGCAGCAGCGAGGTGTGGGGTAATAAAGAAAAAAGAGGATAGAAGGAAAGAAGTTTGCCACCACTCCTGTTCTTTCTTTAATCTTAATAGTCCTACTACAGCCCCATTACTTATAGGCCTCGGGAACAAAGTCCAACTGAACCAACAAAACAAATTCCCCTCTCTCATGTGAAATGGTTAAAGAGCTCACCAGTGTACATATATACGGAACTTTCACATGCAGGCAGACTCAATACGGACATGACATTGATCTTTATGCGGGTCATCATATTAATTCTCTTAAAGTTAAATGCATTCCTTTCAGCCTATGGTGAGTATATAGTTGATACTTTAAAAATGTTTCAGTATTGATCTTCATCTGGTATATTTTGGCCGAGACACTACGATGAATTCTCAATTGGCTTCAAATCTCTGTTTTGTCAATCTTTATTAACCCTGCATTAGGTGTGGTATATTGTTTTATTCGTTCTTTTTTTTTAAGTATATAATATTTATATACGGCAAATACTCACGCACACACCTTACCTTTGGTGAGGTTTGAACTGAAGACCTCCTAGGAGGCTGGGCTCTACTGGTAACTCGAATACCATTGGACCAATGACCCTTGAAGTATTCATTCTTCCTAGCATCTATCAGCCCTTTTCCATTTCCTTCCAATAGTACAAGTACCTTTATGTGGATGCCATAATCAAAGGTCGGGTAACACTGATAAACCCTTCTTTATGCAGTCATGAATTATTACTCTTCGAAGCTCTCCGAGAAGGTTTGGAAGAAGAAATGGAAAGAGACGCCCATGTATGTGTCGTGGGTGAAGACGTGGGCCATTATGGCGGCTCATACAAGGTGACAAAAGGACTTGCTGATAAATACGGTGATCTGAGGGTCCTCGACACCCCTATTGCCGAGAACTCATTTACTGGAATGGGAATTGGAGCTGCCATGTGCGGCTTAAGGCCAATTATCGAAGGAATGAACATGGGATTTCTCCTCCTTGCTTTTAATCAGATCTCCAACAACTGTGGTATGCTTCACTACACATCTGGTGGTCAGTTCAAAATTCCAGTGGTCATTAGAGGACCAGGTGGAGTTGGGCGGCAGCTTGGAGCCGAGCATTCCCAACGTCTGGAGTCATATTTCCAGTCCATTCCCGGAATCCAAATGGTTGCATGTTCAACTCCTTATAATGCAAAGGGACTAATGAAAGCAGCTATTCGAAGCGACAACCCTGTCATACTTTTTGAGCATGTTTTGCTCTACAACCTTAAGGAACGTATCCCAGACGAGGAATACGTTCTAAATCTTGAGGAAGCCGAAATGGTCAGACCCGGAGAACACGTCACGATTCTGACGTATTCCCGGATGAGATATCACGTGATGCAGGCTGCCAAGACTTTAGTAAACAAGGGTTATGACCCTGAAGTTATTGACATCAGGTCTTTGAAACCGTTTGATCTTTACACAATCGGGAACTCAATTAAAAAGACTCATCGCGTGCTTATTGTGGAGGAATGCATGAGAACCGGTGGAATTGGTGCGAGTTTGACAGCAGCCATCACAGAAAACTTCCATGACTATCTGGATGCACCGATTGTGTGTTTATCGTCACAGGATGTTCCAACTCCGTATGCAGGGACTCTAGAGGAATGGACCGTGGTCCAGCCACCCCAGATCGTGGCAGCAGTTGAGCAGCTCTGCCGGTAAGAAGGCGGCTAAGACCAGCAGAAATGAGTCTACTCCGTCTTCATGCTGGTATGCTGTAGTTTACTTATATATGTTTGTGGTGTTTTCTTTCTAGTTGTCTTGGTTAGATATTTTTTTGCTAGACCAGCCATCCTACTACGAAATGTATTGCCGTTGGACAATACAATCCAAATAGGATGCAGTTATGATTTAATCCGTTTGTTCCGTCTGTCCTCGTTTGATCTGATACATAATTTAATAGAATTTTTTAGTTAATAAAAAGTTTAGTTTCCGTTGTCGAATTCGATTTGCATTCCAATTCCAAAACCACATTCCACGAACCGATCAGAAGGTTCAAATGAATAAAATTTGACATTAATTATATCAGAAACTGTCCGCTTTGTTCACACCGTGTAAACGAGTCCAGTCGAGTAGCAGGTTATTCAAGCTTAACTCGAAAAAATAATATTAGGCTCGAGCTCGACTCGAGCTTGATTAACTTTTTCAAAAAGTTGGCTCGAACTCGATGATTTTTATATTTTGGTTATATAATTTGTAAACATATAAATATGTTTGTCTTGAAAAAATGTATGTTGACCATTTTCGGCTTGGCTCGTAAAGTTTAATCGAGCTTTCACACGAGTCGAGTCGAGTCGAACATTGGTATTATGGAGCTCGAGTCGTTAAACTAAAGGAGCTTTATTTTATGTTCGAGATCAACTCGAGCTCGATAACTGTTAAAATCGGGCTTGAGATAAATGAGGTCGAACTCGAGTAGCTCGTTAAAAACTCGACTCTTTTACACCCCTACTCACACGTCTGACAAATGAGGTATCCAATCTTTTATATGGAAATCTTTGTTCCCGTCCGTAAGCTACGTAACATCTTACAAATTTAGGGTTAAAATAATCAAATTTGGATGATAAGAAAATGTATAGTAACTAATGATCTTGAGAAAGAAATTTTTATCTTAATTATAGAGCAATAGCTACATAGTTTTAGGATTATGTAATTATTGTATTTTTTTAATTAATAAAATGACAATTTTATCCATGTTTATAAAGAAAATATAATAAAAATAAACATTTACTTTTAAAAGTATACATTTATTTTTAAATAAATTAAAATTTAAATATCAATTGTGGACATTTATCTATACTATATTATAAAGCATATGACAAAAATTCTTAAAAATTATTTTTTATGCATGAAGTACTGTTTATTAATACACATTATTTATAATTCAAGATTACAAGTAAATTGTACATAAGTACAACTTATTAAAGCTTTATGTTTTGAATTCATGTAACTAACTGCAGATATATATAATCGAGAGAGTCAAGATCTCATTTTAAATATAAAAAATTTATAATATAATTAGGATAATCATTGAAAATATTTAATTATTATATTTATAAAAAATATATTATTAAATAAAAATAAAAAATAAATTAAAGAAATACAAAAAGAAATTTTTTTTTAAATAGTTAGTTTAGTACTAATATCAATTTATTTTTTTTCAATTCTTTATGATATATTCATATTTATATCTTATTTTAAAAATAAAAACATTAACAATTTCTCAAAACTATATTAAATCGTATTATAATATCGACTAAAACAAAAAAAACATAAAACATTAATTTCAAGATGTATCTCGTTGTATTGTGTCATTACCCTTTTTATTTTTTGCTTTTTAAAGAAATATTTTAAAGACTGAAAATAGGGAAAACCAGACGGAAACAGCCATAGTTTAATTAAAAATTAAAAATTAAAAAATGTTATTTCTAAAAATAGCAATAATCACTTAACCCAAAGTCTTATTGACGGTGGACATCGAGTGGACCAAGCTGGCGGTAAAGTAGAATAAGTAGTGGAGTGAAGCCTACTCCCATCGCCACGCCACTCGTGTTTGCACGGGTGGGTCGGCGTTCATTTAATTTCACACCCATCAACACTCCATTCCTTTCGGTTTTCACCAATTTATAAACACCACCATCCTCCATCACCCCCTTTTCTCAATCATCACTCACCTTCTCTTTGATCTCTGAGGTGGGTTTTCTCAAATTTAGGGTTCTTGGAAAGTTTGTGGATTTGGGTTTGTTTTCAAGAATGCAAAGGGTTCGAATGTCGTCGTCCCATTTCCATTTGAAATCAACTCCTCAATTCAAGTTGGATGCTGTTCCTGATGATGATTTCGTGGAATCAGAATCTTGTTTTGATCCTCTGATTCCTGGTCTTCCTGATGATATTGCTCTTAGTTGTCTTCTGCGGCTGCCCGTCGGCTTTCATTCAGCTGGCCGGAATGTTTGCCGCCGGTGGTATCATCTGTTCGGAGATAAAGCTCGATTCTTTACTCAAAGGAAGGTAATGGGGTTTCAAGATCCATGGTTGTTTGTGCTTTCTTTCCATAAATGTACTGGAAAGATTCAATGGCAAGTTCTTGACCTTATTCACCTCTCATGGCATACAATTCCGGCGCCGCCGTGCATGGAGGAGGTCTGTCCACAAGGGTTCCGATGTGTTTCCGGTGACGGAATGTTGTTCGTCTGTGGTGGCTCGGCGGCGGACGTCGATTGCCCACTCGATTTGGTGTTGAAGTTTGATGTACGATTGAATCGTTGGACTTCGATGAAGAAGATGAATACTCCGAGGTCGTTTTTCGCTAGCGGTGTGATTGACGGGAAGGTTTATGTTGCCGGTGGAAACAAAAGTGATCGGTTCGAGCTTAATTCGGCGGAGGTTATGGATCCGAACGACGGTATATGGCGCCCCGTTGCGAATATGGGTGCACCCATGGCCGCTTACGATGCAGCCGTGCTCGACCGGAAGCTTTTTGTGACCGCAGGCTGGTTTTGGCCGTTCTACGTCGTTCCACGGGGTCAGGTTTACGATCCGAGAACCGATAAATGGGAGTGTATGGCGACGGGCCTTCGCGAAGGATGGACCGGGTCAAGCGTCGTGATGTTCGGGCGTTTGTTCGTGGTGTCGGAACACGAGAGGACGAAACTTAAGGTTTACGACTCGAGTAATGATGCATGGGAAACCGTCGAAGGGCCTCCGTTGCCGGAGCAGATATGCAAGCCGTTCGCAGTGAACGGATGCAACGGCAAGATTTACGTCACCGGAAGAAACCTGCATGTTGCAGTTGGTTTTATTCATATTTATCGGTTGTGCAAAACAACCGATGAAAGCATGAATTTTTCAGTCAAGTGGCAGGTCGTAGAAGCTCCACGGAGTTTCTACGACCTAACACCTTCAAGTGCGCAAATTTTGTTCGCATGACAAACGACAAGAAATTCGAGTTTGGACACATGATACCGCTCCTTATGTAATTATGGTTTGATATGTAGCCGTGTGAAAGAAACATGTATTATATTCCAGTGTTTGCGTTTTTAGAGTAAATTGCATGAAAAAGTAACGTACTTTAATTTGATTTTTAATTTAGGTAATGTACTTTTAAAATTTTTATTTTGGTACCTAAGATGTAAAGTTATAAACATTTAAGTACCCGAATAACCGGTTGAAGCATTAGCCGGTTATTATGTTGATGTAGCTAGTGATGGGATGAAATTGGTGAGAGTTATCTCTCACCTACTTTATCCATTTTGTAGAAAGTTATAAAAATCTATATTATATTCTATATTATAAAGCATTTGACGAAAACTTTTAAAAACCATTTTTTATGCATGAATTAATGTATATTTATGCATATTACTTAAAATTTAAGATTACAAGTAAATTATGTACAGCTTATTAAAGCTCCGTGTTTGAATTCGTGTAACTAACTGCAGATAAACATAATCAATAAAGGATAAACATCTCATTTTAAAATATAAAAAAATCTAAAATATAATTAGAATACTTATCGAGTTCTAACAAAATAATTAATTATTATTTTTATAAGAAATTATATTATTAAACCAAATATAAACTACTTCGAACATAAATTAAATTATAATAAAAAATATTGAATTAAAAAGTTACACAAAAAATAAGAATTTTAATTAGTTAATTTGATACTAATATCGATATATTTTTGTCAAATTTTTATGATATCTTCAAATTTATATTTTAACCAAAAATAAAAACATTATTCATCTTTTCAAAATCACCTAAGATTATACTATAACATCGACTGAGATAAAAAAATAAAATAAAATATTAAAATCAAGATATATCTCGCTGCATGGCGTGAGTATTTTTCTAATATGTTAAAATTAATTACGAACTTAAAAAGAATTTATTATTATTATTATTATTATTATTATTATTTAAATTATTATCCATAAGAATTTTTCATGCAATACCAGTTTTTTCTTAACAAAATTAGGGATGGACTCATAATTTTCTTTTAAATGATGTCATCATTTGACTATAAAAAAATATAATTAAAATTTTTTATGAATAAACATTTTTGAAATTATGTTTATGATTAATTATTTATACTAGTTGTGTATCCGTGCAATGTGGCGGGAGCCGTGAATTTTAACGATTTTGAAGTTTCACTGGTTTTTTTAGAAGATTTAATGATGATATAAGTTACATTTGCTCTTTACATATTAATGCAATTTGAATAAATAAGAGTTATGATTTCAATTACAGTCTATCGATGAAAAAATTGTATGACAATTAAAAATCCAATATATCTAAAATCCAACATATTTAAACGACTCCAAAAATATGTTTGATTTACACCAAGAGCAAAAAATCAAGAGATAGAGAACGAGACCAAGAGTTCTAGAGCAATTGAATGAGAGAACTTTTAATAACTCATGGTGAATATCAGTTTGAATCTCACGTTGGGGGATAGAGAGAAGACATAGAGGTATGAGAGGGTGAAAACATGAGTGAAAGATATCAAAAATATCTTGGGAACATGAAAAAAAAAGTAATAATGTGCATTGGTAACTTGTACTATATGTTATTTTAATTATAGATTAAGATATTTTAAAACTGAATGTATAAGGTAGTAGTACTTAATGCATTATAAGTTATTTTTAAGACTTTTAAACTTTGTGTAAAATTGTTTTTAAGATTTTTGATAAATCTGGTTTATAAGATAATACAGATAATTTGTGTTTTAAAAAGATAAAAATATTTATATTTAAAAAAAAATCATAATTTTGACCAACCGAAATTGATGAGATTGTTCCCGAAATTTACGGAATCCTAGTCAAAGTTTTACACTACATCATATATATATATATCCGTTTTTACGGTTAATTTTGTTTTTTTATGTTTTTTTATACAAGATTAATAGTTTATCATTTAATATTGATATATATATATATATATATATATATATGGCAAATTGCATGAAAAAAGTAACGTACTTTAACTTGATTCTTATTTTAGGTAACGTATTTTCAAAACTTTCATTTTGGTACCTAATATATAAAGTTTTAAACAGTCAAGTATCCGGGTAACTGGTTGAAGTATTAACCGGTTATCATACTGATGTGGCGAATAATGTGGTATCCAACTCGGTATTATTTGTTAACCTAGTCAGTGACGTGGATTTTTTTTTATCTAAAATTAGTTTTTTTTTTAGTCTAAAATTAGTCTTCACTGGGTTACCTGGGTACTTAAATGTTTAAAATTTTACATCTTAGGTATCAAAATGGAAGTTTTGAAAGTACGTTACCCAAAATAAGAATCAAGTTAAAGTACGTTACTTTTTCGTGCAATTTACCCATATATATTTATATTATATTATAAAACATTTAACAAAAACTCTTAAAAACCATTTTTTATACGTAAAGTATTGTTTATTAATTCATATTACTTAAAACTCAAGATTATAAGTAGCTTGTGCGTAAAGCTCCATATCTGAATTCGTGTAACTAACTTCAGATAAACATAATCAAATACAGGATAAACATCTCATTTTAAATATAAAAAATCTAAAATATAATTATGATAATCATTGAATTACACTTATAACAGAATACTTAATTAAACCAAAAATAAACTAGTTTGTTATTAAACTTAAATTAAATTATAATAAAAATTTTGAATTAAAGAAATTACATAAAAAAAGAGAATTTTTAAATAGTTAATTTGATATTAATATCGATAACATTATCGTTTTCTCAAAATCACATAAAACCGTATTGTATCAACAAAGTCAAAGAAATAAAACTAAGCATTATCTCGATGTATCTCGCTGCATTACGCAAGTATCCTTCTAGTATTAATTAATGACGTTTTGTTGAACGATGAATACATAAATATATCAGAAATATATTATAGATTTATATTTCATAGTTATCTATTTGTTTTTTAATTGTTTTAAAATTTCAAAATGCCAAACTAATTGATACAAATATAAATATATGATAATTGAAACATAATTTAGTTTTATTTTAATAAAAGTTACATTTCAGTTATATTTATTGTTTTATATTATGTTATTTATGTCTGTACGAGCTAATTTACTTATATAGGTGTAAGTGTGAGTTTAGGTTAGGATTTTTATTCAATATTTGAGTGTTTCTACTCTTTACCATTTTGTAAACTTGGTCACTTAAAACGGAACTTAAACTCGACGCAGATAAGTCGATCACTTTGAAGTGTTAATATTAGATCTTGAGAGAGTCTTTGATAATTACGTAGAGATGTGAATTTTGGATGTATTTAGCTAAAGATAAAGCATTGGTTATTCATAATACAAAGATATTTGAGTATGGATTTTATTTTTTCTTCTATTTAGCTAAATCAACAAGTTTCGAAGTGGTAAAAGTGTGAACTTTGTGGGGACTGTTTATGATTTTTCACTTTCGAGAAATTGAAATTTTTATAAACATCTCATAAGTTTCTAATCATTATATTGTTGATTTTATCTTAAGGAATACTTACACCCATGTCCATTCTTTAGTCCATAGGTTCATTTCGCTAATTTAGTCTTTTGAAGTTTTTTATAAACAAATATCCAACTTTTATTCACAAACCGAATCACGCTCAAGAAGTTCATGAAAGTCTCTGATTCCCACTAGTTCAATCCCCGTGGAAACGATATCGGTATTTTACCACTCTATTACTTGCAAACGATTATATTGTTGGTGTGCACTTGCACCGCCACCATGGAGACTTTGTACCAACTGTGTGAACACGAACGATCCTAAGTTGTCAGTCATGTGTTTGATAGGACTAAAATAATATTGTACTAATTGTCTGTTTTTTGTTTGGTAAGTTCGACAACAAGCCCAAGCCCTTCTCCCCAAAGAGCAGTAGTTGCCTTTTAAATTATAAAAAATCCAAAAGGTATTCTCCAAGTCACAGCTACGTGCTGGCACTCAATGAGTAGCGCTGGCACAGGAGTTTTAGCTCCGATTAGCAAAGTATCGGAGAAACATTCTATTTAAGAATCAGGTATAGAACCACTAGGCGACGGTCGGTTACAATTTAGAAACCGCTGTTATATGTTTGCTCTACTTTTTGTTGTTTGCCGCCGCAAGGTTGGCTAATCGTATGCAGCAGGCTCGAAGACGGATTCGAGCTTCAATAGACAACGAGACTGGCCATGTTTAATCTTTTTATATATTATAATAATTATAAATCAACCAAATATTTAAATAGTTTTATTAATAATAATTATAAAAATCAGTAGCCACGGAGCTTGGATACGGTTTCCTGATCGGAGATCCATGGATCACAGACGGTACAATCGGGGGCGAGTCACCTTCATGCGGGGCTACCTAGCTACCATGGAAGATAAACCTTCCTCCGTTGTCCACCGTTATACCCCAAGCCACGGTGAAATAGCCCTCGAAGTGCACTAGCTGACTTTTGTCCGATGGTTGGATTGAAGGATTGAACTGATGGCTATTCTGCTTAAAACTAGGCTAGGAAATGGGCCTAACTCCACTCGGATGAGAGATCCAACACGACTGACAGATAAGTCTAATAGCAGGTCTAATTTTGAATTCTGTTAATTAACTTTTTAATCTATACCATTAAAAAAAATCTTCAATTTGATATCTAAATTTAAAAAAAAAACGATATTTGAAATGAAAAATAGATTTTATTGCATTAATTTTTGAAAAAAAAAAATTAGTTATTTTTCTATAATTATTTTGTAAGTTGGTTCCCTAAAATGACGATTTTGAAAGTTGATTCCCCAAAATAAGAATCAGGTGCAAGTTGGTTCCCCAAAATAACGATTTTGAAAGTTGGTTCCCCAAAATAGGAATCAGGTGAAAGTTGGTTCCATTTTTGTGCAATTTTCCCTTTTATCTATTATGAGACTACCTCCGCGCTTAAGCTCTTCAATTATCACCGCATTTATCGCAAATTTCATAAAATAATAGGTCTAACTCAGCGCCCTTCCTTCTTCAGCTTGATAAAAGCATTCCAACACAACAATTATAAATACCACATTATAAATATGTATACATTATTTAAAAACATTCCAACACAGTAATTGTAAATACCCTATGATTTTTAATGTAATTGTTAATATCATATCAGTACTTTTTGTTGATGTAACAAAAATTCATATAAGAAATTACGAGTATAATCTCTTAGTAAAAAATCATTTTTTTTTGGTTCATAGTTAATTACACATTATGATCTGATGTGGTGTATTTAATATAATTTACGTGATATTTTGGTTATATAAAAATATAGTTTGATTTAGGGCAAATTGCACGAAAAAGTAACGTACTTTAACTTGATTCTTATTTTGGATAACGTACTTTCAAAACTTCTATTTTGGTACCTAAGATGTAAAATTTAAACATTTAAGTACTCGGGTAAAAGGTTAATGTTGCGAGTGATGTGGTATCCGATTAATGCTTCAACAAATAATACCGAGTTGGATACCACATCAACATAGTAACCAGCTACCCAAATATTTAAATGTTTAAAACTTTACATCTTAGATACCAAAATGGAAGTTTTAAAAGTACGTTACCCAAAATATGAATCAAGTTGAAATACGTTATTTTTTCATGTAATTTGCTCTTTGATTTATAGCACCAACACATTTCAACATATGAGCATCTAATCTAATAAATAATAATTCATGCTCCCTCTGTCCCAAAACAATTTACATTGTGAAATGGGCACAAAGTTTTAGAAATATATAATAATTATTTATTTCTAATAAACTAAATGACACTTTTACCTCAAATAATAGAGGGGAGCAATTTTCTTCGTCTCAAAATTAAGGGTAGAACAGGAAAGTGGACACTTACATAGAGTTTAGACAAACTAAATAGAAACATGGACACTTAGTTTGGAACAGACATAGTAGCACAAATATACATTTAACACTCAACTCGACATATCTCGAGGACAAGCCGGTTTCAATGGCGAACGAGAGGTATAAAGATTACCTTTGCAGTATGCGTTGCCGCTTCTTGTTCCTTGTAACTCTTCCATTCAACGGCTCTTTAATCGTTGCATAACGTTAGCAATGACGGAAGGGTCTGAAATTTTTACGCTCACACGTTATAGTGCAGTAGATAATAAAAACCATATGGCGGCAATTATAATTTACAGTTAAAGTTCTACATTCTCAAAAAGACTAGAAAAGATAAGTCATCCCTGTACATACACAGACATGGGGATCATAAGAAATCGAACCAAAAGTACGTCCCATGTCGAATGCGGAAAACAGAAGCATCGTAACTGGTTTTACGCTAGGTAATTGTATATTTGAGGATTGTTCCTGTCTCTCTCTAGATATTCCCGATCAATCAGGCTTTCGATCCTTTTCTTCAAGTCCGATGGCTTTATAGGGAACTTCAGCTGCGTTACAACAAAAACGAGTGATTAAAAAATCAGCCTAGTTTGTGAATTTGTAAATTTTTTCAACTCAGGTCTCACAAGTTTGTGGGTTTAATGGAGTAGGTGCATGTTCATTTGGGGTGCATTTGGTACCGGACAGCACAAGACAAAACAGGACGGAACAGGGCCGTGGTAAGACAGGGCTGGACTAGTAAAATGACCAATTTACCCCTAATAAGTTGTTTATATATTTTCTATAAGTTATTTAATTTATTATATATTATAATAAAATCAATATTTTTTATAACAAAATATATCATTGTAAAGTTTCTGTGAAAACGATTAAAATGACATCAAAATATGAAGTTTATGTAATTTCCAATTTTTATTTTATACCTTTTCTTCTATATTATGTTTTCATTATTAAAATTTAATAAATTACATAATTTAACCAAAACAGAGAATATGTATAAAAATAATATTTTGAAGATGGTAAAATGAAAGTTTAAAGAGGATAAAATATGATAAATAAAATTTAAAGAATAGATAAAATGTAAAGAGGGGGTGTATTTGATGTTTTAGAAGGAAATTAGGTTTTATGTTGAGGGTATATTGATAAAATATAGGCTTGTTCCGCCTTGTTCCATGATTAAAGTTATGTCAAACATGGAACAGTGATCCTTGTTCTGTTCTTTCCGGTCCACTTGTACCAAATACACCCTTGAGAACTAACTATTCATGAATTATTCATCATAGTAGATATTCATGATTGAATGATGTCATGATGAAAAACATTCATGAATACTTAGATATATATATACATATATATATTCATCATGAATAGTTGGTTCTCACGGTTCTCAAAATATTCAAGTTTCCTAAATGTACTTTCCCTCAATGGAGTAGTGTCATGGACTAGTTTAAAAACAACTGCTCCTTATTGGTTAAAATATGAAGTTGACTCGTTCCGATGTTAACTTGTTCCAAGGAAATCTTTGCAGTGGACCAACTCTTCACAAAAGGAATCAAGGATTATATATGTTACCTGCTGAAAGAGTTCCGTAATCAAAAGCGTGTGACTCAGCACTTTTCTGGTCTTCATAATCCGAACAATAGCAGCATCAACCTGATATTATATATAAATATATTCAAAAATCTCAACACTCAATTTTTGGTCTCTAGGTTCAAACTCAGCATGCTTATAAAGGACTTTCTTGGTGAAATAATAAGAAATTAGACCTGATATTGACGATCTTGAAACACTCTCTCTGTCGTGCTTGTGTTTTCTTCAACAGTTTCCTTCAGCTGGATAGCGTTAACCTGTACCACACAACAAACTTAGCCTTAATGCATTAAGACCCTCAATTTTGCAAAATGTTGAACTCTCTTTTTCATTGTCCTTACCTTTATACGATAAAGAGGAGCAGTAAATACATCATTGAACATAAAGGAATCATTGTCATCCACCTCCCTGCCTTTTGGATTCTGCGAATTAAGTCAATTAGTTGATTCTCAAAAGGATAACAGAATGAACGGAAATGATAATCAGCTTCAGTTAAAGCCACCTTTTGGAGGACACGAACTTTTCCGCAAGCAAGGGATTGCAGAGTTCTCCTCAGTTCCTTGTCCTCGATGCACGTGGCATCCTTGATATCTTGAAAACTAAGCTTTTGTGCATCATTGAACAGCATCAAAACAACAGTCTGGGACCACATTGACCGATAATAAGATAAGAACATGAAGAAAACGACACCAAGATATATAAATACACACAAAGAGGAGTAAATAGGGAGACTAACCTGAAATAAAGAAACTGCCAACTCCTTTTTACCTTTGGGAAATTCTGCTTTCAGAACACAGTGACCCAATGAATTTTGCCACATTAACCGCCTACCACTGTATTTGCTCAAGTAAAACTCTTTAAAAATGTCCTGCAGATTCAAATTAGCTTCTCAACCCCAAACCCCCTAAACCCTAACATGAACATAACTCAATTATCTTCCCTTCATACCATACCTGATACACATTTAGTTCATGGGGAAGGCGAACATCCATCAGTGGATATGTTGGCCAATACCTGCATCCAAAGGACCACATTAGTTCCGTTGTGAAAAAAGAAAGCAGATCATCAGTCATCTTCATAATGCTTCTAAGGGTCTGTTTGTTAGCAGTTTAATGATCTTAATGCGACTCGCAACTTATTTGGTTAGCCATACATGACTGTTTGGTAGTGGCTTATTGATATAGAACGTGACTTATTCAGTAAGCATCTAGGGGTGAGCTTTATGTAGAAAGCCAAGTTTTTTCCATACCTGCCCCTCCCAATTAGAAAAACGCTCCTTCCATCTATGAAAAGACCATCCCAACAAAAACCTTTCCAATCTATACAGACAGATTAATCCACACAGACAGCTCTATCCATACAGGACTTAATGGAAAACCAACCAAACAGCCTCTAAGAATAGTAAACATACCCTGTTGTCAAGACATGAACACTCATCTCGATTCCTGATGGAAGTTTTGTCCTAGCTTGAGATGATTGCTTGAAAGATTCATTTATTTCTTTTGATAACTCGATGTCCTGCAAAAACGATATTGTAAATTATAGAGCACTATAGTTTGTTTGTCATGCTTATACATCTGAAGGACCTGCTAGGTTACATAACAAAGAAAGTATAGGAGAGAGAAGGAAGATATAGTGCTACAGATACTTTGTATAATGCACCACTTCTGATTTCCAAGCTAATTACGAATCCAATCAAAGCAGGAAAGATATATGGAAATTCTAAAACAAAATAGAATGTAATAAAGCAATTTACTTAACAAGACTGTGTCCTCTCATTAAATAAAAGAATGAGAACAGAAACTTTAGAGTCTACAATGCACACATTTACTTCACATATCTATGGGCTTTATCATTGCTGCTGATGACATGGAGTTCTAACCACCTGTCTCTCCCTTCAATCATTCTTGCTCCTGTACCCCATATATAGATCCTAATAATCGAATAGCTATTTTATTTATGAATTGCTGCTGATGACATGGGCTTTATCATTTCTGTTTTTACCACTAATATAACTGGATCAAATAGTTCACCACGAAATTTAGTGATTGTGTCGATTTTAGTTTTGACCTCCTATATGTGCAAGGAAGGGGATTTTTTTTTTGTGGGGGGGGGGGGAAGGAGGAGTGTCTGAAGGTATGTGAGAAACATTGTGGTCACATTGCATGGTGTAAGCTTGCACGGTGGTGGAGGGACTGGATCGAAAAAAAGAGAGATTCTAGTTGTGCAACTCAAAAGCATGTCATTTGGCACATAAAATGAAAAAAGAAAAATAAACAAACGGAGGTACACGATACTAAATCCATTTCTAGAGATCTTACAAATCAAAATTCTGTAGCTAGTACTTTAACACCCAAAAAAAACATGAAACAACTCAAGCCAATAAGCAAAATGCATCGTTTTTCATAATTGACCAACCACAAAACGTATTAACAGATGAAAAATAAAGAGAACTGAAAATATATCAGGTAATTTTGTCATATTATCGCATTCCAACTTGAGAAGTGTTAAGACAGAGGAATGTTATTAGTATCAATCTATATGTTTTTTTTTTCTTTCTGTCTATGACATTGGCCCTTCTTATCTGATAATTTATATGTGCTTCTCTTCCAATAATGAGAACAATTTTCTAGTTGCTCCAAAAATTCAAACAGCATGACATCAAGAAATTTGCTTTTAGTAAGAAGGCATGTATAGAAATGCACACCTTGAACATTCCTTCAAGCTTGTTTGTAAACTGACTGCCACATTCAGTTTTTAACTGAAACAAGGATGAAACAAATTAATATGACCAGCCGATTGCCGATTGCCGATACCCTTGCTTAAAGCAACATTTAAACAAAAGACTGAACCTTAGAGATCATGGACTTTTCAGCATCAATCGATGCACTCTTTCCAAGCAGTAGCCTTTTTGCAAGATCCTTCTTATAGAACGCCTCGAACACATCCTTACCCTATAACACAAACAGGAAATTTTGGGGGGAAAGAAGCAAGAAGAATATGAAGGATGAGAAGCAGAATATAAAGGATGACATAACAGGAACTGCTGATTTGTTGTGAGGGCTTCTTTTGATAGATTAGAGGGTGACCTGTATAAATCTGAACAGAACTAACACTTTATCAAGAGTGCCCTCCAACTCTTCCTCTGATGTACCCTTATTTCCAGCACGGAGTTTCTCATCCAAAAATTTTGCAATCAACTCAGCTGGCCGGTTCTGTCAACGAATTGAAATTTATTAGTTCAGATCACAAAGACCATAATAAGAAAACACAAAGAAGCAGAAATGACAGTGACATTACAGGTATATAATGGGATGATAAAACCAGATCGTCACGTTTAGCTTCCATAAAATGATGGAGCGAATGAGAAATCAGGCAAAATTTGAGTACCTGGCGGATATTGATAAGATGCTCAAATGCTTCTTTGATCGTGTTGCAAAAGGCTTCATTCTTTGAAAAGCTATCTTCCCATATTGCATCAAGAGATGCCTTAAATTCTAAAAGGGAGAAGACCATGTCTTTGTCTTTTTCTTCATCAGTTACTATGCTCTGGCCCGTTCGTCGGATGTATGAGCTAAGGGCCTGTCGTAAGGATTCGAGGGCATTTACTCTACACAGGAGCACATACATCCTTTGGAGATCTTGAATTCGACTACCATCCATCAACATAATGAAACCCTGGATCCAGTTGTTGCAAAGGTTAATACTTGACGAAAAAAAATTGCACTGTGCACTGGCAAAAAAAGATTCATAAGTGAGAAAATTCCCCTTGCCTTCTCAAGTATTGCAGCAATATGGCGCTCAAGGAGTTGTCTTTCAGCAGTGGCTAGTAACGGCTTTCTTGTACTAGCATCCAGATAGAGTACACATCTGTCATGCTCTTCATGCAATCTTACCTGCAATGAGTTCCTCAAATCCTTAAGACACGGCAGGAATGATCAGAAGATAAGGTACAAGAGTATGTTAGCCAAACAAAAACATGATCATACAAACTCTTGATATCAGGTTCATCTGCTTCGTATCACTTGTACTTCTGCTTTAAGAATAATTAATTACCAAAAAGGTCAACCTACAATTTTGTGGTTTGCCAATTTGACATATCTACTTTTTCTCAGCTCATGAGATGTACCAACTTCTGCCGAACAGTAAAGTTGTTGCTCAATTAAGCTAATGAACCTAGACATGGGATCTACTTGACTAAATTAGTAGAAATTGAATTTATCATCTAAAAGAACAAAGAAATCATTCTACAAAAACCATGAGGAACTTTCACAAGTCAGGTGGCAATATACAAAAGCAGTTTTCTACAAGGGCAGACCATGGCCACTACTGAAAAGTGTTACCCTCCTCAATTGAAGAATCGAGTCCAGGGACTTCAATTAGAAAATGAACTTAACTGTCAGAATAGAAACCCATAAAGAACTTCCTATAATGGAGATCTAGGGATATTAAACACCCACATCCCAGTCCCTGGAGCATTTCACAAGCTTTTTACATATCCAATTGGATTAGATTTTGATTGGAATATATTCGTAAAGGTTTGTTTCTGAATAAATAAAGAATGCATACATATTTCAAAGAATGTAGATTTGGCAAATGGGGAACCACGAATTGCTGACTGGTATATGTTATGAACCGGCTTAACAGGGTGAAGCAAACACAATAATAGAAAGGAAATGCTTGGCCAACTTGATTTCGCTCAAAGTAAATGAAAACAAGATACAGCGACCGGAACCTCTAGCAATTTGAGAGTGCTAGACTCTCCCAAAAGAACTCACTAATTTCTGCATACCTCTCTACAACCAAACCCACTAATTTCCACTAGCATAATAGGATAATTCTAGATTATTCTAGGTATGACTCAAAGGCCCCTTCTGTTAACAGAATAATTCCCCAAAAATACTATAACACCCCTTCTAACCTATTCTAAAATCCATAAGGTACCGATGGGCCTAGGCTTGGGTCAACAAATAACAGTATATTTGGTACTTAACCCCTGTATGAAGAGGGGGTTGATCTAGTGCAGAAATGTGCCTCCAAGGCGAGAACAGAAGATTCTACAGACCTCCACATGTTTCAAATAATCTGAAACATCTGATTGCTGCATGTATTTTACTCCTTCAGCTGCATAGAACTCCGATGTACAGTCAAGGAAGGGCTTCTCGAAACTCTCGGAGTAAATTCCCAATGCAGTGAACATCTTCAAAAGATGGTTAAGCAGGGTCCGATCAACTGCTTCACCTAATCTGGCAAGTGAAAATGGAAAATGCGATAGAGCATATTAGTTACAATTGATACAAAGTGCATTCAGATTTAGGTCCTTTTTTTCCTTACAGTGATAGTTGAGAAAAGGGTGCAATGCAGCTTAATAGCATGTTTATCACAATTTTAAGTTTTAAAAGCACAAAACTGCTAGCGGGCACCTGGCTAAGATAATAAATCCAACCAAATCTGAGTCACTGTCTTCATACAACAAATAATCAACCTTATTGGTTTTTGTTTTCTCTTTCTGCATGAGGCTTTTCTGCTTTGCCATTTCCTTAAATTAGTCAAATTCAAAAAATGTAATTGGTGCATGGAGCAAACATAAAAGCTCATGGACTTAAAAAGTGTGGATCGGATACATCGTTACAACTTATAAAAGGCATAAACACATGCCAGACCACTACTGCACAATGTTATAAAGACAAACATCCAATCCCAGGTTAAGGATGGCAGAATACTAACAAGGGATACAGCTCAATTAAATAGGTAAGATACTACATATTCACTCATTTTTTCAGTTAATATAGAAAAAGGTCAAAGGAGTGATATATATTGTTCACACCAATAAACATATAAAGCAGTTGTTAAGCACTTCAGCTCCATGCACAATAAAAATGCCTTAAAAACAGTTATTATTATCCTGCTTCATGCTCTGACCTCTGAGACAATCATAACATATCAATGCATCTAATTATTAGACTGTATGCACAAATAGTGAGTCTATGGGCTATGATACCAATAGATCAGGTAATCGTCAGTTAAAAGTTCCTAGGGAGAGCTTTACACTGTCGCACAGATAACAGAGAAACTAAGGTTAACATCAGGAAATGATCTGCACAGGAGAACGTAGAAACAGATTATGGTTTAACTACAAAACTGTAACATCTGAAACAAAATATTAACAATGTGATTCAATAAGCCCTATCAGGATGTAAGTCGTAAAACAACAGAAAGATGATTAGGAAGAAAACTAATTAGTGCTACACACCATTACTGCACAAGAATGATGATAATAAATCAAGTGAATGATGAAGATCAAGAAAGGAAAAACTAACTTGAATGATGACAATTAGCAAGGACTTAACCACTATGGTTTAATTGACATTTTTGCTTCAGTAAATACAAAATGGAAAAGGTCAGGCAAACGAATTAGGTCATATATTAATTTGACTGCCAAGAAGATAGGACTAAGAATGTTATAACACAATCTCTGGACCTGCATTCAGTAGGGATTGCTGAACCATAGTTGTATATAAACATCATAGTCATACATGTGTGTGTGTGAATTCTATAACATGAGAGTGTTCTTGTAAACTTGTATCAACAGGGTCGGCATCTTGAAAACAAACATGTAAACAATCTGAATTTAAGGCAAGAAGCATTACATCAAGACGTTAATAGGAGAGAGGGAGTCTGTTAATTTAGACTATTATGATGGTGATGACTTCAAACCTTTCTCTTGTATAATGGTGGTATGAACTTCTAAATCCTCTCATGTTGAGCCAGCCAAAGCGACTAGAATTTGCCCTCAAATGGAGATATGATAACACCAACAATGAAGGTAAAATGGGATGGCAATAAAGAGTGATACATGACAAACATCACCATGATGCAAATGGACAATCTAGACCAGTTCACAGAAGTAATGCACTATTCTCATGATATCTGATCAGTATATTTCTAACGTTGACAATTTCAGACACATGAGATTGTGCAACTATAAACCAAAGCAGCAAATGAATATGACGAAATGATGTTCAAGTATATATAACACTTGCTCAAAAATCCTGCTCGTATGTGGTGTTGAAAGACAAAAAATGGGAAGAATAAGCTGCTTCACATAGACATTGGCATTTGGTGGGCTTGATGAAAGGAAGGGAAGAGGGAGCGCAGATTTCCAGTTTGTTCTTACTGCTACCTACAAAGTTACAGGGAACAAACTCATGGCTCTTTTTGTACGTTAAGAAAGACAAATAACAAGGTGTCACCTGCTCCAGCTTTGCACAAGATTCAGCAAAGTATTTCAGGTTTCAGCTTTAGACCACAAATTTGGATTCGTTCTGAAAACTGACCAAGAAATTTGCTTTTAGACAATCTCAAACCGTTAGTTCCTTATTTTGGATAATTATGAGCACTCATTTCACCTATAAGGCCCACCAACCAAACAACTTTCTGTGACCATTGTAATAATGACCACACATTATCAATGTAACTTTTCAATGCATACAATCTAGAGCATACAGTCCTACAATGACTAGCATGTATTACAAATATGTGAGTAGCTCAGGCAAGCTAAAGTAGTGGGGCATGCAAACCTCATAACCCAAAACATAATGAATATCCGTACCTCTTAGAAGAACTTACGTGCACAATGTTCAAATGACTTGCGTATTTACAAAGTTTTCTTCTCTACGGTACCATTACGTCCAATCAGACTATATGGTAAGTTTTACTATATTGCCTCCAAACCTTAGGATACTGCTAAAGCTAGCTGACAGTACCTCTATGGACAATATATTGTCATCCTTACCATATAATGTGGTTGATTAAGCAAGGGAATAGGTAAGCTTTCAAATTAATTAAGAAGTTAAGACATTTATTAAAATCTAGTTAATTACCTCTCGCTCTCGATCATTTTCAAAAGGCCAAATACTGTTTTGTGCTCAACTTCTGAAGCTATTGATAAATGCTTTCGAAACAGTTGCAAGCCCATGTCCCATAACGATCGCACATTTGTAGTTTGTTTCACATATGTACGGTCAAGATACAACGCTATTCCCCGGATCATCAACAGTTGGTCACAAAAATCTTGCCAGGTTGTCTCTACAAGCGATAAGAAAACTACTAGATCTTCACTTTGGCCAACTAAAGATTGTAAAGTGGCAGATATATGGGATTCACACTCCTTTTCAATCCGTTGGTAAAGATTTCCCCCCATCTTGTGTAGGCAAAGATCATTGACAGCCTATTAACGACAACTATTTAGTCAATAACAGATAGGAATACTACAAGTTATAAAGAATCAAGTAGTCAAACTCACCTGATAAAGCTTCTCTAGGTCACAAAAATCTGGCTGCTTCAAGAATATGGCACTAATAGCTGACTTCAAAACTGCCCATGTATTCTCTTCGAAGTTTGTAGGCAAGGTCGGCTTGGCTTCAAAAAGAAAGAAAAATAACACATTTAATAAACTAAGTTTGAGGTCGCTATATTACCAAACATTAGATAAAAGAACTAGAGTGCCACTTCATCACTCAGATTAAGTATTTATTTTGGAAAATGCATCCATGGAGATGTGACCTTGTTCAGACAATATTTGGCATATTACACTAGACAACGGACATAGTTGGCATGCATATCTAAATACAAATCAGAAACGAGGAAATGAACAATTGACGAGCTGCTCGTCTATGTCACAGAAGCAACGCTCAAAATCATGTCATTTGGACTTAACTGGGAAAAATTAACCATATATTAAGGTAAATGTAGAAGACAGTCATACAATGAATCATGTAATACCCTACATCTTGAATCATGCATCAAGATTTCATTGAGAAGTTTGGAGTTCACACACAGTAACTTATAGAAGTATATAATAGGGGGTTTCACATTACTCTTTCATCTATAAGATCAGGTTGTATGGGAAACCTAATCTTGGCTATTGGTATCCTGATGTTGACTAAAAAACTTGCAAGTGTCTGCAGAATTCGGATGATAATCTTCAGAGCATTTGAAACATTTCTGAGTTGTTGAAGATATGAATGTACACTTGATATAGATATATGGCAGTCTCTTAAACCTAGAATTCCTATATGAGAGGCAAAATGATATTTCCCCTATTTTCCCACAAGCTTCTAGTTATAATTTTATGTGGAAATAGATACCCTGAACAAATCAATTCCTACAAAGTTGAATACTTGTGTGACCAGTCACTATATTTCAGCTTAAAACTCTAACAATTTTACCAATAAAGCTATATATCTGAAGCCGTATATGTTCAATTCAACTAAAAGATGGAGCAGACAAGAGAAGTAAGTTTCCTGCCAAATTAAACATATCAAAGTACCTACGAAATTGAAGTGATAAAGTTAAACAAGAGATTCGAGGACCTTTGAGTAGCTTGATAACAAGCTTCTTAGCAGGCTGAGGAGGTATTGCTTTTTTACGAGCCAAATTGGCGGTGAAGCCGCCAGAAGAGGAGGCGCGTGCACTATCGGAATCAACAACATCGGTTTCAGCGTGATCCTCGATCATGGAAAAAGGGTCGACAGAAGAATTAGTAGTAGCATCATCAAAGTGGTGTTGTTTGATGCCATTTTTGGAGTCGAGAGAGCAGGCAACGGCCTGGGACTTGGCCTTCTTCATGGCCGGAAAATGAGCTCCTCCGTGGGTTGCAGATGCAGCGATAAGAGAGGAGCGGTTGGTGGTGGTGATGGTGGTGGTGAGGTGGGTTTTGAAGGTGGAAGTGTTGGGTTGAGAGAGACTGAAATCAGGAGCTGATGGTCATGTAATTGAGCTCCGCAGATGATGAAGTTGCTTGCGACTGTCACATTCCTCTTTCATTGTTAATTACCATCAAATTTTAGGTTTTAACTTTGAGAAATTAATTCAGATATTTTTTATTCATAAATTACTGTTTATTGATACATATTACTTAAAATTCAATATTATAAGTAAATAATGCATAATTACAACTTATTAAAATTTCATACTTGAATTTGTATAACTAACTATAGATAAACACAATCAAATATTAGATAAACATTTTATTTTAAATATAAAAAATTTAAAATATAATTAAGATAATCATTATCATCTAAAAGAATACTTAATTATTATTTTTATAAAAATTATATTATCAAATAAAAAATAAATTACTTTTTTATTAAACCTAAATTAAATTATAATAAATAAAAAATTAAATTAAAAAAATTACACAACAAAACAAGATTTTTTAAATAGTTAATTTGATACTAAGATCGATATGGTTTTTTTTAATTTTAAGATATCTTCAAATTTATATTTCTATACTATATTATAAAGCATTTGACAAAAACTCTTAAAAACCAATTTTTATGCGTAAAGTACTATTTATTATTGTATATTGCTTAAAACTCAAGATTGCAAGTAAATTGTGCGTAAGTACAACTTATTAAAGTTTCATATCTGAATTCGTGTAACTAACTGCAGATAAATATAATCAAATACATAATAAACATCTCATTTTAAATATAAAAAATCTAAAATATAATTAGGATAATCACTGAATTCTAACAGAGTACTTAATTATTATCTTTATAAAATTTATAACATTAAACCAAAAATAAATTATTTCATTATTAAATTAAATTATAATAAAAAAAATTAAAGAAATTACATAAAAATATAACTTTTAAATTATTGATTTGATATTAACATTGATATATTTTTTTCAAATTTATATTTTATTCAAAAATAAAATCATTATTACTTTATTAAAAACACATAAAATCGTATTATAACATCGACAGAGACAAATAATAAAGAAGAACATTAAAATTGAGATGTGTCTCGCTGCATTGCGCGAGCATTGTTGTTTTTCTCAAAACCACATAAAACCGTATTATAACATCGACAGAGACAAATAATAAAAAAGAACATTAAAATTGATATGTGTCTCGCTGCATTGTGCGAGTACTCTTCTAGTTATTCAAAAATAAAAACATTGTTGTTTTTCTCAAAACCACATAAAACCGTATTATAACATCTACAGGGGGACAAAATAAAACGAAACATTAAAATCGATATGTATTTCGCTGCATTGCGCGAGTACCCTCCTATTTTAATTTAATAATTAACAATGTATTTGTACTCGGATCATAATATGAAACTTTTCTATTTATTTATGAAATAAAAAATATGTGTACAAAAAATCGCATTATGAAACAAATATATATTAATCAATACATTAAGGGTGCGTTTGGTTTGCAGGAATGTTTCTGAGGGATTTGGATTCCATGGGATTTGGATTGGATTGGATTTAAAATTCATTCATGTGTTTGGTTTGCAGGATTTGGATTGAGATTTTTTTTTTTCTTTTGTAATTATTTTAGTCATCAAATCTCTTTCATTTCTCAAAACTACCTATTTACAAACATAGCTATTAATCCAACAGAACTGACTGAAGTTATTAACAACAAATTCATCAAGAATAATTCCAATGAACTGGCCATTTACAAAGCTTAAATTCAAGTGGATATGGGATATTTTCATCATAACCAGGATTGAAGATTAGGTATGAAATAATGAGCAGTCAAGTGAAACAGTGAAAGATTATGTAT
>NC_037539.1:6363124-6413505 GCF_001531365.2 Cynara cardunculus var. scolymus
ATCGAGTGAAACAGTCAAGCAATCGAGTGAAACAGTGAAACAGTCAAGCAATCGAGTGAAACAGTGAAGCAGTCAAGCAATCGAGTGAAGCAATCGAGCAATCGAGTGAAGCAGTCAAGCAATCGAGTGAAACAGAGACGCACCTTGGGAGAAAGCGACGGAGACAGGACGACCACCGTGGGAGAAAGCGACAGAGACGGCGATGGAGGAGGCAACAGAGACGGTGAATGATGAAAATGAAGGAGGCGATGGAGACGGTGAAGGATGAAGGCGATGGAGGAGGCGACAGAGACGGTGAGAAGGCGACGGAGACGGTGAAGGATGAAGGCTAAATTAGGGCAATAAGAGAAATCCGACCATACTTGGATTTGAAATACCACCCATTTCCAAAGGATTTCCAAATCCATCATTTAAGGGATTTCAAAGGAATCCTTGGATTTCAAATCCTCACAATCCAGCAAACCAAACACTGGATTGGAATGGATTTCAAATCCAAATCCCCCCAGTTCCATTCCATTCCGGCAAACCAAACGCACCCTAAGTATTATATTTGGATAGAGAAACATCATGTAAACAAATTTAAACAATTAAGTGATAATATATTTTTGTGACTCTTGGTCTACAAAATGATAATTTATCAGTGTGATGTTGCAGCATACATCGACAACAACTGCATTAACACGATCAGTTGACTAACAAATCCGATATATAATCATATTATATAAACAGACTTATTGTGTGTGTTGAAATATTGAGATAAAACCCACAAAAATATCTGACGAACATACTACGTTTAATAAGTCAATATTATGTTTTTAAGGTACTTCGTGATTGCAATTATATTACAAACGTATCTTGAATGACGCAGTTGGATTGGGTTCTTTAACACCCTCGACCTCGTCAAACCAACAAACGTGCATCTATATTTTGAGCAATGATTTACATTGTGGAGACAGTTGACATGAGATTAGATGTCCCGTAACAAATATTAAACAGTGGCTTGTGTTCTTGAGATAAGCCGGAATCCTTTGAACGACCATTCTTATAGCTGGTTTGTGGGCGTAGTGTACAGCAGTATGAAAACGTATACATAGTGTATAAGTAAACAGACGTTAGAGAGTAATATACTTGTAGTTGAAATTATATTTAAATTATCTATCTTCTTCCTTAATTTCTCGTTCTCTTTATGTCTCAACCAGTCTCTTAAAACAGTTTGCTTACCCATCAATATCATGTTTTTTCCTTGTGTTCTTCACCAGCGCTCGCCACCGAATAGCCTTTGTTGTACTGTCACGGGGGGTGGGACACTGCGAAGTGGGTAGTTTATTTGGGGCGGATGCCTCCTATTTTATTTATTACGCGTTGATGTTTTAAAACTTCTTTTACTTTATTTCAGTGCTATGTTGATTTTTTTAACTTAGGTATGAGGTAAAATTGGGTCAAAACCAAGTGATCTGATAGAGTTTGCTACAGTTCATTAGTTCGTTCCTATTTCATCCAAGATTAATAACCTGATATCGATAACATAACATCTCCTGCTTTTGATCGCTCATGGGTGCCTTTAACTAACGTTAAAGGGAGCAACCTAACTTTTAAACGAGAAACCATACCTGAACCTTGTTTAAATAAACAAAAGCTCGGGCTCCATTTGGGGTGCCCTAAGGCGCCTGACCCCAAGGTCACCCGGCGCCTTTACCCTGAGCGCCTACCCTTGGGCGGCTTTCTGCCCACGCCTCAGTGGCCTCGGCCATTGTTTGCTCAAACAAGGTGGTATGGATGTCCATGATTTTAAAAAGATAGATTTTGAAAATTTTATGGTATTTTCATTTACATGACATATTGTATGAAAAAATAAAGTGCTTTAATTTGATTCATATTTTGGATAACATACTTCCAAAATTCCCATTTTGGTACCTAAAATGTAAAATTTTAAAAATTTAAGTACTCGAGCAACCATTGAAGCATTAACCGGTTACCATGTCAATGTGATATCCGGTTAATGCTTCAACAAATAATACTGAGTTGGATACCACATCAGCATAGTAACCCGTTAATGCTTCAACTGGTTAACGGGTACTTAAACGTTTAAAACTTTATTTTTTAGGTATCAAATGTGTTACTTTTTCATGCAATTTGTCATTGTTTTTAGTCATCGGAATCTATAAAATCTATTTTCAAAATATTAGAGATTCCAAATTTAAGAACTCTCCAAAACTTTTGACCAAATTTGATGTTCCACAATCATTAAAATTGAAGTCGTGTTCTTGGTCGAACCTCCGGTGCCCTTGGAAGGGTTTTCTTTCCGTAGGCCACCAACTAGAAAAATTCCATTTCTATGTCAAATTACACATCGATTTGAATATATGGCGGCCTTGCTTCTTCGCCGGAGACCCTCACCGTCGACCTTTTCTCATACTCTTTCCTGCAACGGTACCTTTAGAACCCTTATTTCCCTTTCCTACTTCATGATTCCAAAAGAAAGCTGCATTTTGAGTTTAATTTTAAAGGGATTGCTTTTCCGTTACAACAATGCTTTATGAACTTACAATCTATGTTTAGACTAGGTTTTATTCCGTCCTTTCTTTTGAAGATAGGGCGTAACTGGGAGAAAAGAGAAGGTATATATACGAGTAGTTCTTGTATCAGAGTGGTTTATAGAGTGATGGATGTAACTGGCTTAATACCCAAGATAAATATGTTTTCTCTCTGCCCCAATGTATTGTATTGACCATTCTAGCAAGGGTTAAGATCTATCTCTATTGTGGTAACTGATTCAAATATAAATATATCAATATTGAAATTATACTAGACATGATATGGTTGGGATATAGGAAAAACAGGGTAAAATAATGACTTTGTAACTTAGCAGTTGACACTGCCCTAATAAGTAATGCGAACTTGTGTTGCGGGATGGAAGAAATTTTGTTTTAGGGTGTTGATCCATTGGTATATATCAGTTCTCAAACATGATGTTTATTTGCATGATGTTGATATTTGATCTATTCCCATTTGTGCAGTGAAATGTTTTCCCTCTCCTATTTGGACAGCTAATATGCATGCTTCTTGGCTCTTATGGGATCTAACATGTGGAGCATCAGCTCGAATACATGTTTCTTCAAGGCAGTTTAGCAGTTCCACTGGTGCAGTGAAGATGGATTTTACAGACCTGACGTAAGAACAACATACTCATGGTTATATTGGCAACATTTTTGACATATAATATATGCCTGCTTGAATGAGTGTTTTCTTA
Organism: Cynara cardunculus var. scolymus; assembly: GCF_001531365.2. Taxonomy (NCBI): domain Eukaryota; kingdom Viridiplantae; phylum Streptophyta; class Magnoliopsida; order Asterales; family Asteraceae; genus Cynara; species Cynara cardunculus. The sequence continues at coordinate 6,366,375 of NC_037539.1, forward strand.
TGCGGGTTTAACTTGCAAATATGACTTAAATGCCTTCTTACTATCTTCCTCTGAGGGAATTCATGCAATCTTTGCTTGCATTTTAGTCGGCCTCATACTTGGTACCCAATTGCTCGACGAAAGAAGCGAAATATATTTCTTCACGTGGGTCCAACAAACAGTGGAAAGACACATCATGCACTGAAGCAGTTGGAGCTCAGTTCTTCTGGTATCAATATCAATTATGCACTCCTTCCTTTATGGCAAGCTGTTCAAGTTTTGCCTTGCACTTGGGTCATTTTGTAGTTTCAGTATTGCCATTACATGGAAAGAGTCTAACGAAATAGAATAACTTAATAGTTTCACATGGTTTATATCTTCAAAACTAGAACTTATGATTCTTATGTTTCAAGCATTTCATTGGCTTTAATAAGTCCACTTGCTTCTATGATTATAAACTTATTTAAAGAGTACTAGGAAAAATGAGAGTTGCATGAATTTTGACTGCATGAATTTTGACTTGCACAAACCAAAACTTGACAACTGTCCTTGGAGCAAATAATTTTCATTAGCTTATAACTTTTTTAAACTGATGGTCTCAACAGCATATGTGCATTAAACTGGAGTTCCTCTTTATTGAAGTACTTGCAAAACTGTAATAAGGGTTATTTGAGCAATTCTCTTGTTCTTTTTTGTTTTTCCCTTTCGAAGATTTTCACACAAGCATCTTGCTATTTTTTTGTATTTCTTTTCAATTAGGTGTCTATTGTGGTCCTCTGAGATTGTTGGCATGGGAGGTTGCAAAACGATTGAACAAGGCAAAAGTTCTTTGTGATCTGATTACCGGACAAGAAAAAGTGGTTGTTGATGGTGCAAGGCACAAATCTGTCACTGTAGAGATGGCTGATGTAGCCTCTGATTATGATTGTGCTGTTATTGATGAAATTCAGGTGTGTCTGAGTTATTAATAGGATTATGCACACACTCTGAATGGTGATGCGTACACTGAAATTAAATTTATAATTAATTTCTCTGAAGGGCAAATATGGCTGAAGGTAAGCCATATACATAGAAAGGAAAAAAGCAGAATGAGCATTGCTACTTACTGCATTGCTTTGATGGGGGTACCCATTGTTAAAAGATGATTTTGTATTTGCAGATAAGGTACAGAATAAGCTGCAATGATGCTCATTTCTTGAAATGAGCAGCTTCTTATATGTTATATATTGTGGGCTAGTATTTCATCATTTCACTGTTGATTGTTGGGGCAACCATGTGACTCTTCTCCATGCAGATCATCCCCTTAGGGTGATGGAGTGATTGTCTATTGAATGTTAATATGAAGTTGTTGAGTGCATCTTGTCAATAAATATTGCGTAGTTATTTTCTTTGATTCCAAACATTTGCCAACATACAACATTCAAGAGGTTACTTGAAAGACTGGTGACACCATTTAGTCGGGAGTTGGGACTGTAATGAATTCTATCTTTCTATATGCAGATGCTAGGGTGCAGGACACGGGGATTTTCATTTACACGTGCTCTTTTAGGAATTTCAGCTAATGAGCTTCACCTGTGTGGAGATGCTGCTGCTGTTCCACTAATTCAAGAAATTCTAAGTGTGACTGGTGACAGTGTCCAGGTAGTGAAATAATGTTTGTGGATGATATTATGTCATTATTTGTTAGAGACTAAGCATGCTAGGTAGTGTCATCTAGACCAGATTTGAGTATCGCATGTATTTTTCTTCTGAAAATTACATGTATTTAGTCTGACAAGATGGTGAAGGTAATGTATGTGCTTATGAACTGCTATGAGAACTCCCATTTATGTTAAAATATTTTGCTTGGGCATCATGCTTCTTTTAGACATGGATTATACCTCCCTGTTTAGGACAATTAATTTAACTATGTGCTTGGTTTTGGAATGATAAATAGTGGAAAATGGCAGTTTTGAGCAATTGGGGATGTCAACTTGTGTATGCATTGTTCTGGAAAAATTCTGTTTTTTCCTGTACATGAACTTTATTGGGTTACTGAAACAGTTCCCTTCTATTTTGTAAGCATAAGTCATAGATTTGTCTCGCCCTTTTGATTATAAAACTCCCCGTAACGGTGCATATGTTTCTGCAGTTCATTTAATTTTCATGAAGAACTTCAATAAATTTACCTTTTCAAATCATCTCTGCCATACCTCCTCCCCTTGATTACTAATGGTGAATATTGTTTTTTGGCTAATCCTTTACATGTTTTTGTTGTGATTGATGTGAGTTATCTTGTTTGCATAGGTAAAATTCTACGAGCGACTTTCGCCACTAGTACCATTAAAGACCCCCCTTGGATCGTTTTCGGACATAAGAACTGGTGATTGCATTGTGACTTTCTCACGCCACAAAATATACAAACTAAAGGTAAGCTCTAACTCTTAGTGGTTGTGATTCGACATAAGTTTTTGGTTGTTAGACGTTCAATGATAAGAACATGGAAGAAAATAATAACTCTCTTAATGCAATTTCATTTCCATGTCCATTTTTGTATGTCTTAATTTTTTTAGTGATCAGCAGTCGTAGGCGTTCTGTTGGACAAATTTTCGTCTAGCAAAAATATACTTGCTGACTTCCCATGGGATAAGTTACATATATCTATGTCTCTATATGTAAATGTATCTGTGTGTCCATGTATTTTGCAATAGTAGCTTCTAATCTGTCACAGATTTGACCTTCTAGTTATCTCTCTGACTCTGCTCATCAAGGCGAGCCCTTCGTGGGATTGGTATGCCGTGTATAATGATACATGATCAGAATGTCTCGGGAGAATATCATAGATATCTTCGTTCTTCCCAAGGTTCCAAACGAAGTGAGGCATGTTGGCTACGAGGTCAAGCCTCAAGCCTGTGGAGCCACGGCGATGCCACTGTTTTTCAAGGCGTGGCTTAAGTTGGCAAATCTGTATATCATATATGCAATATATATACATATATATATTTTCTATTATTCCTCAATGATATTGAAGAAAATAAATTCATATAAACAGAAGAAAAATCATGTATTGATATATATGTATATATATATATATATATATATATATATATATATATAATAGAGAGAGAGGGAGAGAGAGCTTACAAATTTTTTATGACAATGTAACAAGTAAAAATTAAGCTAACTTAAAAAAAAATTAAAAATTCAAATAACACCCTAAAAGAACCCACGTCATAAAATGTCTTAAGACACCATGGGCCACGCCTAACGTCACACAACCGCTCCCGGGGTTAATGTGACATGGGAGGTTCGTCTTGCACCAAGGTGACAATTTTGATTTCAATTCTACATATAATTTTAGACATCCATTTCAAGCACTTGTTTTTACATTGTTGTCTTTTAGGTTTAGCAACACCTTTAATCTCCTTGGGCTTGAAAACAGTTTTCATGATAGTTGCATGTCCACTAAGGTTTCACTTCTGTCAAGTGCTTTCTTTTTTCTCTTCGGCCAGCTGTTATAACATATACAGTGGCTAGTATCTCCAAGATAATCTTTTAGTCTTTCATGTCTACTACACTTATTTTGTTGTCAGATGCTTCCATGTTCTATATCTAGTTGATCAAGATGGCGTCTAACCAACTTGGCTTTTGTTTGTTCTACAAAACCATGTTCCAGTTGTCGTCCTGTAGTCCATTGTGTCTACTCATTTATTCCCCTGACACTTTGTGCATACCATTAGCAAGAAGAGGTGTGTTAGGGAATGGTGAGATTTTTCAATGAAGGATAAATGCATGAGAACCTATCAGAAGTGAATATGTTTAACCACAGTCTACAAGCAAATTATGTGTGTTGAATCGGTTTGCCTTGAACCTTTATGACATTCTTGGGTATAACAAGAAGTTGTATTAAAATCCTTGGTCTAGAAGAACTTGATAGACTTGGATTACATTTTAGTTTGAACGTTCTCATTGAATCGAGGAAGAAATGCTTTTTTATGCAAGTCATGGGTTCTATATGCAAGTATATTTTGTTTCATTAAGCAATCAGAATAATTGTAACATGTCCTAGTAAAGCCATGGGCACCAATATGTAGCATCATGGTGATTAACCAAAGTTTGGAAAGAAAAGATTTCATACACCCAAGTTTATCCATCGCTCTATTGAAATAGGGCTATGAGGATCAAGAAGCATGTAGGCTATTTTCTAGATATAGTGTTCAATTGACTGGTACCTGACTGCTATTGATAATCCTTTTCTACGATCAACTAAATTCGTTCTTTTTGTTGTCAGAGAAAAATTGAAGACGGTGGAAAACATTTGTGTTCTGTGGTTTATGGTTCATTGCCTCCTGAGACTCGAACAAGGCAGGTATTTGCTTCTTCCTGCTCAAAATTGTTGTAGTTTTTTACCTTATCACAATTTGTTGTTGTGCTTCCATCTTATTTTTTTCTATAAGACAATACTTTTGAAGTTCTAGGTGAACTCTTAGCAACAAGTCAGCCTTATACCTTTTATTGGAATCATCTGTTCTATACTTCACTATATACACCTACTCGTATCCTGAGACTCCTTTCTGGCGTCTTTACTAATTCCCTTGTTTTATTCTTTTCTAGATATTTCATCTTTTCATTTACGCCTTGTTTCAACTTTTCATTTGCAAGAGCATGCAATGAGTGTTTGGTACATCATTTAGATCCCTTTTTAGAAACAGCTGTAAGATCTTGGTTATCTTCAGAAGGTTTTATTTTAGTTGGTAAACAAGGTTTAGAAGATATTACTTCAGTGTTTGGTTCCGTATTGGATCTTCTATCGTGTCTAGATACACGTGTTCAACGCCGTTCCAACTTCCACCTTGTAAACACTTTCTCAAATCATCCATTCAATTGGTGGTTGAAGGAATGAATTAGGGATTTCAAAAGTAGATATATTTTGACTAGTTTGGGTTTAATGGGTGATCTAGTTGATACATGTTTTGGTATGATGGGTGATTCAGTTGGTATAGGTTCAGGTATGACAGGCATGGTGTGTTTTAAAGGCCTAGCAGATATGAGTGATAAGCTCTGAAATTGTTCTTATTTTCTTGTCCAGGTCTCTTCTTGAAAGTAAGGATAAGCGAAATAGGTCTCTTGTTCATGATATGTCACATCTATAGAAACATAAAATTGGATGGTAACATTTGTAAGCATTTTTAACCAAACCAAGTATGTCCTACCTGGAAGCAAGATTAGGGGGCTGTACATGGAGCTTTCCTATACCCTAAAGAGTAGGGTGATTGTTTCCATGAAGATCTCTGATTTGTGAACAAGTGTTTGCTAAAAGGTCTTAGGGAAGACCTAACTGTTAAGTGCTTCAGAAAGTTTGTCAAGAAAGATTGAAACATTTGAAAAGCAGGGAGGAACTTGGGACCAAAAAGGTGAGTTTCATGCTTCAGAAAGTTTGTCAAAAAAGTTTGAAGAATTTGAAAAGTAAACCAAACAGGTAAATTACGAGGATTTTTTGAAAAAAAGAAAAAAAAAACAAAGACTAGAAAAGGTAATAGAAGTTACAGAAGTAGGTATATTAAAACTTAGAAATATGTAGGAAAAGTACGGACAACTAAACATCCATCTATCTAAATTAAGGCTCATGTAACCTATTGGCGACCTATTTGTCCACTCTCCAACCCTCCTGTCTCACCTTCTACGTCTTCAATCTCCGTCCTCTCATCCACGTTAGCTACGGTCCCTACAAATATAGTCTGTTACCATGTCCAACTTTAGTTGCCCATCCCACGTCCTCCTCGGCCTTCTCCTCCTCCTGACCCCTTGACTGTCGTGCTTTCTATCTTTTCACTGGTGCTGTCATTTGTCTCCTGCGAACGAGTCTAAGCCACTACTTCCCTCTCTCAGTTTATCTGTATAAGTGTAATTCCCAACTTGCCCTTAGGATCTCATTTGGTATTCTGTTCAATATGGTTTGACAATAGCTCCATCTGAGCATCCTCATTTTTGCAACTTTCAACTTTCATAGGTCTCCCTTTTCACACAACATGCCAACCTATACAACATAGCTGGTGTGATGGCCTCCCTGATTGTGATTATGAATATGGACATATGAGAACCAAATATTCTAAATTATTTGTGGTTGTAGGTGAGAATAGAAAGTGGAAAGTTTCTCTATGGGGTTTGGAATTTTAAGCCATGGCAACGATTGATCAAGTGAGTAGAATATGGATTACTCCCCCCTTCCCCAAAAGAAAAAGAAGACCGATACATTTTCCTAAAATAACGAGGCACCAGTTCTCTCAAGTAGGTGACCGATCCTTTTGTAAGCTGCCTCATTCTATTGAGGAGGTGGTAACACCGTGTGTTAGATAAATATTCTTTGACGTTATCTGTTTGGCTCGAATTGAGACTCTCTCAAAAAGAGAAGTTTGGGAAGGACATGACTTACATCTGTCTTTTGTTTGAGCAAAAACAGTCATGTGACACAATTACAATCATCTATAAAAGATACAAACCATCTTTTGCCATAGACATTTGGATCGTTTGGGTGTCCCCACATGTTGCTATGAAGAGGGTTCAAAAGAAAACTCACTTATTTTGTTACTGGCTTGAAATGAGACATTTCTTTGTTTAGCAAGTTCACAGTGAAATTGTTCTACATCAAAACCATGGAACAAAGAGGGAAACAAGATTTGTATGACCTTGAGTGGGGGGGGGGGGTGACCAAGACAAGACGATGAAGCCAAATTTGTTTATATCTGATGAAAAAAGGTTGGTTATTAGAGAATGAGGTAGGTTGCTGCTCTTGTGTCTGTGTGCAACCTGAAAGATGTGTCAAGGAAGTAGAGACCATTCCTTTCCCTAGCACGTCGAATTTGTTCTCCTTGAATGCTTGTCCTTAAGTACACAACGATCATGGTGAAAAATCATATTCTATTCATATCTTTGGTAAGTTTTTGGATAGAAATGAGACTGGTAGACATGGTTGAAAAGTGAACGACCTTTTTTTAGGTGATTGATGAATTTAGTTTATTATCTCTTAAACCGGCCTGTATTATCAGAGAACCATTTGCTGTTTCAAAATTTTCAATTGCTTGGCATGGAGTTTGAGAAAGAGGTTTGATGAGGGAGTAATGTGACTGGTTGCACCTGAGTCAATGATTCAGGATTTGGCAAAGGAATTAGCCAAGACATTTGATCCAACGAAAAAGAAGATTCACCTGGATACACCAAGGAACAAGTCCATGAAGGTTTTTTGATATCATTCATGAGCCTTTTTAATCTACCAATTTCTTGGTTGAACTATATCAACAGTTACTTGCCCTTTTTTTGCAAATGGTATGAACCCATTGGAACCACTTAAGATAATTTCTCTCATCAGGCCTATATGCTGCTTGTGTGCTCTGAAGCTTTCTTGGATGCTGATATAGAACCTGCTCTATTGTTTCGGATGCTTTAGACATAGTCACACTTGGGTTTCTTCAACGGGCAGGAAAGGATAAAAACTGACTATAAGGCTTTGCTAATGAAGGATTGACAGAACAAAACATAAAATAGTGATTCAACTAATCAGGAAAAAGACAAACAAGAAAGCATGATAAAATATTGTAAGTACTATGTTTTATGGCAGAAAACAGAGCAAAAACAAGGCTGGAACTTGGCAGTAATGAATGCTACATACAGGAAGAAATGATTTCCAGAAGATTCCCTAAGAATCTGATACCATGCCATAAATTGAGGAAGAATAATGCTGTAGTCAATTTAAACAGACTAGGTCACTGTCCTTCTAACATTTGATTAAAAATTTTCCTACTAATGTTGGATTTTTCTACCCAATCTTCTCCAACATATATTTATGTATAACTGTGTTGTGTATGTATATCGGTAAAAATTCTGGGAGAACGTCAAGAGTTGCTGGTTTCTTGTAAGAAAAATAGAGAGAGAAAGAGAAGAGAGAGAGTGTGTGTGTATATATAGCATGAGCTTGAGGTGTGCACCCAGTCTATACTTTAGATGCCAAATGATCATTTTGCTTGAGTGGGTGGGGCACAAATTATCTTCTATAATATTTATGGCACAAAAATGTTGTATGTGTCCTAATGTCTCAAGCAAGTAATGTATATGGTCCTTTAATAGAAAAGGCTTGTAATACATATAAATTTCATACATGGTTTGTTCACATGTTATGCTTTATTAGTTTCTTGGTCCCTGTGTCCATATGATTGCATTAAAACTTTTGAATTGATATCTTTAGTTAAAACTGCAGGCCACTATGTTTAACGATGAAAGTAGTGAATTTGATGTTCTTGTTGCAAGTGATGCCATTGGAATGGGCCTCAATCTTAACATTTCTAGAATTATATTTTCGGAAATGGAGAAGTTTGATGGACTGGAAATGCGACCGCTTTCTGTACCAGAGATCAAACAAATTGCTGGTAACTTTTATTTTGTATGGAGCATATCTTGCATTCTGTTTCTAACACTGCACTTTCCAGCAATCTAGACTATGAAATTGGCATTAAGGTCCATGAAAGATTGGTAATTGACCAAGTTTTGAAATACTAGAATATATTGCCTGCCCCAACTCTGTTATCCCTTCGGTCTTTAACTAGGAGTTCCATTTTCAAATATGGAAGAATGTACGAACAAAATTGTCCCTTCAGTTTTCTTGAACCTGCCACCTTTGTTTCTTAACTATTTTTTATCTGATGGTCTCTAAGTGAATATTGTTCCCCCAAATTAGTTTCCTATCTATTATTATTGGTCATAAACTTCTATTTAAAAGGGAAAATTGTAAAATCTGAAATAGATGCAAACTAGAACACAATCTATGTAGCTATGAGCACAAAAGAATAATATACACATTGCTTCTGAACTGATGATTTCTTGGACAAATTATACATATGCATACACACACTGCATGTTGAGTTATTTATGTAAAGTTTCTCTTAGGCCTTGTTTGATTCACAAAATCCAGTTGCATTTGGAGAATTGGAGTGCCAATTCCTTTGACCACATTCCATTGCTATGTTTGGTTGCGTAGTGAAAGGAATTGAATTCCTTCAAAATCCCATTGAATTCCACGAGTGTGGAATCTACCATTTCTATCATTCCAACTTCTTCCATTGTATTTTCGAATCTTTATTATCTTGCAATCGAAATAAAATAAATTAGTCATCTATTTATCGGTCTGCTTGGTGGTTAGCAGGTATCTTATAGTGGGATTACTCTGATACCTGGGAGTAGGTGCATATATAAGGTTTGGAAGATGCATGTCAGACCTGTTTCCAACTTTTAAGTTCCATTTTCTGTCATCATTGTCGCTAAACACATTAAGAGTAACTAGGACTGTAGATGTTGATTGGATTGAATTAGTTGATTGTTTCTTGTTCAATTTGGTAATGTGTATTTTGTTTTTGTGCAGTTCTAGAAGGTGTATGATTTCACTAAAAAAGAATCTAGATTTGAAAGAATTTGAGACATTTTGATAAGGAACATCTTGAATGGTAATTCTTGACGTAGCATGCCTGTGTCTTAATTGCAAAATCAGCCACCATACTAACTTCAACTGTTAAGTAATAGAAAGATATTTATGCTCACTTTTTGTATCTCCAAATAGTAATCTCACGTCTGTCAGTTGTTTTCCTTATCCAGTTGCTATAAAAGGTCTATTAGCTTTGACATTTCTATGTATAATATACATTATAGGTAGAGCTGGCAGGTATGGATCTAAATTTCCTGCTGGTGAAGTGACTTGTCTAGCTGCAAAAGACCTACCCTTGATCCATTCCTCACTAAACCGCCCATCTCCAATTTTAGAGGTATATGCATTTCCTATACTTGACACTCTATTCCAATAAGTGGGTTAGTATTCAAGTCTCGTCAACTGCTTTTAATTCAACGTCTGTTTGAGAAACATGGTTTTTTATGATTATCTAAAACCTTTTGTTAATGATGCAGAGGGCTGGACTATTTCCTACCTTTGATCTCCTATACATGTACTCTCGTTCACATCTAAATTGTGGTCTGTGCCAAATACTGGTTGGTTATTATCTAGTTCTTTCTTTCGCTTATCCTTCTGACCTGAACTATGCGAGCATTGAACTTCATGACGCTGTAGTCCATAGAGAGTGCATATTCTGTTAAGTTTGCTAATTACAATTTACAAATTTCACGGATGGTGGGTTTATGTCCATATGATATCAAGTGCAACAGAGAGAGGACTACCATTTTGCCATATGCCTACAGCTTGATTCTATTTTGGAGTTGTATATTTGAATTACAAGTTGATAACTAGTGAAGTAGTCAACAGGTATTGAAGAAGAATAGAGATGAAGCATGAAGAAAGAAAATAAAGCTCTATTGCTCAAGATAGAATGAATTGAGTTGTAGTTAACTAAATGGGTCCATGCCAGAGCCTTATTGTGGTCCCAGTAGATTTTTGTTTGTGACACAATTATCCTTCACGAACCCATCCTTCATGAACCCGTTTTCACATGTTATTTTTTCCCATTATTATTTTATCTTTTGCTTCCTCTATAAATTAGTTGTTAATTTTGTGAAGAATCTGTAATTAAAATCAAGGTTAGTTGATAAGAAGCTATTGGCAAGGCTATAGGATGAACATGTCAATAGGAGCAATGAGGTTACAAGTATCGTCTTTGTTCATCAAGTGAATGTCCTTTTGCCTTTTGATTTTGTTCATCAAGTGTGAATAACTAGACGATAAATGGTTTAGAGCTGCATCAGAGGGAAGATGTTGTGTTTATCAACAAATTATTTTTGTAGGTGTATAGTAAAGAAAAACCACATAAAAGATAGAACATACGAGGGAGTGGGAAGGTGGCAAATTTAAAGAAACGAAAAATAAAAGTAGAGACGAGGGCAGAACACTCAAAATTACGGAACAAATTATGCAAAAGGCCTTTTTGGCTGCCAGAATAAAGGTAGAGTTTATAGGCCACACAGCTCACGTGTGTAATCCTTGTATGCTTTTCTGTTATCTACAATAGCTACTTAAGAGTAATCGTGTTTGTACTGGGAACTGGGATCTTTACTAGTTTTCTGTCACTGACTGTGTATTTGTTTTATGTCTTTTCCTTTATAGTCTATTAATTCCTACACTTTTTATAACTGGCTAATCAATAGAGCCTCTTATCAATGACGTTGAAGAACATGTAGATCAAGTTTGATTTTGGTATCAAGTTTCCCTTTGTTAACCTGATAAGGATCGACAATCTGATCATTCGCCATCTTCCATTCTCTATTTCCAGGAACAGTTTTTGGAGAATGCCAAGTTATCTGCAAACTATTTTATTGCCGATTGTGAAGAAATGTTGGTATGCTTTGCAAACCTTTCTTCCCTCAATAAAATCATTCTTAGGAATCTCGAGGGGTAGCATAGTGGTCTTTGGTGTCTCAGCTTTGACTCTTCCCATTCCCTTAAGAGGTTCATATAACTACTTAAATAAATAAATCAAGTATTGTTGATGAATAAAACTTGTTTTATTCTTATATGGCACTTGAATCAAGTGGCATATTTAATGTATGTGAGTTTTGGATATAGACATTTCTAGTTGTCCAAGTGATTTACTTCCTGTTTCTTACCACAGAAAGTTGCTGCAGTACTCGATGAGCTGCCAATTTCCTTGCATGATAAGTACCTTTTTTGTATCAGGTACATCCTTTTTTCTTTGAGTTGAAAATCATATGCTAACATATACATACATACATACATACATATATAGAAGGATGATCAAACGAGAACAAAGTCAAAACAAGAAAACAAGAAAACGGCTAAATCACATGTGATGTTTACATGCGATTACAGAAACGGTCAACGCGAGGATGATGGGTGACCTAGCCTGCGATCTAAGCTCGCGGCAAAAGTGACATGAATCATGTGATTTTTGTGTAAAATCACATGTGATTCGTCCGTTCTCATATTCTCTTATTTGGTTATTATTCTCATATGAACCTGACTCCACACACACACACATATATAAGGTCAGGTTCAGGAGAAAACCACAAAAAAAAAATGAAAAACTGAGGAGCATCCTGGTAGCCATTCATCTATACGATATGTGCATACAAGTTATTTGTCCGGTGTGCACATGTGCATAGAAACCAAGAAACAACTTCAGTTACTTATATGCAAATGTATACCTCATTCAGATGAAAGTTACCAGGGTATTCCCCGGTTTTTCATTTTTTGGGGGGGGGTTCTCCCCTAAACCTCCTCTCCTCTCTATAATATCAACTTGGTGTATTGTCATGTTTCCTTCTGGCATGTTTGGATGTTTACAGCGTCTTCAAAACGTTAAGAATGATGGGTGTTAGATATGTGGATAAAATGTGCCATCTTTTTCCTACTATACAACCTTATACCATTAGTTCGCTACACTTCTTTGTTCTAATGGACCTCAGGAGGTAACTCCTGAACACCAGGACCAAACTAACAAATTGAGTCCACCAATCTTAATTGTGATTGGCATAAAAATTAAGACTCCTTGTGGATAGTGATATCTTTGATTGATTCTTCGATGCGTCTAATTGCTACAGTGAGAATTATCGTGTTTATTGTGCCTTTTGAAATGGTTTAGACTATGAAGATGCATCAGATTTGTGACTGGAGAACAAGAAAAGATATCACTATTTTTCGGCCCATCATTTTTTTGTCAACTCATTGACAATTGTTTTTTGCAGTCCTGCTGACATGAGTGATGAAATTTTATCTCAGGGCCTCACACAGGTGAAATCTACAATAATTTTTAGTTTCTCTTGATGGGTTTTTTCGGATGATAACAATTTTTTTCTAAATAGTTCGCCCATACATATGCAAAGAAGGAGATTGTTCGACTTCGAGAAATATTTACTCCAGGCACCCTTAAGGTGCCTAAGACTCAAGCTGAACTCAAGGAACTTGAATCAATTCATAAGGTAAGTTTCCTTGTGATGAGCTTCACATAGTGCCTTAATGAGATCAAGTGTGTATCACTTAGAGTGTTTATACAAATAAAAAAATACTCCTTCCTTCACACAAAAAGTCCATGTTACTCTTGATAGGAGGGGCCTCCCCCCTCTATATATATAAAAAAAAGTCCATGTTACAAAATTTTCTTTTTTCCAATAGAAGAGTAATATTTCAAAATATAAAATTTAAGATAAATTTGATATTACCTTCTTAGGGGACTAATCAAATGAGAGCATCTCTAACAAATTCTTAAAAATGGTGATTTTAGGCAAAATTTTGCTGCAAAAGATTCTCCAAAACTTTTTCAAAAGTGGAGAAAGTAGGAGAGAGAGTGTGAAATTCTCCAAATTTGGAGACCTCCCCAAAAATTATTACCATGAGAGAAATAGTTTTTTTTTAATTATATTCCACCAATAAGAAACCTTGATATTAAATGTTTAGGAGAGAAATTATTTTTTATTAATTGTATAAAATATTTTAATAATATAATTAATGTTGTAATCTCCAAAATAGAGATATGTTGGAGTTGGTTGTAATATCTTTTGAAGATTTTGGATTTTGATTCTCCATTTTAGAGACTTTTTGGAGAATGTGTTGAAGATGCTTTGAGAACCACAAAAAGGTTGAGAACTGTGAAAACCAACTTTAATTTATTGTGAAATAATGCATGTAAAAGTACAGTGTTGTTTCAGAATATGATTATTTATTAACTTCTAATTTTTGTTTCACATTGTGAAACAAAACTATACATTTACGTGAAACAACACATGATCTGTGGTTCTCACACTTTTTAACCTTTTTGTGGTTCTCATCTCGTTATGCCCCTACCTTCATAGTAGTTTAATGTAACTGTGAGTTTGTTGTTTGAACATAAATAATTATGGTAAAAAGTAACTCATTTGAAACTCGAATTTTTTTGAGTTAAATAAAAAATTCCATTTACACCCTTCTTGTCATCATTATGCTAGAAGGTTTTAGGGTTCATCTAAATTGAACATATTTTTTGTTTTTTTTTCTGGTGAAAGAAGGTTACACATTAGAGCTTTTCAAGTTGCCATCATTCATGAATGGATTTGGTTTTACATCCAGAAAAAGTTTGGACTTTTAATTTGGTCGCATTTGAAAAGAATGGTGGAAAATGATCTATAACATAATACTAAGCTGTCCTTTTCGGTCGTGTTTTAAGGTCTTGGAACTATACGTGTGGTTAAGTTTTCGGCTCGAGGATTCATTCCCAGATCGAGAACTCGCGTCATCGCAGAAGTCAATCTGTGGCATGTAAGTAAAATCAAGCTCCCCATTTTTTGGCTTGCACAAAATCCGGGTTCTTCATGGAAACAGTCACTTTACTTTTTGGGATACTTTTTTGGGGTAGAGACGGATCCAGATTTTTTTTCAAGTGGTTGCACAATTTGACTATAAAAATATCTATTTTTTCCACTGGTTGGTTCTTAGTCCTTACATAGAAGAGACCCGAGTCCGGTCTACATATATTTTTAAAAACACAAGAGGTACATAGGCAGGAGCATATTGACAAGTGTGGGACTCGAACCTGGGCCTTTTGTACATAGGCAGGAGCATTTTCCCATTAAAGTCTTGTGCTACCATTTCAGTTTCAAAAACTACATGGCACCCAACAAAACAATACGGTGGTACCCTTTAGAAGCGTAATTTTTCCCCTTACGACGAACCATGAAGTGGTGTACCATGCCACTGTATCGTTTCATGTGAGTCCACCCCTGGATCTCCGTACATCTCACCCTTCCCAGATACTACTTTTAGTGGGATTTATTGGGTCTTTTTTGTTTGATTTATTTAACACAAATTGTATGAAATTTTATTTAATTCTGCAAATTGCAGGTTGATTGAGGAGTTCTTGGAAAGATTAGGGTTTCAGAAGCCAATGCCAAGGAGATTAAAACAGTTTCGATAGCTTTCACATCCCCACTTTGTTTCATTCTACACATCAAAGAGAATTTTCACACACATCCAGTTCCAGGTAAGAGTAGGTTTAATGAGTTCCATTTTCTTTCCATTTGTGGGCTCGAACCGAATACGGGTCGGGCCTAATATTGCAAAACTAAGCCTTTTTTGGGCTCGATAATGCCTTTATACTCGCTTCATAATCACATCGGGCTTGCCCATGAGCTAACTAGCGATTGTGCTAGTTCTCATAATATGTTATATTTTTATTTATTGAACTTTTTTTTTATAAAAGAAGGATAATATATGAACTTTTGGCTATTATTAATTGAAATACATTTTTAAAAGATGTATTAGCCTATTGATTATATGACAAATTGCATGAAAATGTAACGTACTTTTAACTTGATTTTTATTTCGGGTAATGTACTATTAAAAACTTCCATTTTGGTATCTAAGATGTAATATTTTAAATATCTAAGTACCCAGGTAACCGGTTGAAGACTGATTTTAGATTAAAAAAAATCAATGTCACTAACCACGTCAGCAAATAATGCTGAGGTGGATACCACATCACCTGTCACATAAGCATGATAACTGGTTAATGCTTCAACTAGTTACTCGGGTGCTTAAATGTTTAAAACTTTACATCTTAAGAAACAAAATGAAAGTTCTGAAAGTACGTTTCCCAAAATAGAAATCAAGTTAAAAGTATGTTATTTTTTCATGCAACTTGCCCTTGATTATAAGAGCATTTTCAATATATTCTCCAAAATATAGAGACTCAGAGATTTTGGAGATCTTTTTGCTCTAACAGATTTCCTAAAACCTATTCAAAATGGGAGAAAGCTGTAGAGAGGAGGTAAAATATTCCAAATACGGAGAACTCCCTCAAAATGATCGCTTAGGAGTGAAAAATGATTGTATTTATTTTCATCGATAAAAATCTTTGAAATTAAATACTTACGAGACATTTTTTTGTAGTGAGCCGGTTACCCTACCTAAACCGATCATCATATCAGTCCCTAGGCCCCGTTGTTGGAAAGATTCGACTTGAAAACCGTACTTGGAGATTCCGCCTCATATGACTCCTCTCAAAATGGTTGTTATGACAGAACAAGAAGAAAACAAAAGAAGAGATTTGTCTGATAGTCACAAACAGTGTAATATAAATCTCTAAAATTGAGAATCTGTTAGAATTGAATGTATTTTTTTTGAAGATTTTGATTTTCTGACTCTATTTTAGATTTTTTTTTTAAAATTCGTCGAATGCTGCAGGAAAAACAAAGTAGGACGATAGTAAATAGAGATCCGAAATCTGTTTTACTCATTAACCATAAGTCATTTAAATAGAGATGGGTTATAAATAGATAATAATAAGATATATCCATTTTAATTTATTATTAATATGTATCTATATCGTTATCGTTATATTCATTTAACGATGATATACTTGTTCTTAAAACATTGAAATTGATTTACCTGACATACCCAAATAGGGGTATAAGCGAGTTGAGCTTTTAACGAACTACTCAAGCTCGATCTCGTTTATTTCGAGCCTGAGTTTAATAATTCTCGAGCTCGAGTCATTTCAAACACAAAATAAAACTTGTTGAACTTAACGAGTCGAGCTTCATAACACAAATGTTCGACTCGGCTCGCTTGAAAACTCAATTAAACTTTTTGAGTCGAATCTAGCCGAGCCATTCGAGCAAACATTTCTTCGAGTCAAATATGTTCATAAATAAAAAAATAAAAAAATAAAAAAATAAAAATAAATTATCAACCTCGAACCTATGAACGAGTTGAACGATCGTGAGTTCGAACCTGAACGAGCTCGAGCTCGGAAACTCAACAAAATAGTCGAACTCGACCTCTATATTGAAAAAGATATTCGAGCTCGAACCTGATATTTTTTTCTGAGCTCGAGCTCGGAAACTCAAAAAATAGTCGAACTCGAGCTCTATATTGGAAAAGTTATTCGAACTCGAACCTAATATTTTTCTCGAGTTCGACTCAAATAACCTACTACTCGACTCGGGTGGTTTGCACCATTTAACCAAAAATAGGGCGCCGTATACTTTCCGTTGTTTGACAAAGGTGACGAGTCATGATCAATTAAGAAATATTCCCCTTATCCCAAAAAAAGACGGCTTAAATGATGTAATTACTTTTACAATAAATAAATAAATGATAAATTATATTTAAATAATATATAATTTGTTTTGATTTTATTTAATAGTTTCGTTAAGAGGCAATATCTGAATCGATAATAGATGAATCTTGTTTGACAAAAAAAAGTGTTTCTTAATGGTTGTAAAACCATTTGAAATGATTTTGTATCTTGAGCATCCCTTAATCATTCACCACCCTAATTTCATTCTGAATAATTACCAAACAATTATATTTCATTTTCTACTGTATTATAAGAGTCCCTTAATTATTCTGATTACTTAATCATTTTGTATCGAACCATTTAACAACTGTCAAACAAACGGCCCCTTAATTTAAAAGCTTTATTTTTTTATTATAAGATATATTAAACAAGAGAATTTGATAATTTTGTGTTTGCATAACTATATTACATTTTTATTTTTTATTACATTAATTGCATCATATACAATATTAATTGTATTAAATTTTATAAAATAACGCTTTTAAAGGTAGGTTTTTTTAAAAATATATGAAAACAAAATACGCTATCTTATATAGTGGTTATTATTTCCTTTTTATTTATTTATTATTATTAACCTGGATATCCAACCCGTTATACGAGCCGACTAATCTCAGGACAACCACATGCTTTACGGATATCCCGGAGTCACCGCATTTGAACCTCCGTAGCCACAAGGGGATTCTTATTTATCCTTCGATTTGAACCTGAAACCTCCTGATACTTTTGACATTTGGAGCGAATCTCAAACTAATCAGACACCACCCTTGTGGTTTATTATTTCCTTTCTCATTCACATATCGTGCTTTTTTATTCCCTTCCTTACTCAGATATTCTTACAGAGGAGGTATAGAAGCATCTCAAACAGTTATGCTAAGTAAAGTATTAAAATTCAAAATCTCTTAAAAAATACATACAACATCAGCAACTACACTATATTAATAGTTCCAACATTAACTGTATTATTAAAATATCCAATATAATTAGGAAAATATTATTTCTCTTTTGAACATGTATTTCAATCACTTTTTTTTGAAGTATATAATATTTCTATAGGCAAATGCAACAAATAAATTTACACACCCTCCTCAACTTTGGTGAGATTTGAACCCTTGACCTCCTAAGAGGCCAAAGACTATAATACAGTAAGACCAAAGGCCCTTTGGTTTATTTTCAATCACTGTTATTGTAGGAAAGAATTAAAATGCTTTTTACACTTTCATACATAGAGTTTTAGAGATTTCTTTAAATTTAGAGTTTTTCATATATATATTTTTTTCATTTTACCATACAATATAACATATCTGCTGGAGCACAAAACTCTTCTAAATCACCAGATTTATTTTATTATAACATAACTGTTAGAGATGTTCTAAACAAAATACATTAAAGAAAATATTTTGTTCTTTGAGAAAGAGAAACGAGTATTTTGTTACAGTAGTGTACAAAATTTCATACTCTTGACTTTTTGTTACAGTTTTAATCTGATCTTGCATCCAACATTATACTTTATATAAGTTTATCCACATATTTAGTGGTTGTTTATCAAATACTTACTAGATAAGCAATTACCAGCGAAATATAATTATCTGTTTTACAAATATTATCTGTTCAATAAGATGTTCTCAATTTTATGGGGTGTTTGGTTATAGTTATTAATCAGTAATCAATGTAAATGAAAATAAAAGAAACTGTTTGATTTTCAATAATATAATGGGCCTATTCCTCCAGAAGTCCAAAATTTTATTCCTGGTTAAACCTGAGAGAATGAAAATTCATTTTCATTTTCATTTTCATTCCTCAGCATTAGCCAAACAGACCCTTGATCTACGAACGGTGGTATATTCAAAAGTCGATGTTATCGATATGTATATGCAACTATCTTTTTGAAATGTCAACATTAAGAGGCTTTATCTTTTTGCCATATTACTAATAACCATTTCTGGTTCTCATCTTTGTCGTCATTCATCTTATCTTAAAGTTTTCTAATATTTTTTGTTGAGAAACGTGACGTGCACCAAATTAAAGAACAAATCCATGTCGAATTCTGACTTTTCCAACGTGCCTAAATGTCCCTTTACGAATATTAGTTCTTGACCGGTCAACAACTCAAAATACACATCGATTACTCTTGATATCTAAAACACACACACACACACACACACACACATATACGTAATTAGGTCAGAAAAAAGTCATGTACAGAAGTATGAATAATATCGATAACATTTTTGCCGTTTCTTTTGCCAACATGCTCTGTTCGTTAATGAGATAAAGGGTTTTTGTTTGTGGATTGAACATTTTCTGTAGTTAAGATTGGAATAAAGATCGGGTTCTTCCAGTTGATTAAAATTTGTCTTCTTATCAAAGACACCTACGTGTTTTACTAGTCTCGAGATATAAGGTCTTTCGAGATATATCTCAATTTTATTGCTTTGTTTTATTATCTATCTATGTCCTACAGTTTTTAGTGGTTTTGAGAAAGCAATAATGTTTTTTATTTTTGAATAACATATAAATTTAAATATATCATAAAAATTTGAATATATATATATATATATATATATATATATATATCGATATTAGTATCGATTTTACTATTTAAAGTTCTGGTTTTTTTGAAATTTTCTTTAATTCAATATTTTATTTATAATCTAATTTAGGTTTAATAACGAAGTAATTTATTTATCGTTTAATAAAATAAGTTCTATAAAAATAATAATTAAGTATTTTGTTATTACTAATTATTATCTTAATTATACTTTAGATTTTTTATTTTCAAAACAAGATGTCTATCCCATATTTGATTATGTTTATCTATATGTTAGTTACACAAATTAAAACATGAAGTTTTAATAAGTTGTACTTACACACAATTTACTTGTGATCTTGAATTTTAAGTAATATGCATCAACACACAATATTTTATGCATAAAACCAGAATAAAAACATAATAAATCAAGTTTAGTTATTTAGTTAGCCACAAATAGTCCCTCAGGTTGATATAGTATGAAAAAGTATGAAGAGGGGTTGGTTTTGTCAATTTCTAAAGTTCAAATATAAAAGAAAATTTAGTTCAAGGGTGCAAAATGTATTTAATCATAATGGAGTGACTAAAGGCGAGTGTGACAAAAAGAAGAGGGACTTGTTTTATCAAACAATGAAATCTCAGCTAATGGTGTTACACTTACGGTAGCGATCGCATACACTCTTTAAATACGGTAACCGATAGAAGCTATTCATCAAAATTAGAAACATAATCGAAGCTCTCGATGTAACGGTAAAAGCCTTTAATTCTAAGACCGAATTCTGTAATGAAAACAAGTAAGATATTATATAACGAAGTAATTTTCTAAAATTAATAGTTTAACGACAGTTTCAAATTGTAACGATTTAGCCTCGGATATGACAAAATCATTGCATTTTGGTCCTAGGTAATCCATACTTTTTGTGAAATTACATTTTAACCCTTGATATTTCAAACTTGCCAATAGTCTAGAAATTTATATTTTTTTTACTGTTGTTTGACAAATTCGTTACATTTTAATCCTAGAACAGCCAGGACTATTGTGTGTGTATCTCGATAGACATAGCTTTTTCGAACAAAATAGTATGTGCAACGTAAAATCCAAAAAGAGAGCAAAACAAGTTGCAAGATGAATATATATACTTCTGGTTTATCAATTAATTATATATATATATATATATATATAGAGGGTAGTTCAAATACTAACCCATTTTTTGTGTTAACTCTACTAACCAACATCAACCAATCACATTCTTTCTTTACTTTATGTTCAAATGTAACTTATAAATTGAATACAAGGGTCATTTAGTAATTTGACCTTTATGTAACTCCCTAATAATTATTTGGGAGTTACAAATCTTTTAAGATCCCTCTAATTGATCATGAGGTAATTCTGATGTTCACGGTGTTCATATCCATGTAATGTCCATGAACATTCATCGTGTTCATATAAATGTTCACCGTGTTCATGCGATATTTTTACAAAAGTACCATCTGAACCGTTGTTCATAGGCATCTCAATTAATATATTAATTAAATGATTATTTTTTATAGTCTCATTTAATAAGGACCGTTTGATGAGAAAATGAACGATCAAGATCGGGTTAACATAGTTTGCACAATAATTTTGGTTAGTATTTGAACCAGCCCCTATATAGATATATATATATATATATATATATATATATATATATATATATGAGTTATAAGTTTGTGTTATCAGTGATTTTCCAAATATTCGAGAGCTCTGTTACAATATTCTTTGTAATACCCCAAATGAAAACATCTATCACACAATAAGGTGAAGAGTTGTCCTTTGAGCTCTTAGCTCTTTTGGTACCGTCGATATTGCTTCTTCGTTCATGCCAGTGATGCAGTCAGCTAGACTTGAACTGGCAGGCTAACGGGGCCTTACTTATTCAGGGGGAGAGTGGAGCCTCGAGAAGCATTCAGTTGTTGAAGAAAATGTCCCGATGAACCTTGGGAGCATCTCAGGCAAGATGCAACACTGCACATGAAAGCGAAGCCAGGCCTACAACTTTCAAATAGGGGTGAAATCAAATCCAGTTCAAAGGAAGATGGCCACTTTCGTTACACTGCCGTATCCATTGATGGGATTTCTTCGCGACTAGCGTATTACGCACTGGGGCCGACCTCTTGGTACAGTGGGACGTGTAACCCGCCTGCTGTTCCATTCAATTATATTTGTTCCTGTAATCCATAATATAAGCTCCCTATAATCCGGCCTGTTCCAAGCTTTGAAACTACTTGATAGTTCTTATTTGAAATACGAGTCCCAGAACCCTATACGAGAAAAACACAAATATCGGGACTTTACTTTAATTCATCATTGGACTGGTCAGTTCAAGAGTCCCCTATTGTTGAAACGTTTAACCGATCCATTCCAGATCGACCGAATTGGTACGAAAGTTGTTTTTCTCTGTTAGCCTATGTTCATTTCTATAATAAACAAGTGCTACAGCTCAATAGGGACAACCCTCCCCCCTTCTACAGCAATTCCTGCACTTGACGTTGACTTATTATGACTTTTTTTTTTGTAAATGACTTATCTGAAAGAAGGCTTCAAAATCAACGAATTCTACAATGCTTTACTCGTAGACGCTTCTCCAGCTCTCCCAAGAATTGGATCTTCTAATTGTCCAAATTAAATGCTCAACTGACCTAATCAAAACTCGGTTTTTAAACATTTCATCTCTCTACTGACCAAAACTCTCAAACGCTGTATTTCCTTACGATCTCTATAAACCTTAACGGTTTCCATTTTACAGAAAGCTTCAAACAACACGAAACCATTTAAGATTTTCCTACAACAATCATACATTCGATACAACTTCAAATCTTACGCCTGCTGATTTCATCAACGCACATACAGTAACGATTTTCAGCCCTTCAAAATATACTTCTCAGAGTCTTTTTCGAAAATCCCAAAAATACTTTTTTGATTTATTTATATCGAATTTATAATGTTTTAGAATCATACATCTTTTAGAAAGTAACAAAGTAGTTAATTAAATACAAGGACTAAAATTGATAGTAAATGGAAGTGCATGCATGTGTGCACATGGTCATGGGGTCCGCTTTTGGGTCTATTTACGGCAATGGCATGTTGTTATATGTCATACAAAAGTAACCAAACGGCCAAAAGCTACCTATTTGGTCTATAGCTTTTTCAACTATGGGTGTTCGGGTCAGTTTGTGTACATCTTGATTAATCTTACAAGATATAAAGAACAGTCAGGAAAATCCTGAATGATTTTGCAAGACTCGAACCGGTGACATTTGAAGAGAATCCCGAAAGACCCATGACGTATTATTTGGTGGGTCGTTTATTCTTAGGGATGAAGGTTTAAACCAAGATGCTTTGAATTCATAAAAGTATGAGAATAAATCTGGATTATAAAATGTGATTATTTGGTTATGTGACTAAAAAAATCGTTACAACCACTTTTTTTTTTACTATAACAAAAGCCGCATCCCTAATATTTTAATCAAAATATGATAAAAATTAGAGTCAAATAAATTATAACCAAAGAACGAGCTGTTCTTTTTTAATTTAACATTAATATTGATATATATATTTTTATGGTTGTTCAGAAGGTGTTCTCACATTCTCGTATATTAGTGGTGTTTTCCTTTGAACCAATTCCTGTATATAAGGTAAATCAAATGAGAACCATAAAAAAAATTATAAAAACGTGAGAACGATTTAAAATATTTTTCACATGATTTTTTCCATTAAATACTAGGATTTAAAATATTGTTGTCATCTTGTGAAAAAATTATCTCATTTTATAATTGAGATTTATTTAGACTAATACTATGATTTTTTTTTACTTTTCTAATACTATCAGATTAATAAAACAAATATATGTGAAATAATATCTTAAATCCTAGTATTTGATGGAAAAAAATCATGTAAACGTATATTTATATTGGTTCTCACATATTTGTAATTTTTTGTAGTTTTCATTTGATTATCGTCTTCCCCCTCTATATATAGCCATAGGTTATTTTGAGAAATGATAAATATTTGAGAAGTAAATAAGTGATTCTAGCATTCATATGGTCAAGATCAGATTAGTCTAGAAATTGCGACTAAGTGAAAAATAGAGGGGGTAGTTTCATTTTTTTTTACAAATAGATGGCAAATGGATTCATATGTGAACCCGTATGATGCACATATGAACTATATATATTCATATTTGAACTCGTATAATATTTTAACTGATTCACATATGAACCAATTAACTGATTCACATATGCACCATTGTGATTCACATCTGAACTAATTAACTGATTAACATCAGACATGAACTCGTATTATTCACATATGAACATGTTGCCTATTTGTAAAAGTTACGAAACTACTTTTCTATCTTCCGTATACTCATGCAAAGAATTATCTGATGTTTCATAGTCAAAGTCGCCAGATGCAGGACTATGATCATTTCTTACTTCTCAAATAATTATCACTTTTCAAATGAACCTTTCGCTATATATATATATATGTATATGTATATATGTGTGTGTATATATATATATATATATATGTATGCATCTTGATCTTCATAATAGATAGAATAAAAATCTTTTTTTTTTCTCAAATTCTCACGTTTCATCCTTGTCCCGCTAATTAAATTAAGACGCATGATATTTTCGTTCTTCTAAATTTAGTTAATTCATGTTTCACATTCTATCGATAATGTATATTTATGTACAAATTTACGACCTATGATTTTTATCTTTTTTTACAGTACAATATTGATCATTTTCATTCACTAATTTATATTCGCCTATTTAATTCGCAACTAACTCATTTATCCAAATATATTTTCGGCAAAATGGTTGGACAAATGGTTTTGTTCATTTTCTGGTTTTAAAGTTAGTATTTAATAGTAGAATGTACGTGTTAGATAATGGATTAAACAGATAAATTTTAAAACAATTTGAGAAGTGAATCTGATATGTTTACAGATGTGATTCCTTTTTCGATACATATCGAATTGTAGTGAATACAAGTGTTTCTAGTACATCTTTACTTGATGTTGATGTTCACATACTCCCTCACCATTCAAATTTCAAACGTTTTAATGTTTTGTTTTCAAAAAACACATACACATATAGATTTGGGATTACGTGAGACCAACCTGTTTTTGTGAAACCCATGAGACCATTTTTTTTTACACTTGAAACTTCACAACAAAACACTATGAATGTAACATTCACAATGTTTTTGCTGTGAAGATTCAAATTTTTTTTTACCTTCACAACAAACAGGTTGATCTTAAATGAACCCAACTATATATATATATTCTTTCGTTTTATAAAATACATTGTTTGATATATTTTCTTAAAACACGAGCTTTTAGAAAGAAAATATATTTTCTTGTAATAATGTGAAAACGATTATCGTAAGATATTATTTCACATGATTTTTCCATCTAAGGCTAGAATTTAATATATTGAATAACATACATTTGTTTAACAATGTATTTGTTTATATATATTCGGTTCACAATGTAAAACCTTTTATTTATATTTTTCAAAAAAATATTCACATTATGAAACAAATATATGTTAATCAATACACTAAATACAAGCTGTAGATGAGAATAATCATGTGAAATAGCACACGATACACCTGTTCTCAAAGTTATCACATTTTATGGGTTTTTAAAATGAAGATTCCCATATTTTATAAATACCGTATATCTGTCGATTTTACCGTAACGAATATCGAGTATTTCGATCCGATGCGGATGGATTCTTTATGACAAAAAAAACATGCATTGAAACCTCAAAAGGTGCTTTAAGAAAAGGATGGCAGTGAATGATGAATGCTGACGGTTATATGCGTGGGAGGGAATAAAGCTCTCAAAAACATCACCTTTTTTCCGCTATCGTTTTATAGACCAGACATGTCTCGGGTTTTATTTCGTTTATCAAATTTTCCGTTGCAAAATATGTTCGTTTTCCATAAGAAATAGTTTTGTTTTGTGTTGTTCTGATATGCGTTTATGATGAATACAGATTCCATAAACTTTAATCGGTCAAAGATCAGATAACAATTTTAACAGGTATGATAACAAAAACCGAATGCGCTTTTCTGCTTTTCTTCTTTCTGTTATACAATATTATCTCTGGTACACTTTGTATCCTATATATATAAATTTATAGTAGTAAAAGTTAAAGCAAGAACAACCTCAGTGATTTATGGTCGTAAAAAGGAATCAGAGTCGTTTTTAATCATAAAATAAACAATGCATACATACGTAGAGTCTCGTTCTTTTACAAACCTAATAATTTTTATAAACCAAGACACCACTTTTCATGCGTTATTTCATATATGCAGTGTTTATACAGTATTTTTTGATATGTGAAACGCCATAAACGTTTGTTTTCTATATATAAAACAATCATGAACGTTTCACATATTAAACAACGATGTATAAACACTGCATTTTCACAATATGAAACAAGACATGAAAATTGGTTTGTAAGTTTGTACGATTTACTGGGTTTGTAAACGATTATTTGTCTATATATACACAAGGGGTTAATCACGTAAGAAACACAAAAAATGTGAGAATCGTGAGAACCAGTATTAACGTATTAATCGTTTCACATGGATTTGTTTTATATAAGGCTAGAATTTAAGTCATTGTTTGAAACTTTTTAAATATATATCATATATTTCACATAAACTCTCTCACAGTATAAAAAAATGACAAATTGCATGACAAATAATGTACTTTAACTTGATTCTTATTTTGAATAACGTACTTTCCAAACTTTCATTTTGGTACCTAAGATATAAAATTGTAAATATTTAAGTACCCAGATAACCGGTTGAAACATTAACCGGTTACCATGCTGATATGACGAGTGATGAGATGAAATTGGGTTGAACAACCCAGCTACTTAAATGTTCAAAACTTTACATCTTAAATACCAAAATAAAGATACAACAAACCTTTTCGTCGACATGAATCTTAGTGATTCTTGGAATTTTATATGAAAACAGTAGTCATGGATTCCACGTACAAAAAGTAGACACTTTTCTCTGTACCCAATCACAATAATCTTCTCCATATCTTTCTAATATTTCTTTCATTAAATATATTTAATTAGAAAATAAAATAAAAAACTAAAATAAATAATAAATACATACATTGATAACAATTTCCTCAACTACCAATCAATTAATTTCTCCGACTCCACGGGATCCTCGTCGCGAAAAAAAACAATTAGCGTGTATGAAAATGATTGAAGACCATCTTCAGATATATCTGGAGTTAAATAACAACACAGATGATCTTGGTTCTCGAAGCTTCAAAGAGCACCGAGCTGATCAATGTCTGGTATATGTACATGTACAGTATGCTTTTGGATCTGCTTAAAATGGCAACGTCCCTATAACTGCCAAGCAAACACTGATCCAACACGCTAAACCCATTCGTTCCATCTGTAACAATCGATGACAAGTTAATAATAAAATAACAGTTTATTTAATTTGAAAATGTTGACGTATTGATATCTGGTAATATTTAATTATAAAACGAGGTGTCGAATGTATAATTTGTATAGTTGGTGCACATATGCGCTCACATGCAGATTAGATTCTATTTAGCACAAAAAAAAAAAAAATACAAAGTATGAAGTATATCTTTAAAATAAATAATAAATCTAAATACACAAAATAAATAAATATATTTTTAATGATTTTAAAACAAAATTTGTTGCATTTTTTGGTACAAATCGAGGACAAAAATATTTAAATAAAAATTTAAATAATAATACTTTATTGTCACCTAATAATCATTATATTTTCTTAAATAATATTAATTTTAGTCGGTGTGATTAAAAAAAGGGTGTTTCAAAGATTTGACCGATTGTTTAGTAGTTATTGAATGGTTTGGTGTATAATAATTAAGTGGTCTGAATAATTAAGAAGTTTTTATGATATAATATAAAATAAAATATAATTGTTTTGTAATTGTTTACGATAAAATTAGGGTGCTTAATGGTTAAGGAAGATCCATAATACAAAATCATTCACAGGGTTTTAGAACCATTAAGAGATCAACTTCTTTTTTGTCAAACAAGATTCATCTCTTAACGATTCAGAGGCTGTCTCTCAGTGGAATTATTAAAAGGTAAACAAACAACTTCTAAGTATGATTTTTTTTTTTGTAAGGGTGTCCGGGCCAAAGGCCGACTAATCCCCGGCAAATTTGAAGGCTAAACATGGCCCCACTTAAATGTCGCAAACACTCCCCTCCCAGGACTCGAACTCGGGTTCATGACTATGCCATGCCCAAGCCTTTACCACTAGGCTGGAAGGTCTTTGACATGATTTTTTATTTATTTAACCGCTTCTATAGTTATGTTATTTTAAAAATTTTAGAGATACGAGAAAAATTTAATTCAATATAAACTCTCCTTTAAAATAGCGAGAAAGATGAGAGATAACAGATAAATCTCCAAATTTAAAAGAAAATAGAGAAAATATAGCATACTAGTTCTTTAACTGTTTTATTTTTCGTAAACTTGTATTATGATATTGTGACGTTACAACTACAGCCTAAGGGAAATCGGGTGTTTGATTAAACATTTTTATTTCGATGTTTTGAGGACAGTATTTATGTAATCTGGAGTAGCATTAACAAATCTTGTTTTTGATATGTCTGATGAATTAACGGTAACATGAATAGACAGATAACGACATTTTTGTTTTTATCAAATTTTGGTTTTCTTAAAACCCATAAAATACAAGATTCATGTATAAAGCAGTTAAACAAGCGAGTTTTGAACACAAATCTTACACGTAAACGTCGTTAACTAACATTATTAAGAAATGGTTTAACTGAGTATTTAAACCTAATAGCTATTAATACGAAATTTAATGAGGGTATATATGTAATTTCATTTTACCACCTTTGCATATCATGTACGTTATAAATAGTTACTAGTAACTTTAATATAAATTAGATGAAAGAACATTGGCATGGAAATCTAAGTAATTATTACCTTGGTAGCCATGGAAGTGAGAGAGATCGAAGACGAAGATGTCGACGTCGATGCCGAAGTCGATGTCGACGTTGACGGGTTCGTGTTTGTTGATAAAGCCGACAACCCGACATTGTAAGCCATGGTTCCATCGGGCTGATACAACCCGTAGTTCCTTTCCGATGTGGGACCAGGCTTCATGTCTTCGTTAAACAAAGCAAACAAGTAAATCTCGAGCCTCATTTTCGGCCTCAATGGCGTCCCTTCGCCGCTCAATTGCCTTCGCAACAGATTCCGGTTGTAAATAGCTGCATTTTGAGGGGTTGCACCAACCTCATCCGTGTCACCCTTTGACGGCCAACCCGTTTCCGAAACCCTAACCTCGATCCCACCGAACCCTAGCCGTGCCATGGCGAATATAGCCGCGTCAACTTGAGCGTATAACATGTTGTCGTAATGCATATTCGTGTGAGGATCGATCATGCCGGTATTCGGGTTGAAAAGGGCGTAATCCAACGATATCTTACTCGGGCTATCTTTATAAGCGAAATACGGGTACGCATTGATCCAAAACGGAGCTTTCGTGGTCGAAAGAAACTGTAAAAGTTGCGTCATTATCGTAGTGAGCTCCGGCGTAAAAGTTCCGGCAGACGGTGGGTACGAATTCGAAAGAACCGCCAGCGACGACGGTGTCGACACTTGAATATACTGTTGCATCCCTAATTGAGTCAAAGCTCGTTGAAGGCTAACCATGGCTGGAACCAGATTAGACACCAATGTCATATCGTCTCCGGTGAACACCTCATTTCCGACGGCGATTCCAGTTATCCTAGTCGCCGGAAAATACGGTTTTATATGCGTACTCACCCATTGCAACGCTTGTTGTGGATCCATTAACGTCCCAAGCATCGCGTTTTCGACCGTTACGATCAATTCAACCCCGGAACCTGCAAATGCGTTCAAGATTTCCGGATTCGTATCGTAGATTCTGGTTTTCGTGATTCGTAATGATTTCAAAAGCTGAAGAACTTTCTCCGGCGGTGGCAGATTGTTGCCAACTTGACCGTAGTTTATCCCAAGTGATTCAACTTTCGTAAACCCTAATTAAAAAACACACAAACAACGTAAAGAAACCTGCAAATCAAGAACACCATGGATTCAAATGAACCAAAAAGAAAGATGTAAACTAAACCAACCAGATAAAGATAGAATGATGATTCCCAGAAGACATTGCGCCATGAAAACTGTTCTAAAGCAAAGTTGATGATCCATGGTATGTTTAGAGAGAGAAAGAGAGATGTAGAGAGAGAGAGAGAGAGAGGAGGGAAGATGAAGATGGTGTGTGTATGTATATATATAGATATAGATATAGTGGGAATTCTTTACTTTGCTTGTTAGAGATCGAAGGGTAATAAGAGAAGCTTTCTTGAATATGAGGTTGGGGGCTCTCTTCCCTCTGAAATACTCGTCCTAAAAGACAAGTCCTCTTTTTTACTCACTTTGACCATTTTACCCCCGTCCATCTTTCTTCATCTAAAAGTTATCGCATAATCTAATTATAATATTTAACTATATTATATTAATTATTTATTGATTCAAAATTAAAATTACTTATTTGATAAAAATAAATAAATAATAATTTAACATTTTTTTAATTGTTTGTTAAATACGTGGAGAAGAGTTAAGTTCAAAACTTGTTTTTTTATTAACATATCCCGCTATTGCAAACCTATTAATTTTAGAACGACTATCTGTTTTGTAGGTAGGGATGTAAATAATACGAGATAACTTG
Source organism: Cynara cardunculus var. scolymus (assembly GCF_001531365.2). Lineage (NCBI taxonomy): Eukaryota > Viridiplantae > Streptophyta > Magnoliopsida > Asterales > Asteraceae > Cynara > Cynara cardunculus. The sequence goes on from NC_037539.1 coordinate 6,396,736, forward strand.
CGAGCTATTTGATATCAACTCGATCAACACTCGACTTGAATAGGCTGGGCTTAAACTCGAGCTCGACTCGATATATTAACGAGTAGAGTCAAGTTACTCAATACTCGACTCGAAAAGCTCGTGAGATGCTCGATTATTTTATATATAATTAGTTTCGAAATATAATCAATTTTTATGATAAAATTTGTAAAATATAAATAATAAAAATGTCTTATATTTTTAGATATTAAACAAAATTATGCATTTTTTAATTATAAAAATTAATCAATTATTTTTTTATTTATTAAAATCATAACTAAAAAAGACAGAAAAATTATAAAAAAAGTTAGTGAAATTATCCCAAATTAGAAGAAAAATAGTAAAGGAAAAGAGAAAAGACGTTATAAACAGAGATAGATGAATGAAATTTTTAACTTTATCTTTTTGATAATAAAGTTTGAAGTTAATCTCTTTAGTTTTATAAAAACTAAGAAAACACCTTTAAAATTTAAAATTCATAAAAAAAAGACCCTAAAATTTCATAAATTTCACTGGATGAGCTTGTTTCGAGCTCAAGTTCGAGCTTTAGAGATAGTTATCAAGTTCGAGTCGAACTTTGATTTTTACTATTAGTGAGTTTTCAAGTCGAGTTTGAGCTTGGAAATTAGGTTTCGAGTTCGAGTCGAGTATAGTAATACTCGAACTCGACTCGTATCATTTACGCCCCTATTTGTGGGAAGCCCAGAGTCATCGCATTAATTTGAATCTCCGTCGTCATAAGAGGATTTTTATTTCTCCTTGGATTTGAACCTGAGACCTCCAGACGCTTTTGATTTTTGGAGCCCAAACTCAAACCAATCAAACACCATTCTTATGGTTAGAAAAAAAACTTGTTTTCTGTTACGAACTTGGAGATAATGGAGAGCGTAACATGTCACATCAAATAGGTAATAGGTTATGTGTGGTACTAAATATATTACAAACATGGCCGACCTTTAACGCGACTTATAAGACGCTCGCCAAGTCATCTATACATCACCAGATCCCTTAACGTGTATTATTACATACGAAATGGGCATTTTTGCGTTTTTCGTAAAATGATGGTATTTTCGTTTGAACCTCCACCTTAGACTGTATTTTAACATCCCAACTTTCTTTATGTATATACAATTTTTTTTAATTCAAAATCAGATTGTAACGAAATTAAATCACTAATTAATTTGTAATGTAACATATCATCAACGTTTAATAACATAAATTAAAACATGAATGTATATGTTAATTAAACTAGTTGTGATACTATTAAACTGTTATCCATTTATCTGTTAATTTAAACTTTTTATAAATTCTAATCTGTCGTCTGATCTTGATATAATTATATTCATTTTATATGGTCGACTTGAAAAAGGGGGAAAAAGATGCATCGTTAAGATAGCGTAACATATTTGACTCATAAATGGAAAGAGGTAATTTGGCCTTACAAAAGTGGAATCGATAGTGTTTTATGAAGCGGATAAGGGAGGCCAATACGTCAGAGTGTGCTTTTATTTTCTGTAAAATAAATAAGAATTTATTTTTATATTTTTAATTATATATTTTAATAAAGATTTATGTTGGTTATATCGTATGTATATGATAAACAAAAATACTGTAATTATATATATGTGTGTGCGCGTGCGCAAGCATATACGGTCGGATTCATGTGAGAACAGTCTATTTTCGTGAGACCATTTTTTTTTACATTTGAAACTTCACAGCAAAACGCTGTGAAGATAAAAAAAAAGTTGAACATTTACAGCAGAAACACTATAAAGGTTAACTTCACAGCATTCTACTGTAAAATTTCAAATATAAAAAATTGATCTTACGGATCTCATAAAAATAGAATAAATCTGTGTATATATACTGATACATGTTACTACTATTTACAACATAAAAAATAAATATTAAGTTATGTTTGATTTAATTTTGATTGAAAAAACATTGACCAAATCGATTGTCTTTTCGCCGACATTTGCTACTTTTTTACGTGTACACATGGTTTGGTTTGGAGCAATGCCCATGCAACACATAACCCATGCACATGTGCATATATCTATTGCTTCCTCTCCAATCTTTTTATGTTTCCATTCAGCCACATATTATATCACATATATATATATGGCTACATTTACGTTAAACCAGTCTGTTTTTACAAGATATTAAAATAATATTAAGGGGTCGTTTATCAAACACTTATTTGAGTAAACACTTATCAAGTTATATTACCTAACCGGATGAATATGACAAGAACCAAATATCTTACCCAGTAAGAGCGAGACAAGGACCATGAGTTTTATCCGGTAAGTGAGGGCGACGACTCTTACCATGGTAAGCGCTTACCGGATAAATTGTTGCATATAATATCGTTTTGGTGGACTAAAATTTTCCGATGAGTAAATAATAGTGTTAAATTTTACCGGTAAGCACTTGGTAACCGGCCCCTAAAACTTTATAGCAATTTATTATAAATACATAAAAACATCAAACCTTCACAAGAAGACAAATCGCTCCTATCATCACCGTTTTAAATATTTAAGTACGTTACATTTTTCATGCATTTTACTCAACATAACGTTTTTCGTCTATGTGGTTTTAAAACTTCTATTTTGGGTAACGTATTTTCAAAACTTTTGTTTTAGTACTTAACATGTAAAGTTCCAAACATTTAAGTACATGGGTAACCGGTTGAAAAAGTAACGTACTTGAATTGATCCAGTGCATCTCGGTGCACTTCATTAGTATTGACATTCAATTAAAATTATCTAAAGGTGGAGATCTTTTCTTATACTCTCAATGTAACTTCTCTTCTCACCGGAACCCAACCTCGACTATTTCGCCAAAAACCTACGTAAGTTTTTTGAGTAAATTATGATTTTCATCCTCGTGGTTTGGTGTTTATAACGTTTTTCGTCTATGTGGTTTTAAAACTTTATTTTTGGTCCTTGTAGTTTGCATTTTTCCTTCGTTTTTTGTCCCTCATACTAACTACATTAAAAATGTCAGTTAAATGAAGGGTATTCATCTTTTTTCTTATCATTTTCTACATTTTTTTATTAAATAATTTTTATATTATATATTATTATATTATATCCTTTACCTACTGTTCCCTCTCCCTACAAATCTCAGTACTCATTTAAAAAATAAGGACCGTCCAACTCCCCAAATCATCAAACCCCCAAAACCCGAACATGCTTTTAATTTGCAACTTACGTTTATTTTTCATTCCAACATGTCCGAAAAGTTTTTGTCGAATATTTTGATTCATTTCATCTCGGATTATTCCAAATCTTTGATTGACTTTGATTGTTGCAGGTGCTGATATTACAGAAGGAAAAGTGAAACCTGTTGTGCCAGAAGTAGGAGAAGCTCACAAGTTTATGGAAACCAATACATATATTGGAAATATGATAATATAATAATATAAAAATTATTTAATAAAAAAAATGTAGAAAAAACAAAAAATAGGAAAAAAAGACAATAATACCCTTCATTTAACTGAATTTCTTGACAAAGTTTCTAAGAGACAAAAATTGAAAGAAAATGCAAATTATATGGATGAAAAAAACAGTTTTTAAACCAAAAGGATGAAAATTGTTATAAACACCAAAGTACAGGGACAAAAGTCATAATTTACTTTAAAAATCTTAGAACGTAACTATTTTTATGACATCATCTTTTTGAAATTATGCTATTATATTTGTCGATCAACTTTAAAAAGTGGTAAATTATTATACCCATAATTAAGCTTTAAGAATATGATTTTAATTTTAATTAAGGAGATATATATAGAAAATGGTTCAAATAAAAACAACTTCATTTTACGAGAACATGAGACACTTTTTTTTATCATAAACGATCACATGTGATACAATTATTCGATTACATATGATACTTATGTGATGTTAAATCAGAGACGCAAATGTCTTTTTGACGCGATTTACATTGTGAGCCAAATCACCCTTACACCACTTACTAAGTCCCTTCACATGCATTATCACATGTGATAATGGTGTTATTGATGTGATATTATAATCTATCAAGACCATCATATGTGATACTAAATCATGGACGTAAACGACATTTGTCATGATCTAAGTTGCAGGACACATCGTTCGCACATCACCATGTCCCCTCACGTATATTATCACATGTGATAAGAGTATTCTCGCGTTCTCGTAAAATGAAGGTGTTCTTGTTTGAACCTCCATATATATATATATGTATGTATATATATGTTTAATCTCATTAAGATGTATGTTTTTAGATTAAAGGCAAAAACGTATTAGAATTAAACCAAAGTTTAATTAAACCAACTTTTAAATAGGAAAACTACATAACTTTATTTATCATCCAAGGGGTTAGTTATTATTTACTTTATCCATTGACAATGACAAAAACCAAAAATCTTATCTGATAAGAGACATAACAATGACCGATAATCTTATCTGATAAAAAACATAACAAACCTAGAATCTTACTTGGTAAGTGAGAGAAAAAACTTTGCCCAGTAAACAACTAATAGGTTTAATAAGTCCACCAACAATCTTTTTTGATGATCAAAAATTTTACACGATAAAATAAGTGATATTTTCTTTTTCCAGTAAATATTTACCTGATAAATATTTAATAAACAAATCATATTTTATAATTCTTAAATAAGTGATATTTTCTTTTTTAATATTATATTTCTCTTCCCAAAAATTCTTTAGGAATTTTATAATTCTTAAAATTGATTATTTTAATTTTAAAAAACATAAAATCTTGACTTTGTTTTCACTTTTCATCAAACACTTTTAAAATATTCAATATTTAAAAATGCATTATTACAAGATTATTTTCTATTTAAATTGATTATTAAATATAAAGTTTAGAATTGTAAAATGTAAACCAAAAATAAATTGGGGAATTATGTATCCTTTGTCACCTTTATAAATGTGTGAAGATTGTTATGTTAGTTGAGTAAAAACGTCTGAAAGCATAAACTCGTTTAATCAAATCACAAAAGGAAAAAAAAATTGAAAACTGAACCATTCACATGATTTGGTAGTAAAAGCTATGAAAATGATTCAATAGTTTCGTTATTTTATAAATCAAACATCAGGATCTGTTTTTGAAAATATGTTCTGGATTTACATCAAATACAACGTCGATATTATATGATCGTTTTATAAAATTCGAAGATAAACCCAGTTTGTAAAATAGCTTCTGCAACCTCTACATGATATAAACGTCTTCCACACCTTTTACGAGCCTTAATCGTCCTACACTGACATGAATCGCCTTGTTTGGAGATCGAATTAAGAACCCAGTTTCTGTAGAACTTTCTTTACATAGATTAAGACGAAGCAACAAATAGATAGAAAGAAACTAAGCATCATGAATTGTTTTGTGATGTCAAACATTATTCGTTCGATAATCATGTTTTATTAAAAGAAAAATGTCAAAAAAACAGATCTTATGTGTGTGTGTGCGTGTATGTATGTATGTATGTATGTATGTATGTATGTATGTGAATTTATTTCCTCTCAAAAGCAAATAGCACACGATTTCTTTTTGTTATTTTGTATGCAAGCTGTAAGAATTCTTATGTGTAAAAAAGTGTGAAAACCAGTATACATTTTGTATATTAAATTAGACACACTACTTTTCTTTTTGTTATCCAAACCGGTTTCCTGAAGAACATCAAGTGTGATCATAGTGTGTTCTCGACTAGCCATTGTTGACCACTCAAAATGTCGATGTTTAGGCAGTGATGGTAAAAGTTGAAGTTCAACGTGTGTGTGTCTCGTTAAAGAGGATTTGGTGAACCTTCGGTTTCTGACCAAATATATAAGAAAAAGGGTGTTAGGATAAGATAAGCAAGAAACAAAATTGGATATTATTTGTGTATGTGGAGGGCCATTCGATACCATAAAGGGTTAAAGCTTCTTGGTGTTGACATTTCACAAAAGGCAATTGCATGTTAAGCGAAAACTGTATATCAATAGATGTATGTTATATATCGTACAATTTTTTTAGATCTGTTCACCATAAATATGTTGTTTATAGACTTGAAAATATCAAACGGGCTTAAAACGTTTAGACCTGTTGCTCTGTTACATATGCACAAAGCCGAAGTAAATTACCTCAAAATATGTTCTTGTACCCATTCAAGAGCGATGAATAGAAACCCTATAAGGTGTCGCCTTAGCTTCGTTTATAGGGTCTGGAGATGCTAAAAGTTTAAAGGAATGAATCTGGATCGAATCCGGACTGATGACCATGTTGGTTACGAGCTGGTCCAAGCCTTCGGGTTTGGTTCATTTAAAGATTTCAAACCTACACCTGAATAAGGTCCAATCTTGAAAAAGGAAATTATTGTAAACCAAACATCGTACACGATCCATGACCGATTTGGGCCTAGTCGAACCCAATTGGTGAACGTCTAAACTTCTTCCATGGAAAAAACCGATAGACTTGAAAAATGAATTTGATTCGGACTGCTAAATCTGTCGAACCTTGATCGAATTTAGGTTTTAGACCATGATTAGTTAAAAACCAGACTGGGCCAACTTTTTTTTCTCTTTCTAATAATCATGAATCAAGCATTAGTTTGGTTTTGAACCTGTAAGTATTACTATGGAAAAAAATAATTATTTATTTTATGAAAAACTAACGAAATAATCGTTAATCTATTTACAACTTTATTTATACTATATTATAAGGTATTTGATAAAAACTTTTAAAAACCATTTCTTATGCATAAAATACTGTTTATTGATGCAAATTATTTAAAACTCAAGATCACAAGTAAATTGTGTATAAGTACAACTTATTAAATCTACATTTTTGAATTTGTATAACTAACTTTAGATAAACATAATCAATACGAGATATACATCCAATTTTGAATATAAAAAACCTAAAATATAATTAGGATAATCATTAGTTACAACAAAATACTTGATTATTATCTTTATAAAAATTATATTAGTAAACGATAAATAAATTACTTCGTTATTAAATCTAAATTAAATTATAAACAAAATATTGAATTAAAGAAATTACACAAAAAACCAGAACTTTAAATAGTAAATTTGATACTAATATCGATATATATTTTTTTCAAATTCTTATTATATATTTAAAATTATATTTTCTTTAAAAATCAAAATATTATCGTTTTTTCATAACCACTAAAAACCGTATTATATCGATATAAATAAATAATAAAACAAAACCTTAAAATTGAGATATATTTGATTATATTGTGTAAACATCTTTTTAGTGTTAAAAATTAAATAACAAGAAATTGATTTTATGACCTAACAAAAATATTATTATTTAAAATAAAAAAACACATGAAATATTTGTGGGATATTTGCAAACTTTTGGATGCACGTTTTTTTTAGATTATTACTATAATTTAAAAAATAAGAATAAAATAATAAAATAAAGTTTCATTGAGAATTTAATTCTCTTGCTAACTAAAGGGGTGTTTGGGATTGTTTATTTAAAACAACTTATGTTTTTTTGTAGAAGTGCTTGTTAACTTATGTGGTATCAAACCGGAGTTAAATAAAACATGGTTAAAATTGTAAACTGGTAATAAACAGTTTTTCATAAGTCAGAAACGATTAACTTATCAAAAACAGCTTATTACCGGTTTGGCACCGGTATAAGCAGTTTTCTTTTTCTTATCCAAACACCAGAAAACAGTTTATCACCGGTGCCAGACTGAAATAAGTTAAAAATCAGCTTTTATAACCAATCCCAAACACCCCCCTAAGAAATCAATGAGAGGTAACATATGTTTTTAATAATAAACATAAATTTTTTACAGCATTCATGACGAATGCTCTGTTCATATTCAACATATATATATATGGACATGTAGGGTGCTTCTGATGGTTTTCCGGTTAATAATGAAAACATGGTTTTCAAGTTTCAAATAATCAAAAGTCAACCGACGTTTTTTGTTTTCAGTAAGTTAATGACTTAGCAAGGCCTTTGAGATAAGAGTTATGTAGATGACAAGACTGAAGATAATCCATTATGATATTCTTTTTGTTAAGGTTTTGATGACTAATGTAAATGATATGTATTCATATTTTGGTACACATTGTTATCTTTGTTTGTGGTTCTGTAATTAAGTTTTCGAAAATTATATTAACTGCTTTGTTTTAACCAATGGTTGACTTCGAATTGGTTTGAACCTAATTGTGATGTAGACACATGGAACAGGGTGTTACAAGTTGTGGTATCAATAATCATGTTCATTAATAATAGAGTAAATTACACTTTTGGTCCTTGTGGTTGCCACCCACTAGTAATCTTTGTCCCTGTTTCAAACTAATTACAGTTTTGATTATTGTGGTTGCCGTTTTGTTTCACTTTTGGTTAAACTAACTTCTGTTAAATAGATCAGGCGTTTTTTTTTCCAGTGCCCCTCGCCTGCAAAACTTCTGGCACCCACCCTGCAAATCCTCTTTAAACCTCACCTTGTTCTTTTCAACTATCTGAAAATCCTCTGACGACTTGAGAATGCTCTGCACTCGCAAACCCTTTCCCCATTTTGTTCTCGTTCCTTTCCCGATCTCTGTGAATATTTCAGATTACCAAAGTCGAAGACCACAGTCACCGATGAGTTTGAACCAAATCCCAGATTCGAAATAATCCAAAACCAGACTAGATATGAAAATCTTCTCCTTCTTGTCATCTTCTATGATCTAAAAACCCTGATTCAGAACAAACCTATATCCAAAGAGGAAGAAGATGTACAGTGGGAGAAAAAACCTACTGCCTCCGTTCCCAACACCCTCTATAATCAAAATCTACGCCTTCACCGCCCCCTGACGTGCAACATCTCCGGCCACCATGGAGACTCTAGTGGTCCAACCACACCTAAATCGATTGACAGTCAAGTAAGAGATGACGTAGGAGAAATCTTTGGTCAAATATGTGATTTTACCAAACATAGAATTGAGTTGATATTGAGTTACTATTATTTGAAGTCAACTCAACCCGACGAACCCGATATTCTTTTATTTTTTGGATTTAATATAATAGTTGAATTTCTATTAATATATACATTAGACAATTACACTATCATGTATGTTTTTTATATACACATATTTCAATCTATTCACATATCTATATAACTCATTCGTATATATGTTGAGTAACTGTGAACATATATATGTAAATTGAGAAAATAAACTGAATGCAATATACGTAAGAAATATGGATAAGTTGTATCAAATAGTTGATGATGAAAAAGAAATTATGAGTAGAGAAATAACATATTTAATGTTAGGATAATATTTTAATATACTAAATTATCAACCCGACCAACCGATAAAGATTGGGTTGCACTTTGGTTTGGGTTGGATTGGATTAAGATTTTTCAAGCCGCAACCATTAAATTGGGTTGTTCATCTTCAACCCGTTCAACCAATTCATGAACACTCCATTGTTCGCAACAAAAAGTAAAAGAAAAACTGAAATTTTAAGCTTAAGAAAATGGTAAACTCCAGGTTTAGTTGGGTTTAGTCGTAGTGCAGGAGTTCAAGATTTCACCATGAATGAATCGTGTTCAAAACCTGATTACCAAATCTTTGCAAGCATACTTAAGTCTTGTGCTGCCAATTCCAACATCAAGTTGGGTAAATGTCTTCACAGCAGTGTAATCAAACTCGGTTTACGCTCTTGTCTGCTGGTCTCCAAAGCACTCCTTAACATGTATGGAAAATGTAAAGCTCTTAATGATTGCCATCTTATTTTTGATCAGATAAGTCATCCTGATGCTGTCACCTGGAACATTATGTTGTCTGGTTTAGCGGGCACTCGGGTTCATGATGCAGAGGTGATGAAGTTGTTCAATGCTATGAATTTGGGGCAGCATGTTAAGGCCAGTTCAGTTACTGCTGCAATTGTTCTTCCTGTTTGTGTACGGTTGAACGGTTTGAACTTAGGAAAGAGTGTCCATTCTTATGTGATAAAGTTAGGATTAGAGTCGCAAACCCTCGTGGGAAATGCGCTTGTTTCGATGTATATGAAGTTTGGGTATGTTTCAAGTGATGCATATAAGGTGTTTGATGAAATGTCTGAAAGAGATGTTGTGTCCTGGAATGCAATGGTTGCAGGGTTGGTGGAAAACGGATTGGTTTTTGGAGCGTTTGCAATGTTTAGACGGATGATAGCAGAAAGAACGTGGCCGAATTATGCTACAATCGCAAATATCCTGCCCGTTTGTGCTTTGCTCGATAGCAGTCTTGCCTACCGGTTTGGGAAAGAGATCCACGGCTACGCACTGCACCGGGAAGAACTGGTTGCCGATGTTTCTGTTGCGAATTCTCTCGTGGGTTTCTACTCGAAGATCGGACGAATGCAGGAAGCAGAATCATTGTTCAAAAGAATGCATACAAAAGATTTGGTTTCTTGGAATTCTATGATTGCAGGTTACACCTCAAATGGTGAGTGGTTGAAAGGATTGGAGTTCTTTAAAAAGTTCAATTCTTTGAATTTAGCAGAACCCGACTCGATCACTTTCCTAACCGTTCTCTCTACTTGTGCAAACTTACAGAATTTGCAGGCGGGGAAGCAAATTCATGGCTATATTATCCGTCGTTCTAGCTTACGTGATGTTACATCCGTTGGAAATTCCTTAGTAAACTTTTACTCGAAATGTGATGATCCAATAGCTGCATTTCGGTCATTCTCGTTGGTTCATAAGAAAGATTTGATATCATGGAACTCGATACTTGATGCGCTTGCCGACGGTCAGCTTGTTAACGAGTTCCTTCAGCAGCTACGTTGCATGTTCAGAGAAGGCGTAGAACCCGACTCCGTTACTATTATAACCGCACTTCAACTTGGGGCTAATGCTCGTCAATCAGGTATGGTTAAACAAGCTCATGCCTTTTCACTTAGGTCCCTTACGTTGCTCGTAAATAAAGAACCGACTCTTGGTAATGCGTTGATTGATGCTTATGCTCGATGTGAGAAAATGGAGTATGCGTTAAAGATCTTCGAGAGCTTATCCGGAAAAATGAATGTTGTGACCTGCAATTCTCTGATATCGGGATATGTCAATAGCGGTTCGCATGATAATGCCAACGTTATATTCAAGAACATGATCGAAAGAGATCTAACCACTTGGAATTTGATGGTTCGAGCTTACGCTGAAAATGATCACCCTGATGAAGCTCTCAATCTGTTTCATGAGTTGCAGAATCATGAAATGAAACCCGATACTATGACCATAATGAGCATCCTTCCCGTTGCTACTCAAATGGCATCGGTTCAGATGCTGAACCAGTGCCATGGCTATGTGATCAGAGCTTGTTTTCAAGACGTCCAACTTAAGGGAGCGTTGTTGGATGCTTATTCGAAATGCGGGAATATAAACTCTGCGTGTAAGCTTTTCACGTCAACCATTCATAAAGATCTGGTTACGTTTACGTCTATGGTGGGAGGTTACGCGATGCATGGAATGGGAGAAGAAGCTCTAGGGATTTACTATCAAATGCTCGAACTTGGTGGAAAACCCGATCATGTTATAATCACCGCAGTCCTATCTGCTTGTAGTCATGCAGGGCTTGTAGACGAAGGTTTGGAAGTTTTTCGTTCTATAAACGAGGTACATAGGATCAAACCGACCATGGAACAATACACTTGTGTGGTGGATCTTCTTGCACGAAATGGTCGTATCACCGATGCATATAGTTTCATCACCAGTATGCCCGTTGAACCGACTGCCAACATATGGGGAGCGTTGTTGGGTGCTTGTAAGAATTACGATGCGGTGGAAATGGGATGCGTTGTCGCTGATCGTCTTTTGAATATCAAGGATGATAACATGGGAAACTTTGTCGTGATGTCGAATATATACGCTGCTAAAGCGAAATGGGAAGAAGTGTTGGAGATACGGAGGTTAATGAAGACGAAGGATCTGAAAAAGCCGGCCGGATGTAGTTGGATCGAGGTCGATGGACGGAAACATGTATTTATAGCTGGAGATACTTCCCATCCGGTACGAACGAACATCTTCGACATGTTGTGTAACTTAGACAACATGTCACGCAGCGATTTCAGTTGTGAATCGAGGATAATATAATAACGGTTGGTTCGGTGAGATCCATAGAATTCTCGATTCTAGCGTTCAAGCCAGTTTGTACGCATCTCGACTAATTCAATTCATTGGAAAACGTCCAACAATCACGAGGTACTCAAACCGGTACAAATGATGTTACATGTTGTCTTCTATACACATCTCTTCTTTTTTACAAACCCAATAATTCATATAAACCACCAAAGGGCCTTTGGACTAGCGGTACGTGAGTATTTGGCTTTCTAGGAGGTCAATGGTTCAAACTTCACCAAAGGTGAAGAGAGTGTGTGAGTTTATTTGTTCTATTTGCCATATAAAAATATTATATACTTCAAGAAAATAATAATTCTAATACACATTTTTGTGTAATTTATTATTTATAATTTTAATTAAAACACAATTTGAAACTGAAAATAAAAAGCCTGAAGAGTTTTAAAGGGTCATTTGCTCATTTTCGCACACCTAAAAATCTAAAATCCATTCCGTTGAATCCTGTGCCCCGGCGTCAGAAACTTTCGCCGTCGGTCTTCCGTTTTGCTCCGGCGTCCAGGTGTTACAAATCCTTTCTTCGTGCCAACTCCCAATTTCTCTCTTGGATCACCGTCGATAGAGTTTTGTAGTTCGATTAATTATGGAGGATGGGGAGGGAGGTCTAAGCTTCGACTTCGAAGGGGGTTTGGAAACAGGAACAAGGCAACCTACCGCGTCCGTACCAGTAATCCGCCAATCCGACGATCTTAACAGTAATAACAATAAGGCACCATCGGCTTCGCCACTCAACCTCAACTCGTTTTCCGTCGACCCTGCTGCTTCTGCCGCTGCCGCTTCCACCAGCTTCTCTGGAAGGAGGAGCTACCGTCAAACCGTGTGCCGCCACTGGCTCCGAGGGCTCTGTATGAAAGGTGAGGCGTGCGGGTTTCTTCATCAGTATGATAAATCACGAATGCCTATATGTAGATTCTTTCGCTTGTACGGAGAGTGCCGAGAGCAGGACTGCGTTTATAAGCACACCAACGAAGACATCAAGGAGTGTAACATGTAATTCTCTTCCATTTCTTTGATATTTATTTTTTCTCATTCAATACTTCATGTTTTTGGTTGAGTTTTGAGTGTTTGTGTTCTTTTTTTCTGCCCCTAATTAAGAGTTATATGATGAGTACCCTTGTCCACCTTGATTTTACAGCTTCTCTCCTAAGTCCTAACAAATGGTAGCTTAACTTCCACTCAAAAACAGTAAGATGCTAATCAACTTCTTCTCCAATGAATGAATGATTAGTATGTTAGGCTTATTATAATTGGTGTTGGCAATGGGTTATGTGGTTTTCCATGATCAAGTAAGCTTATGGGATCTGTCATTTTCATTAAACCATGGATTAACAATTAATCTATGAGGTTCATTTGGTGCGCACCTGATAAGATAATCCAAGTAGACTCATTGCATTGGAATCACAATCTGTCTTTAGCACTTTGTATGTTTGGGTAAGCTGTATCTTAATACATCGTCAATTGGGAGTATTTGTGACACAGGGTATGAAACTGCAGGTACAAGTTCGGGTTTTGTCCAAATGGTCCTGATTGTCGGTATAGACATGCAAAACTACCGGGACCTCCTCCTCCGGTGGAAGAAGTACTCCGAAATATTCAGCATTTAACTTCCTACAACTATGGAAATTCTAATAGGTTTTTCCAGAACCGGAGTGCCAACCACCCTCAGCAATCAGAAAAATCTCAACTTCCACAAGATGTGAATGGTGTTAATCAACTCATCAGACCTGCCACAACGGGTTCTGCTTTTCAATCTGTGCTTCTGCCACCACTGCAGCAGCATCAGCAACAGATTGGACAATCTCAGCAACAGGTTAGCCATATAGTTCAAACCCAAGTACAATTGAATGGCTGATAAAATCAAGCAAACAAAAATGCAGTGCCCCCTGCCTCAAGGAGCCTCTAGGTGTGTTCAGAGATCTAAGGTTTTCAATTAGGTATTAAAAATCATGTCTTTTACTTAATTCTGGACATCTTTTTGGTTGTCCATCCTCTTATGTGAGTTGTATTTAGTTTCATCTGATACCATCACCCCATAAGTTACAGTTGCTGTTTGCACACAATTCCGATCTGTTACATTAATATCACAGTAAATGTATAATTATTTTCTCATCTTCTTTATCTGTCACTTCTGTACTGTATGCCATTAGCTAGCAGGAGTCATTATAATCTCTTTTCTCAATCTTTTTGTGCGTCAATTCTGTATATGATAATTGACTTCTAGGTGCTTCTTTTTGTCTGGGTATATGCATTGCAGACTAATTACAATGATATAGTTGCATACGTTGCTTACTTTCATGCTTTTTCCATGAAACTGAAATCAAGTTTTGCATATTTTTAAGTGAAAACGATCACAAAAACTTTATAAGAAATATTTGGATCGTTCTTGAGATGATTCTGAAATTTGTTTGTTTAAATGATTAGGAAGTGACAAGACAAAAAAAATGAGTTCCGCAAATGAGAATGTAGATAGGCTTAGCAGCTTGCCTGAAGAGGTTGTTTCACATAAACTCTCTCAAATGCCTACAAAACTCTCGGTGCGAACTAGCATTTTGTTGAAAAGATGGTGATACAATTGGACATTGGTTCACAACCTTGACTTTGATGATAATCACCCTTTACATTTGTACATCCAATGTAACCAATACAACCTTTTACATTTGTTCATGTATATAGGTGAGTTATTATACAACCCTTTACATTTGTATATAGGTGAGTTAGTATACAACCCTTTACTTTGATGATAATCACCCTCCATCTTTGTTCATGTATATAGGTGAGTTATTATACAACCTTTTACATTTGTACAACCAATACAACTTAATCTCAACCGTCCATTTAATTTGATGAATATGTGATTTCATTAAAGTTTTGATTGTTTTCTAATATAAAGCATTGATCATAATTAATGAACCTTAATCATCTTTCATAAATATTCAAATCATAATAAATGAACTCTCATCACTTCCATAAATATCTCAATTGATTGGGTTGCATTGTTTGTACAAATATGATAGGTTACATTTGAAACGTCCCCCCCCCCCTCTCTCTCTCTCTCTATATATATATATATATATATATATATATATATATATATATATATATACTCGAGTTTTCTGCCTAAGAATGAGAGTGATTCTTGGATTATCTCAATACTGATTTCGTGAAACCTAAGAACAACCCCGAGTTACTCAATGGTATAGTGGGTTGGGTTGGTTCAGAATCTGAACCTATATTTTTTTTTTGGAAGGGTGTCCCAGGTTATGTCCAGACTAATCCATGCAAATTGTAACGGTAAGACATTAGCTATGATAAATTTGGTGGTCACAATTATTGTGGATGTCTGGAATTAAACTCAAGGTCAGATAGGATATAAATACAGCATGGTAACAGTTATGAGTCAAGGTCATTTAGTTTTACTTTG
This sequence comes from Cynara cardunculus var. scolymus, assembly GCF_001531365.2. Classification (NCBI taxonomy): domain Eukaryota; kingdom Viridiplantae; phylum Streptophyta; class Magnoliopsida; order Asterales; family Asteraceae; genus Cynara; species Cynara cardunculus. The sequence continues at coordinate 6,412,317 of NC_037539.1, forward strand.
AATGATTCTTCTATTCATGATCATGCATTCAACTATAATTTCGTGTTTTGTCGAAGGCACCATCCGGTTCATCTCTACCCAAATTTCCGAATTTGAAGCACTTGGATTTGAAGGGTCTGTTTCCGTTTTGGATGGCCATTTCAAATTCTCGAGAGCTCTTCAGAGTTGGGAACATTTATGCGTTGAAGAGAGTTATTTGGGTTGTTTGTAAAGCATCTACATGTTTTATTCTAATCTTTCTTTCGACATATAATATCGAGTTCTGTATCTTGTTTGTGTTTGTACAAAAGCTGGATGAATCTTGCTGGATTGTTCCGCAATCAGTTCCCACATGCATACTAACAAACCTTAAAACCGTTAAATTTACATATGGATTATTAACATCTCTACTGATACGACAGATCAGTGAAACGTTACACATGAGGAATCTTTTTTCTCGGAATGCTAAAACCAAGCAAAACAACAACAGAAACTAGCTTATACGTTTAAATGCAAGCAATTCATTGAGTTATAACAGAATATTTCATCATTATTTTAATACAAAAAATTAATTCAAGCACTAATACTAAAATAATATGCATCTTTTTTATTAAATTTAAAATATTAAATTATTAATTTTTTGAATTATACTTTATTTTTAATGGGATGTATAATTTGGGTTTCTTCTTGAACCTTGAAATTAATAAAACATATGCAACGAATACTTATAATTTTTAATTTTCTTTAAAGATAAATTTTTAAAATTTTTGGATTTATTATCTATACTATATTATAAAACATTTGACAAAAACTTTTAAAAACTATTTTTTATACATGAAGTATTGTATATTGATGTATATTATTTAAAATTCAAGATTACTAGTAAATTATGCGTAAATACAACTTATTAAAACTTCATGTTTGAATTCACCTAACTAACTGCAAATAATCATAATCAAATAGAGGATAAACATCTCATTTTAAAATATAAAAAATCTAAAATATAATTAGGATAATTATTGAGTTCTAACAAAATAATTAACTATTATCTTTATAAAAAAATTATATTACTAAACCAAATATAAATTACTTCGTTATTGAACTTAAATTAAATTAAAATTAAAAAATTACACAAATTTATATTTTATTCAAAAATAAAAACATCATCGCTTTTTCAGAATCACATAAGACCATATTATAACATCGATTA
>NC_037539.1:6413551-6428275 GCF_001531365.2 Cynara cardunculus var. scolymus
TAAAAAAAATGTGATACACATAAATTTATATTTTATTTAAAAATAGAAACATTATTGTTTTTTCAAAATCACAAAAAATCATATCATAACATTAATTAAGATAAAAAATAAAATATTAAAATTAAGATATATTTTATTGCATTGTACGAAAACCATTCTAGTAATATAAAAAGAAAATGTATCAAAATAACATAATAATACGATAAAAACAAAAACGACATCGTGCTGTCCGTCTTCTGGGCCTTTTTCTGTTTGGTTCTTCTGTTTTCGGTGAAACCTAACGTAGTAGTTGAATTTAGGGTTTTTTTTAGCAGAAAAGTCTGTTATTGAAGCAATTTACAGAGTTTCAGCACTTCCATTTGGGATCTTACTGTAACATGCTTTGAGCTTTTGAAGCTTCCTGCCGATTCACCACCTCGTAAACCTAGCATCGGATTTTAACGTAAGCGATTCCAGTTGCTTATAAATTTTACTTGATCTACTTTCATATCCTGATTGCTTTTATTGTTCATCGTTGCAGCTCAGAATTCTCGATTCATCAGGTTTGCATCATCAAACCCTAATTTATTTTTTAAACACAAAATCTGCTTTCAACTGACGGTTTACTTTCACAATTTTTCCTTGTAATTGAAATGGATACGGAAAACTGTATCAGAAATAGCTAGATCGTTCTTGAGATGATTCTGAAATTTGTTTGTTTTAATTTTTAGCAAGTGACTATGAGTTCCACAATCGAGAATGTCGATAGGGTTAGCAGCTTGCCTGAAGAGGTTGTTTCACACATACTCTCTCAAATGCCTATGAAATTCGCAGTGCGAACTAGCATTTTGTCGAAAAGATGGAGATACAGTTGGACATTGGTCCACAACCTTGACTTTGATGATTTTCACCCTGTCTATGGTTTGGATTGCTTTTCGAAATTTGTAGATGGAGTGCTGGAGCTTTGCAAAACACCTGAAGTTATATTATTCAGGTTGTGCTTTTCGGAAATTTGGGTTCGAAGGTCAAGTGCATCAAAGTGGATTAATGAAGCAGTTAGGTTAAACGTTCGTGAGCTCGATATACAAGTTATCCTGCTAGAGTTGCCTATCAGCCTGTTCACTTGCAAGACACTCACAAAATTAAGATTAGATTGTGGTGTCTTTGATTTGGATGTTTGGAACTGTCCATCTCCTGTTGCCCTTCCTTGTCTGAAAACCCTCGACATTGCTGTCTCTAGAGAACCTTCTGCCAGTGCATTCAAACTCATCCATGGCTGCCCAGTACTTGAAAGTTTATCCCTGCAAGTATTATGGCGCAACGATGAAGAAGAGTACAATTTCAATATCCCTACTTTGAAGCGATTGAGACTAATTACGATGAAATGTGTTTCAGTTATCAACAAAGTTGTTTTAAACCTCCCTAATCTTGAATACCTCTTTGTTGGTGGCATCTTGTGCTCGCTTTTTGTGATGGTAGATTTGTCGTCTCTGGTTAAGGCAAGAGTCTCATATTTTGAAGTAAGATTTAGCGATATGTTGGTTGAGCTTCTAAAAGGAATAAGTGGAGCTAAATCAATTTCATGGTCCACTTCAACTACTGATGTAAGTTTCCTATTTATAGACTTCAAGGTGTTGCTTTCTTCTTTTGTTTTCAAGGCTTTTAAGTTACGAGTATCCCTTGTTCAACATTTAATTTGTTATTTGTTATTTGTTCTCTACACTTCTGATAGGCTTGCAAAAGTAAAGAGAGAGTGTTTAGAGAAAAGAGAATTGTTCTTTACACGTCCGTAGGAGACCAATGACGGTCCGTTGAGGAAATAGAGAGTATGATGGTTGAGGGGGTGAGGACCAAGGAGGATGGGCAGACTGAGGAGAAAGAGGGAGGAGCAGGCAGCTGAGGATGGACATGGTGGCCTCAGACATTTCTGAGGACATGAACTCTGATAGGAGCTCTTGGAGACGTAGGACTAAGGCAGCAGACCATGTGGGGAGACCTGTAACTAACATGAATGTGAGGAGGGGAATTTGAAGATGGTAGAGGGCAGGCAAAGGGGAGGGGTGAACCCGTGACAATTAGGTAGACAGTCTACTAAATGCATACTCGGTAAGTGCTTACCGGGTCACTCTACCTTATGGAATGAACATGACAATAAGAGCGATAACAAGCACACACTTTTCTGCCACTTACCACACTCTTTTCTTGTTAATTTTTTATTTGCAAAGTCGGGGGTTTTCACATAAACATCATCTCTACCCCTTGGGATACACTGGTTCTTTTGATTTGGTTTGGTTTGGTTTGGTTTAGAATCTATATATCTGTTGTGTGTAAAAATACAAAGCAGAGAACACCTACAGCTACAACATATAACAACTTTGAATCGAGGTCATATAGTTATCAACTATGAATGATTCTTCTTCTCATGAATTCAACTATAATTGTGTGCTTGTTGAAGATACCATTGGATGCACCGCTGCCCAAATTTCCTAATTTGAAGCACTTGGATTATAAGGGTGGTCGTTTCTGGTCTGGATGGCCATTAATCCCTCAATTTCTTGAAAGCTCTTCAGAGTTGGAAGATTTACGCATTGAAGAGGTAACTTGGGCTGTTTCTAAAGCATTGACATGTTTTATTCTACGCTTCCAAGTTTTCTTTCAACATATAACATTTGGTTATCTTGTTTGTGGTAAAACAAAAGCTGGATGAGTCTTGCTGGATTGAGCCGCAGTCGGTTCCCACATGTATGCTAACAAACCTTAAAACCATCGAACTTGCAAAATGCAAGGGGAATAAATGCGATGTACAGTTCATGGAATTCGTGTTGGGAAACGTGGAGGATCCGAAGACGGTAACAATCACGTGCGAACGCTTGCGTCAAAACGAAGAGATGCGGTTTTGTGCAGAATTGCTAAAGCTTCCAAGGGCTTCCAGGCATTGTGAGATTCATTTTGTAGGGACTCGGTCTCGCACAATAATTTAGGGGCCTATTTACGAAACAGTTACGCGGTAAACACCTAACCGGGTCACTTACTATACTGGATAGACATGGCAAGGGGAGAGAATCTTACCTGGTAAGAGTGATGGCAGAGACTGGTAAATTTGTTACATATGATGCCGTTTTGATGTAATAGAATCTTATCCGAGTAAGGTAAGTAAAGTGTTAGTTTTGACAATCTGAATTCAATGGTTACTTGTAGTTATATTTTCATCAGAAGATACCATTTATGGATAAGATGGAACCATGATTGATAATATATATATATAGAGAGAGAGGGGTTAGTTATTATACAATCTTTGACATTTGTGCAACCAATATAATTCAATCTCAACCGTTCATTTCATTTGATTAATATGTGATTTTATAGAAGTTTTGATTATTTTTTAATATAAAGTATTGATCATAATTAATGAATCATATTCATCTTTCATAAATATTCAAATCATAATAAATGAACTCTCATTATTTCCATAAATATCTCAATTTGTTAGGTTGCATTGGTTGTACAAATACGACAGGTTGTATTTGAAATAAACTATATATATATATATATGTGTGTGTGTGTGAGACTGTGTGTTGCATTATAAAACACTAGAGTGGGAACCGTGTGTTGCACAGTAGTATGAGTACTTTGGTTAATAATTCGAAGATTGTCTGTATAAATATATGTTAGTTGTTAATAGGATCATCATTAAATAGTATCTAAATAATTTAAAATAGGTTTTTATTTTTATTATAGTTAAGTAATCAAAATGATGTGTTATGTACATCACCTCATTAAATCCACACAAGTAAAAAAAAGTCAAGGGGTTAACCGGTTTAAAAGGTAACAGGTTACCCATTGCTATAATAGGTGGATTTTTTAAAGTGCGATGTCTTAATAAAAAATAATTTGAAAGTACATTGTTGTAATAAAGAAAAACAAAAGTAAAATACTATAATAAGAAAAGTTATGAAAGTAGGTTGCTATTTCATGCATTTAACCCTTAAATAAATGAAAAAGTTTGTTTCAGACTTTAAAATAATAGTTTTGAAAGTTTGTTCCTCAAAATAGGAATTGGTGTAAAGTTGGTTTCATTTTGAACCCATGTCGAGGCCATTGATGACTTCAACATCAAACGTCGTTCTTAGTCTGGTCGATGAAGCAACCGAAGGAGGGAGAGAGGGAGAAGGGATTTGGGGAGATGAGATCGACATTAGAGAAGGGGGAGCCGACAGTTCTAGGAGGAGGGAACGATGTTGTAATACACGAATTACAAAAGTAGATATATTCATTTTTATTTTATAAATAAACTAGAAATTATATATATTTTTTTATTTTTTAATAAAATTAGTAAAAATAAAAAAGACTATATTACCATTAGAGTGAGGGACCGAATCCATAACAAAAATGAAACCACAATGATAATACTTGTAACTGTTTCGTTTATGGAACCCAATCCAAGTTATCATACAACCACAAGGAAATGAAATTAAAATAATGATAAGTTTCCTCCCAAACATGGGAGAAAATGAAAGCAAAGATATTAAATCTAATTATAAAATTATTAAAATTACAAAACTATCTGATTTTTCATTCTAAATGATATATTTTTAAAGGGTATATTGGTAAAAATATTATTTTTCCTTTTCTTTCTCTTTTATTTAAAACATGAAAAAGTATTTTTCTTTCCATTTCAAGAACACAAATAAAAAAAATCAATTTCGAGGGCACATCGTTAGCTTTTTAAAATATAATGATTATTTTAATAAAAAAATGAAATACAATTGTAAACGTAATTCATTATGTTGCAAATTCTTTGAATGATTGAGATGGGCGGCTAATCCCAATTCGGTAAGATGCTTTGCTATCAATCATATTCATACATACATACATACATACATACATACATACATACATACATACATACATACATACATACATACATACATACATACATACATACATAACGTTTAAAAAAGAGCAAAATACGAATATTTTTGAAATTGAAATATTTTGAATGCTTAGTAATTTGTATTTAATTTTTGTAAGTTGTTCCCTCAAAAGTTTTCAATAAGGAAAACTTTTAAATGTCTTATAATATCGTATGGATACATATTATCAATCATAGTTTCAGATAAGGATCGTGGATCTTATCCATAATATACTTTGCAGACAACGTCTACACGTGGATATACATTACAAATGTTATGCACACGTGAGTATTGAGTGTGTATATTCATATGTGAATATAACAATGTTCTGAAAAACGAGTTATGAAGCAGTCTTGCTGCCACGTTAACCCCTTTGGCATGGATATAAGGCGTGGAGCTCGTTATGGCCCATGGCGCAATTATAAAACTTAACTGATCTTAGACTAACTTAATGTTTGTTAACTTGGAGGACCACCAGTGTTGTCAAAATGAAAAATTAGGGACCATCAGTGTAGATAGTTTGTCTTAGGGACCAAATACAGTATTAGAACAAACCACAGGGACCGCCAATGTAATTCACTCTTTTATTTAATTGCAATTTGGAAAATAGTGATTCAAATTACATTTGTGTATTTTTATTTAATTAAAGAAATGTCATTTAATTGTGTTCTTTTTCCAACATTCTGTAAATTAAAAACGATGTTTAGGGGTTGTTTGTTTACCTTTTAATAGTTCTATTAAGAGGTAGTCTCTGAATCGTTAAGAGATGAATCTTGTTTGACAAAAAAAATTTTTGTCTCTTAATGGTTCTAAAACCCTCTTAATAATTTTGTATGTTGGGTCTCTCATAACCATTCAGCGCCCTAATTTCGTTGTAAATAATTACCAAATAATTATATTTCATTTTGCACTATATCATAAGAGCCTCTTAATCATTCTGACCACTTAATCATTTTGCACCAAACCATTCATCAACTGCCAAACAACCCCTTAGTCATTTTTTAACAAGATATCATTGGTTCTATAAATTCTTGAAACGTCGTAAAACTTTGATTTGGTTGTTTTTTCCTTCTTGGTTACCTTCGTCATTTGAAGTAGTATACGTAGACGCGATAAGTCAATAATGTTAGGTCTTTTCCCACTATCTATGCATTTATAGATTAATATCGTTGACACTTTAATGACATATGCATAATACAATGTACGAGCGTGTAAATAGGAAAAAACCAAGAGAAAGTACACGTAAGACACAAAAAATAGGTCGAACATCTGATCGTTCAACAAGGTCTGCACTTGAACCGAAGATACAGTGATAGACAAATCAAAAGTCGAGAATTGTAATTTTACGCTCAATGTGAATTGTATCCAACCATTATGCTTTTCGACCCTGTACGTAGATTGTGATATGAGTAAGATTTACGTCAAAATCAGCTTAGTGTAGTTTTAGAATTTTAAATTATACGTTAGGTTTAAACAGTTTGTAACAGCTTGAATTAATTAAGAAGATGTTCGGCATTTTTAGTGAGTCGTCTGTTTATGTATGATTTATGTGTTTCCAGAGGATACTGTAGAGAATGTTTGTAAACGTTGGGTCTTGTTGAGAAACTTCTTTATTTATTTTTAGTGAAGGTGTCAAAACTATAAAATTATTAAACTTGCGGACTGTTAACAGCAAATGTATGACAAAATTGTGGATCTTGTTCAGAAACTTCTTTATTTATTTTTTATTTTTTTTTAACTTTTTGACCACTCCACTAGGGGTGCTCAAAACCCCGATCAACCCAACCCAACGCGAAATAACTCAACCCGAAGCAACCCGATGTCTTGTCGAGTGGTAAAATTTTCAAACCATAGGTATTGGGTTGTTATTATTTGAACCCAACCCAACCCGATGAACCCGATATTCATTTATTTTTTGGATTTAATATTATGATCGTTGAATTTCTACTAATATATACATTAGACAGTTACACTATTATGTACACTCTTCATATACACATATTTTCAATATATTAACATCTCTATATAACTCATTCTTATATATGTTTAGTAAATGTGAACATATATATGTAAATTGAGAAAATTAAATGAATGTGATATACGTAAGAAGTATGGATATAAGTTGTATCAAATGGTTGATGATGAAAAGAAATTATGAGTAGAAAAATAACATATTCAAGGTTAGAAGAATATTTTAATGTACCAAAGTATCAACCCGACTAACGGGTTGAGTTGGGTTGGGTTAAGATTTTTCAAACCGCAAACATTGGGTTCGTTTGTTCAAATGTCTTCAACCCGATCAACCCAACCCATGAGCACCCCTACCCTCCACAAATTGAGGAGTTGTGACTTACAAAAGTAGCGACATTTTAATTAAAAAAATGGCTAAAAGATCAATTTAACTGGAAAAATGAGTATTTGGATGAATTTCCTAAAAAGCAAATTGCATGAAAAAGTAACGTACTTTAACTTGATTCTTATTTTGGGTAACGTATTTTCAAAACTTCCATTTTGGTACATAAGATGTAAAGTTTTAAACATTTAAGTACCCAGGTAACTGGTTGAAGTATTAACCGGTTATCATACTGATGTGGCGAGTGATATAGTATCCAACTCGGTATCATTTGTTGACATAGTCAGTGACGTAGATTTTTTTTAATCTAAAATTAGTCTTTTTTTAGTCTAAAATTAGTCTAAAATTAGTCTTCACTGGTTTACCCGGGTACTTAAATGTTTAAAACTTTATATCTTAGATACCAAAATGAAAGTTTTAAAAATACGTTACCTAAAATAAAAATCAAATTAAAATGCATTACTTTTTCATGCAATTTGAACATTCCTAAATATATATAACTTTATTACCTATAATTTTGTCACCATCCTTCCAGAAGAAACTTGGCTGCCATATCGAATGAATGGAACTTGGACCAAACCTTTACTAAGCAGTCAAAATATCATCAATCGATGCTAATTCTGTAATTTTTATTCATATAATATTTTTATTACAAGGAAGATTCTTTATTTTTTGAAATTAAAAATATTTTATAATTTACATTTTTTTTTATTTTCAAAAATTTCCCTTCTCTTGTTGTTTTAAATTTACCTTTTTGTATTAATTAATTTAATTAATCTTGAATAAATATAAAGTAAATTTATGAAAATATTGTATTTTAATAATTTAAAATAATAATAAATGTTTGTAATTTCAAAGATTAACGAAATGGTACTTTCCTCTTACAAAATGTTTTACTTAAACCAAGGTTTAAAATGGCATGAAACGTAACTGTAAGGTCGAGTCTCAAATCTTAAATGTTACGATAAATTTGCATGTCATATATAAAATATATATAAAAGAGATGGGTTCACGTGAGACCAAGGGTTTTTCGTGAGACACGTAAGACCAATTTATGTTTATTGATCAACTTTATAAGTCAATGATCTAATGGTCTAAAGTTACACGATGACAATTTTGTGATATTGAGAAGTTTCGTGGCAATTTTGTGATTATGAATGTTTAGAATGTAAATCTAATACAAGGATTGAGAATTGGTCTTACGAGTTTCATAAAAAACCTTTGGTCTCACATGATCTCAAGTCTCTCTCTCTCTCTCTCTCTCTCTCTCTCTATATATATATATATATATATGTGTGTGTGTGTGTGTTCTACATATTATTGAATCAAATAATAATATTAGAAAACTTATCGTATAAAAACGTATAAAAACGTTATAAACTTTATCGTAACGGTGGAGACGCGTCTTATGCAATATCGTCTCATGACGTGCTTTTTTGAACACTGATTTAAACTCAATGGCAGATACAATGTTAATCGAGCCAGTACATTTTTAAGTTGAATCAAAGACCCATAAAGCCCTCTAATTTGTTTGTAGCCAAATTCCATCGTTTCGAGGGATTTTCTAAGTTTTTCAATCGATTTAAAAGGAATTTTTTTTAAGTTCTTTTATTTAATTTAATGGACTTTTTCAGTTTGTTTGTTTGATTTCGAAAGATTTTTTGATTTTGTGGTTGATTTCGAGAGAATTTTTTTATTTTTGTTGATATTTCTTACATTTTCTAATCTCGCAGAATACCGCTCGAAGTTTAGTTTGTACGATTTTTATATCCGAAAAAGAATTTTACTTGCGAAATTCAATTAAACGGGTGCAAGGAACCCTCTTGAACGTAAATAGGTCCACCCCTTGACTTTTCTTAACAAAATCTACGTTGAATCGTCCTACTAATCCTTAATCATCCTCATGGGAATTTAATGATAAAAAAACAATAAAATGATATGTCTGAACATTCATACGTTATAACAGTTAAATTCAGATTTATAAGACACCAGATATATTTAAACGTCTTAATAAATTGTTTTATAATATTTAAGTTTATAACACATAATAATTATGCGTCATTTATGTGTAAATATGTTACGATAAAACATCATGACGTATTTGAGAATCCTAACAAATTTTTTAGGTTGTTTTTAAAATAGAGAAAATCCATGAAAACTCAATATTAAGGGATCGTTTATCAAACGCTTACTTGGGTAAGTGAACATTAAGTCACATTATCTTACTGTATGAATATGGTAAGGACCAAGAATCTTACTCAGTAAGAGCGAGACAAAGACCAAGAGTCTTACCTGGTAAGTGAAGGCGACGACTCTTACCAAATTTAAATGATAGTGTTAAATTTTACAGGTAAGTGCTTACCGGGTAAATTGTTGCATACGATACCATTTTGGTGGATTAAAATCTTACCTGGTAATTAAATGATAGTGTTAAATTTTACCGGTAAACGCTCACCTTACCGGGTAAGTGTTTGGTAAACAGTCCGAGTCTCTCGATGCTTTTTTTATACAAATTAATTGTAGAACTTTCTAAAACCAGTTAAATACATTTTTAACCCATAGTCTATAGAATCGGTTAATGACGTAAAATCACTGAAAAATCTGTAATAACCCAACAAATTTTCATATCTTAAGTGATTAAGTCACTGAATACTTGTTGAACGAAAAAATCCTCAAACTTTTCGAGGATATATTATGATGTTGATTATGATATTTAGACATAGGGTTGAATTATGGTGAACAATGTAAGAAAAGATCTCCATCTTGGATCAATCATAATTGAATGTTAATACTAATGAGGTGTACTGAGATGACTAGATCAATTCCTTTGTAAAACACAATTCATGGGTGGATATGAGATTAAAAACGAACAAGAATTCAGATCTTTTCTTACGTTTTTCATCATAACTTTTTTCTCACACGATCTCTTAAACTCAAAAATTAAATAATTAATTATATCAACATATTATTGAACAATGTGATATAAACAAGATCTTTAGTTTATATTTTAATATAATGATCGATGCCACATTTTTTTTTAAATATATAATATTTATATACGGTAAATAGAATAAACAAACTTACACACCCTTCTCATATTTGGTGAGATTTGAGCCCTTGACCTTCTAGGAGACCAATGACTCACACATGTACCACATTTCATACCAACTTTAACAAATAACCAATAGGTTTGGTAATTTTTGTAACTATTGGTGAGTAAGTGTCAAACCTCAACCACAAGGGTGGTACCTGATTGGTTTGAGTTTGAGCTTCAAAGATAAAAAATGTCTAAAGATCTCTTATTCAAATCCAAAGAGGAATAAAAATCTCTTTGTTGTGATGGAAGTTAAAATGTGGTGACTTCGGGCTACCTGCAAAACAGGTGGTTGCCCTATGATTAGTCTGCTCGTATAACGAGTTGGATATTCGGGTTAATAAAAAAAAACTGTCAAATCTCAACTTATATTGTAATTTTTGATCACGTAAAAAAAATAACTATCAAAATCGGTCGATATTAGATAGACTGAGAACGTGTTTATCAACTTTGGATAAAACAAATAAGAAGTAAGAAAACCCAATCTTTTTTAATTTATACTCATATTTAGAGTGCAAATATTCATGATCAAGATGAAGTTTGAGTAAAATTAAGTGAAGGTTCGAACCGATTGATATTGAAGAATCAACGCTAGATTTATTAAACGGGGTTATATAGTGGGAGGGTGGGCCGAGCGCACGCTTAAGGCCCACACGAAATGGGGCCTAAATATTCTCCGTTTATACTGTATAAAAGTTGGTAAATAAAAGCGACACAAATTCTTTTAGTATTTAACATTTTATTAAGAGCCCAAACATGTATCAGTTGATTAAATTAAGAAAAAAATATTTACAAAGTTAATTGGTTATTCATTTATAGTATTACTTGTTATTTCTCTGAGTTTTATCTACTACTAAAATCCAAGATTATTTTGCCCAAAAAAAACAATGATATAGACCGTTACAATTATTTCCGCCGTTCACCGGGGCTCATGGACGGACCTATCGTGGTGGTTATGGTGGCACGTGTCACCGTAGTATTATTCCTCCATCAAAGGGTAAAAAAATCTTAGGTTCGTGAAAGGTGCAACCGTATTAATATGTTGTGTGCCACCGTATATATTTTGAAACTACTAAGAACAATTATTATTTGGTAGAGTTGGTTTGCAAGACTTTTATTCCACCCCAGACCTAAGTTCGAATCATGTTAGTGTCATTTTCTTAGTCAAATGGTACCACCGATAGAAAAAAAATCCGTATATTTGTTTTTTATAGTCAAACGGTGTTACCGTTTGAAAATTTTTCCCTATAGTTTTTTCTTATAGTCAAACGGTGCCACCATTTGAAAAAAATTCTGGGTTCGTCCCTGTCGGGGCTTTGATCGCCGGCTCCCCTCTCATCAGGTCGCCAACTTCCTTATTCTCATCATTCATCTCCTATTGACCTTTCAATTATTCCACCCGTATGAATTTTATTTTTCAGTTAAATATAGTAGATTTCTTGTTATTAACTATGAAAATCCCTACATTCATATGAAACGATTCAACTTTTATATATATATATATATATATATATATATATATATATATATATATTTTAGGCTATAAAAAATGGCAATAAAAACATTAAAATGATGTAACATGGAAACTTAATTTATTTATATTGATTTACATAGAATGTTATTCTTAATAATCAATATTGTGACCTCAAATGATGTCAATCTATATATTATAAGTATATCGTAGAATGTGATTGATGAATTTTATTTTTCAATTAGAATGTGTCAATCTATATATTTAGAAATATTTGGAAAATAACTTTATATGAATTATTAGTATTTTTTTGAATTCAGTGTTATTTTTTATGATAAAAACAATACATTGAATTTTTTCATACTTATCGAGGACCCATTTTTACTATAAAATGTTAGGAATAGGTCTGGTGAGAGGTACGAATAATAACGTTAAATATCATGATATAAGAAGGTAAGAGTAGAATGTTAATATTTGAACCATCGAAAAACCCCATTTGGAAATCCTGATGTGATTCCATATTAATAATTTGTAATGTCGGTTCACATAAACATCCCTTCTTTTCTTTACATGATATTTTCTAAATTTGTGCAATGACGAAGTATCGTGTGAGAAAAAGAGTTAAAATAAGAAGTGATCTAGGCCCTTCATCACTTTTAATCAAGGTTCTAAATGGCATGGCGTAGCATGGTGCCGAGGTTAAGCCTCAAGCTTTAAGAGTCACGACATTTTTCAAGGTGTGACTTATGGCGATAAATTCTTATATATATATATATATTAAACATATATTTTGTACTAATAATCAATGAGTCAGTGATATTACATAATTTAAATTAGGTTATACATTCGAAACTAGTGAATAAGACATTAAAAAGGTAAAAAAAAAATTCAGATATTGTGTTACAAAAATTGCATATTATGTCATAACATGTCACAAGCTTAACGTGGTATGAGAGACAAGCCTTAACCACGGTGTGCCAGGATGACAGTTGTGGTGATCTTTTATGAACACTACTTTTAATCTTATCCTATCCATAAAATGTGTTTCTCAGCATTTCGATTCGGGTCGTATTCTATGGTTACGGTCCTACCATATACGTCTTTTGAAGAATGAGCCGACGACTCATAGACAATGCAAATTGTATTACATATTGACGAAAAAGAAATTACACCAGAGGTGCGTCCTTCTCAATCCTCTCGTACTAAGAAAAGGTCCTCAAAATGCTCTAACGTCCACACCAGATATGAACCAAACTGTCTCACGACGTTCTGAACTCAGCTCACGTACTGCTTTAGCGGGTGAACAACCCAACACTTGGAACATACTACAAACCTCAGATCGAGAAAAGTCGACTAAAATTGATCTGATATATCTTGGTACATCTTATTATCAGTGTTAGATTTTTATTTTTATAATTAATCTAAGCAACAATAAACATTTGTCGGGTCATTGATGGCTGCGCACATGCATCCATCCTCTCTAAATAAACTAAAATAAACAAAGAACTTACGTACGGGTCTAAAGTATCTTGATTTCGTCAATGGAACCTTCCTTTAATCTTCGTCAACCTTCTTTTCCTTTTCAAACCCTAACCTTACTTTTTCCAAACCAACCCTTTCCTGTTCCTCCTATATATTCATTAAATGCCACCACACCTCTTCCATAACCAAATCTGTAATCGCCATGGATGAAGAAATGCTTGCAGCTGTCAGACCCACCAAGAACTCATGTAGCAGGAAGAAAAGCAAGCTTAAAGTGGTGTACATATCTTCTCCAATGAAGGTCAAGACCAGTGCCTCCAAATTTAGAGCTCTGGTCCAGGAACTCACTGGTCGTCACTCCGATATTAGCCGCTACCATGGTGGTTACTTCCACCATGCCGCCGCTGCTGCTCCGACCACCACCACCACCAACACAGGTGCAGGTACACCTGTTGATGGGAAACCGGTGGAGTCGTGTGCTACTGATCATGAACAAGGGGTGTTGAGTAGTGGGTCAGAGTACGATTTTCTTGATGATGTTTTTAGGTCAGAAATAATGGTTGATGATCAGTTTGAAGGGATGTTTCCATCCTATTCTTTATACGACTCTTGTTTGTCGTAATTTTAGATAACTTCATTGGATCTTAATTGAGTAATTAGGGACTTATATAGGACACGTCTTGTTTAACATGTAATACATATGATTCATCCAAGAGTGGAGATCTTATCTTACGCTTCTCACTTTTTAACTTCCCTTCTCACCGGAACCTAACCTCATACAATTAATGGTGTATGTGGCTTGATGTTAATGTATTTGTTTCTATATTGATTCACAACTTGATGTACGTTAATGAGAGGTTCAAATAAAAATGTTATATATCCTGAGAAGATAAGAAGTAAAGTTCACTGATCATCGAAAAAATAGGAAAGACGGTTTGTTTTAAAAAGCATATGTAAATCGATGTTACAAATTATTCATATAGATTCACGTATTAATTTTATAATATGATTAACATATGAACTTGTAGGTCTTACCTTGCAACGATATTTAGTCTTCTTATTTACACTGATTCTCGCACATATAATATATATATTATATTAGTTATTTTGAATAATACATATCGTCTTCAATTTTGTTGTTTTAATTTATTAAAAAGCAATAAATATCTATATCTATACTATATTATAAAGCATTTGGCTAAAACTCTTAAAAACTCTTAAAACTCTTAAACTCTTAAAACTCTTAAAGACAACATTTATTGCTAATGGTACAACCTGTTAAAGCCATCCTAAACCCGTTCATCCCTATCCGATTTCATCCATATCCTATTTCATCAAATACAGGATAAACATCTCATTTTAAATATAAAAAATCTAAAATATAATTAGGATAATTATTGAATTCTAACAGAATACTTAATTATTATCTTTA
>NC_037539.1:6428990-6437978 GCF_001531365.2 Cynara cardunculus var. scolymus
AACATTAAAATCAAGATGTGTCTCGCTGCATTGCGCGAGTACTCTTCTAGTTATATTATAAAGCATTTGACAAAAACTCTTAGAAATCATTTTTTATGCATGAAATATTGTTTGTTGATGCCTATACAAATTATTATCTTTATAAAAAAATATTATTAAACCTAAAATAAATTACTTCGTTATATGTTAAATTAAATTATAATAAAAATTTTGAATTAAAAAATATACAAATAAAAACTTTTAAATAGTTAATTTCTACTAATATTGATATAACTTTTGCAAATTTTATATGATATTTTCAAATTTATATTTTATTTAAAAATAAAAACATTATCGATTTATTAAAACCATATAAAATCGTATTATATCGACATGGATAAAAAAAAACAAAATATTGAAATAAAAATGTGTCCTATATTTATAATAGTCTTTACCGTAATTTTTAGTACTATTTTTGTACATTTTTATCGACTACTATCTTTAATTTGAGAGTGAAGTTTAATTTTGGTACTTCAAGCTTAGTGCAAGTTATGAAAATGACACCTAACTTTTGATAAGTCTAGAAATTGTCCTTATAGTTTGCATTTTGTTTTGAAAATGGTCCATGTTCACTAACTTTATAAAGATGTCCATTAATAAGTGAAGGGCCAACGTCTTTATCTTTTTACCTATTTTTTAAAGTTCTCTTGATCAGCCTAACCCCGTTCTCCGCCAAATCCTCTAGAAACCTCTTCCTTGTATTCGCCAGTGATACTAGATTTGTTCATGATCATTGAAGATGATTTGGTTCCAGATTTAAGTCCATGGAGATCGGTGGAATACGTCATATCTAAGTTTTGAGACCGATGAAGGAGGTCGGATCTGAGCTCTGGAGATCGACGGGTGAGGTTTGTTGTTGGAGATGGAAAAGCTCCTTGTCGAAGATGATGGAGTTTAGGGTGTTACCTCTATTTTGTCGGAGATGATGGGGACGTGGTGCTAAATTGAGGGAGGGAGGCATGCCAAATAAGAATGAAGATGGTGTTGTGCTGTGAAGGAAAGGGTTCGCTGAAAAATCAAGGATTGTTGTCGGAAAACCACAATGGAGGTGTGGCAGGTGGTGTTTCAAACGGTGATGGTTAAATTGTCTTGAAATACTGAAACTCTATGAATAGGAGCACCAAACCATAACCAATTTGACATTTGATTGGGTAAGGATCAATTGAGAAAAATAATCGATTAAGGTTAATCAACCAAGAGATGAGTGGTTGAGAATAATAGACAAATAAGGGGTTGGTTTAATTCTTTCCAGATAAGAGGACAGTAAGACATAAATGTCTTTAAAAAAAATAGAAAAAACAAACAGTCTGAATAACCCTAACTTTTACTGAATCAAACATAAGAGGCTTATAATAGGTTTTTTAAAACCCTAAGCCTTAGGTAGTGCCAGATTAGTTTGAGCCTAGAAGTCTCAGGTTCAAATCCAAAAGAAAACAAAAATCCTCTTATGGTATCGGAGTTTCAAATGTGATAACTTCGGAATGCCGGCAAAACAAACGGTGAAAGTAGTGATGATATATTTAAGAACTTGTGGTTGAGAATACAGTTTCATTCACCCAACTAAACCACAACCATTCATATCCATGGCTGCCATCAAATATCTCAGGTGGACCACAGACCTCCCACCTCTCTCCATAGCCATAGATAAAACCAGAATCTTGACAGCCAATCAAAATCGAGCTAAAGATTTATAAAGATAAACATCAGATCACCAATCTCACCCAAAACCCCCCTTATAAATCCACTTCAGCACCAACCCATCTTCATAACTCAAACTCTCCCACCATCACAACACCATCTCCTAACCAAACCCACAAAAATGGCAGCTTCCACCATGGCTCTATCATCTTCTTTCGTCGGACAAGCAGTGAAAGCAGCACCGTCTGGTTCTGAGATCATCGGAAATGGAAGGGTGTCCATGAGGAAAACAGCAGTTAAGAAGACTGCACCATCAGGAAGCCCATGGTACGGTCCCGACCGTGTTAAATACCTCGGCCCATTCTCCGGTGAGGCCCCATCTTACCTCACCGGAGAATTCCCTGGCGACTACGGTTGGGACACCGCCGGACTCTCCGCTGATCCCGAGACGTTCGCCAAGAACCGTGAGCTTGAGGTCATCCACTGCAGATGGGCCATGCTCGGAGCTCTTGGGTGCGTCTTCCCCGAGCTCTTGGCTCGTAACGGAGTCAAGTTCGGCGAGGCAGTATGGTTCAAGGCTGGAGCCCAGATCTTCAGCGAAGGTGGTCTTGACTATTTGGGAAACCCTAGTTTGGTTCATGCACAGAGCATCTTAGCCATCTGGGCTACTCAGGTGATCTTGATGGGTGCGGTGGAGGGTTACAGAATTGCGGGTGGACCACTTGGTGAGGTGGTTGACCCACTGTACCCTGGTGGCAGTTTTGACCCGTTGGGTCTTGCTGATGACCCAGAGGCGTTTGCTGAGTTGAAGGTGAAGGAGATCAAGAATGGAAGGCTGGCGATGTTCTCGATGTTTGGGTTCTTCGTGCAGGCGATTGTGACCGGAAAGGGACCATTGGAGAACCTGGCTGACCACCTTGCGGACCCTGTTGCAAACAATGCATGGTCCTATGCTACAAACTTTGTACCTGGAAAGTGAATTCAGAACCAAAAGGATCAACTTGTTTGTGAATTAATTACTGATTATTAATATATGGTTTTAGTTTTCTGGCATTTGGTGGTTGTTTAGTTTTTATTTATTATAATTATCTCTTATTTTCTTTTCTCTTTTAAAAAAGTTTCGAAAACATGAGTTTTTTTTTCCTTTTTAAAATTTCGAGAACACAATCTATGGTTAGGAGATGGATAAAAATCTTGTATAAATCTTAAAAAACTTATACTATAATTAATAAAGACTTAATTTTTTTTAAATCAAACTTATACATAATCGGTCCTAGTTCCGGTCCCCTCCTATATTGAGGTGGCATTTGTTTTTCAAGAGATGTTGAATTCTGAAATCTTATTTCATTTCTGATTAATAATGGGTGATGCTAAAGTCTGAAATCTGAATCAATAAGACTAGTTGTTTTTGTAAACTGACAAACGTCTGAAGTGTGAACTTTGAAACAATAGTTTGTTCTTGTAAAATCAGATGCAAACATTTTACAAAAATTCTTTTGATTTTCATACAATTTCATTGTCATCTCAACAATTGCTTATCAGATGGATCACAGTAAGAACCTTTTAGATACCTTTCAAACTTCCGATGCTATCGGAATGCCACCAGTAAGCTTGTTTGTGGAAAGACGATACTTTTGCTAGATGATAAATCGCCGATATAAGTTCTTATTTCACATTAATTTTCAAAGCTAACCTATAAGCATATATATATATATATATATATATAGAGAGAGAGAGAGAGAGAGAGAGAAGGTGAGGGCGTGCATTTCACACTGGTGATAAAAGGACGGTGACATCCTGGTGGAGAAAGAAACAATAGAAAAAGAGAATCAAAGAAATAAGAAACTAAGAGGTTCTTTAAGATATTAATTTATCTCTTATTTATCCGGACCCTATTAAGTGATAAGAAGCTCTGAAAATAATAATAAAAATCAAACAGTCTTAATTACAAAACGTCTGAACAAATCAGACATAAATGATAATTAAGCACCGAAAAAAAAAAAAAAAACCCTGGTCTTGAAATTCCCCAAAACAGTTGGGCCATAACTGGTCCTAACCAATCGGTGCTGAATCAGGTCCAATTTGACCATCTCTATCTACGATAATTCAGCCCAAAGCAAACCTTTATGTTATTAGCTTCTAATGTAATATGACATAAACGATGCTACAAACCAACATCAATCCAAGAAACAAAGATCTCTAACCATCAAAAACTATATTTTCATCGTCGGTTTCGGTTCAACTTGCAATCTTTGTTAGTTACATGAAACAGGTACTTATATCGTTGGTTATCTACTTCGGCTATGCATAAGGTCGGCAAGCGAGATCTTTCCCGAGTTTCCCGTGTCGAGCCGATCAAAAATTGTGCATATCTGCAATATGTCTTTCTCCGTAACCTTTCCCATCTCCTTCAGCTTGTATATCACGTACTCCGACTTGCTGAAATCGTTCGCCATAACAACAAGTAATTAACACTCTTTACTTATAACCCGTATCTAACAGATCTTTTTTGTCCAACAGGCCTAATATGGTAAGACCAATCAGGCATAACAGGTTTGATAGCTAACCATTTACCGTCCTATAAATGGATTGGGCTTGCTCATGGACTAATGGACCCAGAACAAAACACCAAAATGGAACCACTTTCATCTGATTACTATTTTGGGGAGCCAACTTTTAAAATCGTCATTTAATCTATGTACATGATTATGATCTTTTTGTATTGCTCAGGTTCGCCCATTAATATTAACGGACCAGCCCAGCCCCGCCCTGCCCTGCCCCTTTTTTCTAGAATGGTTGTCTAAATCAGCTTTTCTAACGATACCTTGACCCTAATTAGTAGGCACATAGAATCAAAATTCGGGTTTCAAGAATACGAGGAACCCAATCATATTAATCTCTGGAAAAGCCATCGAGAGAAAATGAGGTTCAAACATATACCCAGAAAAAGGGTCCAAAGTCTATCCGACATGGGACTCCAACACCCTACATTCACGTATCTTATTATGTTCATGTGTATCATTTTAGTAGAACTAGCAAATTACCTCACGGAACCATTGTTGTCGATATCTGCAGCAAGAAACTGAGCGACCGTGAGATCTTGACCAAGAACCCATTTAACCATGCTCCTATGCCGCTTATCAACGCGAGCCTCAGCCAAATACAGAAAGGCACGAGCAACAGCAAGTGTCGACACAAGCAACCAAACAGACGCAAAAACACGACCAGCGGTTGTTGTAAACGCTTTATCACCATAACCAACCGTAGTCACGGACATAACCGACAAATAAAAGCAATCAAGCCAACCAAGACTCTCCACAAAATGCAAGACCGCAACACCTATACCGATACAGAGAACCACAACCCCTAATGCCAACGCCACTTTCATTCGTATCCTCATTCGACCCTTTTTCACATCGATTATATACGAAGGATGATCGCCCTTTTTCCGGTTACTTAAAGAACTTAACAAGTAATTCTCTTGAAGATCAAGAACATGACTAACCATCCCACTGAGCAAAATGTCGATAAACCCGAATCCAACCAACACAAACAAGATCGAAAAAAGCTTAGTTACAGAACTGTTGGGAGTTATATCGCCATAACCAATAGTACACATTGTAACAATACAGAAATATAAAGCATCAATAACCACATGAGTCTCAGAACCCATGAAATTTTCCCTGTTATACCAGTATATAATCACACCAAGTAACAAATACATGATCAATAACACAACCGATTGACGAATAATCGAAGGAGACACTAATTGAGGCGGTTTAGGTTTCGAAGGTGGGTCGAATTCGTTGATTGTAGAAATGGCAGGGGCAGTTTTCGATCGATGGAGATTAATCTTCCTAAAAGGGTAATTAGGATCAACTGATCGATTAGAGTCTGGATTTATAACAGGAATTTGTTTAGAAGCCGGATTCGGATCAGAAGAAGAAGCAAAAGCTCTTGGAGAAAGATTATGATTATCATTTAGGTTTAGGGCATCAACAATGTGAGAAGATGATGATGATGACGCTTCTCTAGGAGAACCAAATATAAGCATATCTTTGAACTCCGATGGAGTAAGAGATGCCGGAATAGAGATTTGATTTTCTTCCGGTAGAGGACATAGTAACGACGGCGTTCTCGGAACTTTTCCATACGACGGAAGAAGCGGCTCCTTTTCCATCAGGGGGTTCGCCGGAAAACCGCTTGAAATTCAGGAAATCAAGGTGGTTTTCATGTGGGCATTCAACTACACGACTGAAATCTATAAAACCAGAAGGAAAACATGCGATAATTGAAATCAACCAACCTTGTAATACATGCAAAATCGATTCAGGAAACGTAGTGATTATCTGATGGTAGTGTAGAGTGTAGGGAATTCGTTGATTATTTAGAAAGTGGGGAGTATCGATGAGGGTGGAAGAGGGGGAAAAGGAAGAAGAAGGATGATGAAGGTGGTGTTGATTGAGTCATTATCGATTGTTTCGGGGCCCTAGGAATGCTGGGAACACGATGATATCACGGGGAGACAACAGACTGTAAATTACACCGCCAACTCAGTGCTCCATGGAGGTTTTTTTTTCGCGTCGGATGAGACTAAGTTACAGATTTGGTCCCTTGACTATTTACTAATGTGCAAATTTAGTCCATTAAGAAATTTGTATTACTTCCTTTCGAAATAGTCACATTAATGTCCCTTTTGATTCACGACCGTTGTGACTCAAGATATGTGTCTCATATAACGTTATGATCTCGTCATGGATCATAAGGCTTAAAGGTTGGCATCGTTGTCGTGCTACGTCTCACGTCATTTGAAACCTTGTTTTGATCCCAGTATTTTAAATGGGTGTTTGGTACACAAAAAGAATTGGATATAACTGGAGTGGATGAGTAAAAATGACATGAGTAGTTTAGTAATTTATCAAATTTCTCTCGTTTTTTATATTTGTCCCACCGTTTTTGGTGTGAGAAACAAAATTCATTTTTTTCTCACTCATGCCTTGTTCTGTTATAGTCTAATGCTAAATCAAATATGAGACAATAAGTTTTTGTTTTGTTTTGTCCTGTCTTGGATACCGTACGTACTGTAGCATAACAGCGACTTATTCGGTATTTTCAACCTGAGTATGTAGTGTTATCTTTTTTTCAACAAATGCACCATAAAATTGATTCCATTCGTTACAATTTATGTTTTAAAGAAATATAAATTCTTTAATTCAGTAATTTGTCAACAATTTTATTAGAACACATAAAGTAACGGGAGATGACATCAATTGCTAAAAAGACATTGTTTAATATGTATATATTATGATACATGTGAAGGTTTATTTAAGAAGTGGTAAATATTTGAGAAGTAAAGAAACGATTCTAACATATCGTCTGATCAATATTTGTGGCTTTGACCATGAAGCATGAGATAATTCCTCACATGGGTGTGCGGAAGATAGATGAGTAATTTCGTAACTTTTACAAATAGGCGACAAACGAGTCCATATGTGAACTATTTAACTGATTCATATATGAACCCACGGGTTCACTATGTGAATCGGTTTAATTAGTTTATATGTGAATCACAATGGTTAATATGTGAATTAGTTAATTAATTCATACATGAATAAGTTAAAAGTGTTCATATATGAATTACACGTGTTCACATACGAACATATAGTTTATATGTGAATCATAAAGCTTATTTGTAAACGTTATGAAACTACCCTCTCTATTTTTCGCATAGCCGTAATTTTTGATCAGTCAAATCCAATATTGACCGTATGAAGGGTTAGAATCACTTATTATTTCTCAAAAGGGTAAAATGCATAAAATAGCAATATACTTTCATAAATTTCCTTATTATAGCATTGTACTTTCAGTTTTTCTTATTACAACAATGTATTTTCAAACTATTTTTTATTAGAATATTGTACTTTGAAAAATTTATCCATTATAGTATTGGGTAACCTTTTGATTTAAATTTACCCATTATATTAGGTTTCCATGCCACCTCATTGTCCACGTAGGTTGTCCACATGTACTATAGTGATGTAACTTTCTTACTACATCATTGTACTTTCAAAATTATTTATCATAGCATCTACTAGGTTCTTATTAAACACTTATTTTTAATTTTAATTTTTAGATATTTTACATGTTATTTAATAAATGTATTAAATGAATTAAAAAAATTCTAAATTATTCATTAATACCAATATCAATAAAACTAGTAGAATACAACTTATCTCGCTAATATTTTTTAAAAAATATGTGTTTTTTGAAAAAAAGGAAAATAAGAATTGTTCATTTTTTAACAAAAAAATATTATCTTTTAAAGAATATATTATATTTGTTCAAAAAAAATTTACTTGACGTATAAATATATTAAGTTAATTAGATTTTTTTAATATAGCAATATTAAAAAATCATAGATAACAATTTATTTCGTTAATATTTTAAAGAGAACTTTAAAATATATGTTTTTATTTGAACAAAGTAAAATATGAAAAGTTACCTTTTTTACAAACAAAATATATCTCAAAAATAATATTTCATATTTATTTAATAAATATTTTACTCTAAAAATATTTAATTTGAATGCAACTTAATAAGAAAAAGTAAAAAAAATATTTTTTTAGATTATAGCAATGAAAAATGAAAATTAATAATAATAATAATTAAAAATAGGTTTTTATTTTAATTTTAGTTAAGTTATCAAAATGATGTGTCATCCACATCACCTCATTAAAGCCATACAAACAAAAAAGTCAAATGGTTAATCGGTTTAAAACGTAATAGGTTACCCATTACTATTATAGGTAGATTTTTTAAAGTACAATACCTTAATAAAAAATAATTTGAAAGTACATTGCTCTAATAAAGAAAAAACAAAAGTAGAATGCTAGAATAAGAAATTTTATGAAAGTATGTTGCTATTTCATGCATTTAACCCTTTCTCAAAATAACCTTTGGCTTATACTATAATATAAATATATTATATGTATATAGGTGGGAGATTTTTCACAAACTCAACCAATAGTACAAACCACATAAATCAATTAATTGAGATATTTATTAAAATGATAGAAGTTTATTTATTATGATTTAAATATTTATAAAAAAATATCGGAGTTTATTTATTATAATAAATACTTGATATTATAAAACAATAAAGATATTCATTAAAACTAGAAGCGTACTCGCGCAATGCAGCGAGATACATCGTGTTTTTAATATTTCATTTTATTCTTTATCTCAGTCGATGTTATAATATGGCTTTATGTAATTTTGAGAAAGCGATGATGTTTTTATTTTTGAATAAAA
>NC_037539.1:6439733-6445326 GCF_001531365.2 Cynara cardunculus var. scolymus
TTTTAAGAGTTTAAGAGTTTTTAAGAGTTTTAGCCAAATTCTTTATAATATAGTATAGATTGATAAACAGTTGAAATGGGCCGGTCCACGATCAGCATTGCCATCAAATGGGCCTTCTACCCTCGTATCGTATATGTAAGAAGTTTAAACCCTAGATTCAACATTCTTCAGCGCCTCAAACGCAACACGCACTGTAATTGTGCGAGGATCGATAGAGAGCAGCAGCAGCAGCAGCTTCTGGAAATGAGCTACAAAGTAGGTGTTCTCAATGGAAATTTCAAGCTGAATCTTTATTTTCATTATTATCGGTTAATGATCCTGTAAATTACGAGGCTTTCACGGTTGCGATGTTGTATGGTAAGAGTTTCGCAATGTGGGCGATTGATTGATTGATTGTTTGTTTGTTTCTTGTGTTCGTTGCAGTTCCATCAGTTTCAGGTTGTAGGCAGAGCCCTACCTACGGAGACAGATGAGCATCCGAAGATCTACCGTATGAAGCTTTGGGCCACAAATGAAGTCCGTGCTAAGAGCAAGTTCTGGTACGTATTAGTAACGTCAAATAAATTGTTTCACACGGGATCGTGCGAATTACTTGTTATGCGAAACACATGGATTGATTTTTGTATGATGCTGGAAATTAGGTACTTCTTGAGGAAGCTAAAGAAGGTAAAGAAGAGCAATGGTCAGATGCTTGCCATTAATGAGGTAAATCCCGCAGATTCATCTTATTTGTGTTATATATCTTAGAGATTCAAATGTAGTTACGAGTTTCTATTATATACCTCTTTTCGTTTTTGATAACTTTTCTGGAGAGATCATTTATCCTATGATCTGTTCTTTTATACTAGCATTCTGTTTTCTAGGCAATTCGAATGTATGGTAACATTTTGGGCTCTGGGTTTGCTAATCTGTGTGTAATAAAATGTGATCATGCATTCATGCTTCAGGATTACTTGGTTGTTTGAGTTCTATCTGATTTGAGAGCCTCATAAGCTAGGTAGTTAGATTGAATCCTTTTATTTACAGTTCAACTATAAAATCCAATAGACATCTTATAATCATCATCATTATAAGATGAGATAAATGGTAAGTGTGATGAAGTTCTATGTGTTAACTTATTAATTAAATTGTGTGTATATCTTCATGGGTTAACATTCCTCTTTCATATGCGGTAAATCATGCTTAACTTCTAATGTGCATCTTCCAAAAACTAGTTATCAGTATTTTGCAATATGTTGGAGGGGAAATGATTGATGATGTGTATTAAAACTTGTATGCTGCCTAAAATTCCAATAGGGTTAAGATATTGAGAATGTAAAATTGTACCGACACCTTTTGAACTGCGAATAAACACTTAGGGTGTGTTTGGTAATTGAGTCAAGAAAGAACCAACAAGTTTCTTGTCTCACATTTGAGTGATAACTGGTTTGGGACATGACAGGATCGATTTTTGTCCCACAAAAATAGGTGGAACAAAGGTAGGGAGATCAGACAATTTAGGTAAATTACTAAATTATCAATGTCAGATTAAAGGGATGTTTGGTTGGTTTTCCATCAAGTCCTGTATGGATAAAGCTGTTTGTCTAGATTGGGAAGGTTTTCTTTTTTCATAGATGGAGGAGGTTTGGAAAATATTTGGCTTTCTGCATAAAGCTCCTCCTAGAAGCTATATGTATAAGTCACTTTTTACTTTATTAAGCCACTATGAAACACTCATGTATAGCTGACCGAATAAGTTGCTAGTGCCATTAAGCTCATTAAGCTGCTAACAAACATGCCCTAAAACCTGTAAAGCTTCCACAATTCTTTCACACACCTAATTCACTCTCGCTAGTCCAGTCCGTTCCTATACACCTACCAAAAGCACCATTAATAGCTTAAAATTCTGTAACTCGATGAGCTTTGGGAACTTGTATTGTACTTTCAGCTTGAACAGGCTTGATATTAAGTTACTTTTATCACTACAAATCCAGTTGGGAAGTTGGAAATTATCATTATTCTTTTGAATGTATATAGGTTTTCTTGAAAACCCATCAATTGGGTTGTTTTTGTTTGTGATATATGATCAGCACCTTGTATGTCTGATTGCATCTTATTTCTAATGTTAATGATGCAACCATTTCTACTTTGTTTTCCCAAATGTGTCTTATCTTAATTTGTTATTATACTTGTACAGATTTTTGAGAAAAACCCGACAACAATCAAGAACTACGGGATTTGGCTGAGATATCAATCGAGGACTGGGTATCACAACATGTACAAGGAGTACAGGGACACAACCCTAAACGGTGCAGTCGAGCAGATGTACACGGAGATGGCTTCTCGTCACAGGGTGCGTCACCATTGCATCCAAGTCATCAAGACAGCAACCATTCCAGCAAAGCTTTGCAAAAGAGAGTCTACAAAGCAATTCCACAACTCTAAAATCAAGTTCCCATTGGTCTTCAAGAAGGTTAGACCTCCAACTAGAAAGCTCAAGACCACATACAAGGCTTCAAGGCCTAATCTCTTTGTCTGAGTTGACTCACTTTCATTGCTTTTGGAATTTTCATTTGAAATCACATGTTAATTGCTGACATATGTTGTCTTAAATGGAGATTAAATGGTGTTATTGCCTTTGAGAATTATACCAAATCTATGGTCATCATTTTGTTGCATTAAATTAAGCTTGAAATCTCGTACGGGTTTTGGTTACATGTGTTCGCTCACAAGTGTCGTTACTTTATGATCACAATGATGTCGGTTTTTGAAGATGGTTTCTGTATAGGTGTTATCCGCTCGCCTTTTTAAGGACCCAATGGCAACCGTCTGCAAACAACGGGTGTGTAACTCACCAACATTGATTTCATGTTGTTGCTTTTGATATGCAACCGTGTCACCGGGTTCTACATTTACAAAACACGGCGTGCCATGTTATTAAGGTTATATACAATTCGTTCCATATTAAAAGGCAAACGGTCTAAAAAATGCGTAATTGTTAACATACAAGGGGCATAATTGGAAAAAAGTCAAAAACCATTGAACTAGTTGGTAGATTCCGACAAACTAAACCTAGCTTTTTCATTAAGATCAATAAATAAGTTGGCTTATTTTGCCATACATGGCCAAAAGTAGTTATAATCATGAAGCTCTAAGCAGGTGCGGACCTGTTATGGTCCAAAAACTTAAAAAAAAAAAATCCATTGGAACGATGAAATTCAGATAAAAAAACATCAAATGACTTTACAGACCTTTGATTCACCTTAAAGGTTCACCTGTGCAGCCAAAATCCGGAGTCTGCTACTGTCTAAGAGCATGTCCAATCAAACAACCGATTCCGAAATTTACACCGATTGACTCCAACCTGAACCCCACCATTTTGGTATTTGTGAATAGTACGACAGTGTCTGATAGTAGGTATCAACATTGCTCCAAAATACGAATACGAGACCCATGATTGTGATGACGACACATATTTTGGGTTTTGACATTGACGGAAATGAGTGGTCGTGGAGCGGGTGCGGCCGTGCGGGTCGGCCCAAAGTCGGGCTGATGGCATGATTGTGGACAAAGAGAAGATGATGAATGACGAAGGGCGAAGATGGATGGTCGGATTGACGATGTGGTCGTGCAAGGAGCAACTCGAAATCAAAATTGTAGGAGAAATCTATTTTAGTTTTTATTTAATGTAATAATATTTTTTTCCGGTTAGTAAAATAAGCAATCAAATCTTTTGACTCTTAATTGGCAAATTTTATAACCATTGATGATGTAGATGTCAAGTTGTCATTCTAGATTACATGTTGCATAACACGTCAATGTCAACCGATCTCATACTAATTGAAAACATATTTTCCAAGTAAAATGAAATGCAGTATTTTAGTATGCAAGTATTTTTGACGTGATTTCTCTCTCTCTCTCTCTCTCTCACACACACACATACATACACACACACATACATATATATATATATATATATATTAGAAAGGTACTCGCGCAATGCAGCGAGATAAATATTCATTTTAATGTTTAGTTTTATTATCTATCGATGTAATACGATTTTATATGGTTTTGAGGAAACGATAATGTTTTTATTTTTGAATGAAATATAAATTTGAAGATTGCATAAAAAATTAAAAAAAATAAAATAAAATCGATATTAGTATTAAACTAACTATTTAATAGTTCTCGTTTTTTTTAGAGTAACTTCTGTAATTCAATTTTTTATCGTAACTTAATTTAGGTCTAATAACAAAGTAATTTGTTTTTGATTTAATAATATAATTTTTATTAAAGATAATAATTAAGCATTCAGTTAGAAACTTAATGATTATCTTAATTATATTTTAGATTTTTTATGTTTAAAATAGATGTTTATTCTGTCTTTGATTATGTTTATCTACAGTTCGTTATATGAATTTAAAAATTAAGCTTTAATAAGTGGTCATTACGCAAAATCACTTGTAATCTTGAATTTCAAGTAATATACATCAATAAACAGTACTTCATGCATAAAAAATGGTTTTTAAGAGTTTTTGTCAAATGCTTTATAATATAGTATAGATTATGTGTTCATAATTGTGCAATATTTTAAATATGAAAGAACATGCTTTTATGTGTTTACATCTTTCAAAGCATGCTAAACATGTTACAGATAATCGTTTGATGTATGCATGTTGAGTTATGTATGCTGAGTTAAGCATGTTAAAAAGTCAAGTACGGGTTTTCATGGGTTAGGTTAATCGGGTTAAAAGTATTTTAACAACTCAACCTAATATTGTCGGTTTGAAATTTTTTGAACCCAATCCAACCTGTTCGAGTTGATCGGGTTGGTCGGATTGTGTTTAAACAATGTAAAATCAAGATTGGAAACATAAAAGTTCATTACAGTAACATCAAAAGCTAAAAACAATAACATACGTAGGAAGAATCGAAAACGGTAACATAGGTAGGAAAAAAAAAATCCAAAGTGGTATCCTGTTGAGCCAAGATCGAAACTTGAACTTGTGTTATCAACTAGGTAGGAAGAAATCAAAATCTGTGGAAAAATTCGAACTTGTCAGTCAAAATCAGAACTTGTGGAGGAGAGAACGATATTGCTATTAGGGGTTGTTTGTTTACCTGTTAATAGTTCCATTAAGAGACAGCATTTGAATCGTTAAGAGGTGAATCTTGTTTGACAAAAAAATCTGTCTCTCAATGGTTCTAAAACCTTCTGAATGATTTTGTATCTTGGGTCTCCTTAATCATTTAGCGCCTTAATTTCATTGTAAACAATTATATTTCATTTTGCATTATATCATGAGAGTCTCTTAGGGGCTGTTTGGCAGTTGCTGAATGATTTACTACATAATAGTTAAGAGGTCAAAATGGTTAAGAGGGTCAGAATAGTTAAGTGCTGAATAAAATAATGTTGTTTGGTAACTGTTCTTTGAATAACAGTAAATTACCATTTTAACCCTCATCTAACAAAAACCCATCTCCCTTCGGCTTCCATTAATCCAACCCTAGAATCATTTAACAGAAGACGACGCCATCTCCCACGCCATCGACGACCCCAGAAGTGGGCTGTGATTGAAAGTGAAGAGGAGGAGCTTGAAAGTGGCCAGCCAAG
>NC_037539.1:6445741-6462851 GCF_001531365.2 Cynara cardunculus var. scolymus
CCTTAACCTCTTACCGATTAAGAGGTTGGCTCTTAATGTAACCATTAAGAGCCAAACAAACAGCCACTTAATCATTCTGACCACTTAATCATTTTGCAGTAAACCATTCAGGAGCTGCCAATAATTAGTCAAAATTGAAACATGTGGAAGCTTTGAAGCGCAATACCTTTGAGGTTGTGAATCGATACCTGTGAATCAAAACCTTTGAGGCTGTAAATCGATACCTTTGAATTGAGGCTGTGAATTTGAAGCCTTTGTGAATTGAAACCTTTGAGGCTGTGAATCGAAGCCTTTGTGAATCCAAAGCTTTGTGCGGCTGCGTTGCTTTGTTGCTAATTGAGACTGAAACAAGACTGTAGGAGTATAGGGCACACACGGGTTATCAGGTTAGGTCGGGTCCTATGGGGCTTGACCCAATTCCAACCCAATAAAGTCGGTTGGCTAATTTTTTGATCAATCATGTATCGGTTTACCTCGGGTTGGTTTTTTTTTTTAGAATTTTTTGGGTTAGGTCGATCAGGTTGGTCGGGTTTTTAAGCACCCCTGGGGACAAGTGTGCATTTATCACTCAAAGTTGGTTGTTTATTAACTATTCAGTTTAAGTATTTGGTGATCTAATAGACTTAGTACCCGATGTTTTAGATCTTTTAAGTCTTTCAGCTTGTTTAGCGTTTGATTAGATGTTTAAATCTCCCGCTGCAAATGTTTGTAAGATATTTATGGTTTTAGTTTCATTCCGTTGATGGTTTAGATTGGTCCCATCCATGAAAAAAACAGCGTGTGACAGTTGGACTCAAATGACTCTAACCCAATTTCAACCAAATACTAACCTTTTGAATATTTTACAACACGATCAAATACCAAGTGGCGTTGAGTTAAATTGAATGAGTTAATCGGGTTTTTGTGCAAAACTAGGAGAGATTTATTTAGCACACTTGATTCAAAATCATATTATTCAAAAGAATAAAAAAATATGGAATTAAAAAGGGAAATTGACCAAAATAGCCAATTCTATCAATCAAATACACTTTTTAACCACTTTCGACATCACATTCTCATTTTAGTCGGTTTACGTAAATCCAATATGCATTTACGTAAAGCCTATTTTCAGTTTAAAGTTAAATTTGCCAAACAAACATAAACAATATTTCTTTTATTAACCTGAATATTCAACCCCTTATGCCAGATAACAGGCTATTTCATAGGTAGTCCGGAATCAACATGTTAAAAAGATAGATTTTTAAGGAATTGAGGATAAAGCTGCCAATATCTCCCATCCTTTTGCCTTGAAGCTTCCACACAGTGAAAGAGATGAATTCCACAATCTGCACACCTAATTCCCTCCTTTCATACACCCCTTTGAAACCCAATTCCAATTCCAATTCCCTTTGCAATTCCAATTCCCTTGTTCCGAAACGCCCTTCAACACTTCGTTTCACTCCCAGAGCTTCTCTTTCCGTCCCCAAGGAAACCATTCTCAAATCCTTCCATGAACGAAGAGCACTCAAGGTCTGCTCACCCGTTTCCTTTTCTTCTGTTGGTTTCCATCCTTTTTAGATTCTTAATTTTTGTAATCCAACGTTTTTTGGTGGGTGGTTTTGCAGATCATTTCTGGGTTGCAGAATTTCAATAAAGACAACGTTGCTTCTGTTGTTACTGCTGCTGATAAGGTACAGCTCTACATCTGTTGCAAACCAACCATTTCTACTCTATTACTTGTTAAAATGCCTCAAAATGCTTTTTAGTGTTTGTGGGTCTTTCTGCCATGGTAACTAATTGAGGATAATAGATAGAAAAGTAGATTTGTGAGCTTCTGTAGCCTATCAATAACTTCCGCCATGGTTTTAAGCTAAATCCGAAATTATCCACTCAGTATGTAGCTTTTCGAGTTTAGGGCATTATACATGGTATCAGAGCCGGGAACTGTGTCAGCGAGGACTCTAAGGGGGAGTATTTAAATCCCACATTATCCGGGAGGGAACAAAAGTTGTCTTAAACAAGGGACGATATACTTTCTCTATCATGCACGTTTTAAAACCGTACGTCTAGGTCTGGATAAAACGGACAATATCTGGTACGATTGGTCGGGATGTTACATATAGTTTGAGAACCCCTTATTACCCTCCATAAGACCTTAAGAGAGGAGAGGTTATATTGAGGAGAAATGGTTCAATTTCATCCAACATGGGACTCTTAACACACCCCTCAGTGGTAGAACTTGGCTCTGATACCATGTAAGAATATGGTAATACTGACGTTGTTTCCGTGAAGACCCCAGTAGACATATGATAGGTAATATAGCAGGTAATCGTGAAATACAACAGATAGAATGACAATTCAGCTTTCTTGCATCACCTGCTATAACAAAGAGTAATCTCTATATAGCATTGATCATAGGTCATTAAGCAGTTTTTTGTTCATTATGTTCTTATATTGATTAGATGTATGCAATAAGAAGCGGTATTAACGATCTTTCTCCGTACGTGTGCTCGTAGGGTGGAGCAACACATGTCGATATAGCTTGTGATCCGGAGTTGGTCAAGCTAGTCACCAGCTTAACTTGTCTCCCCGTATGTTGCAACTTAATATTCCTTCCAAATTCGAATTCTTTAAAAAAATTCACTTCTTACAAGTCGAGGGTATTTATGGAAACGACTCTATTCTTTGGGATAGAGGTCAGGTTTGCGTACATCCCACCCTCCCCGGACCCCACCTGCGGGTCGAATATACTGGGCTCGTTTGCATACTCTACTCTAAGAGTCATATGCTTCTATTTGTCTCCTTGTCAGGTCTGTGTCTCATCCGTAGATCCGTCTGCTTTTCTTGCTGCTGTTGAAGCCGGAGCTTCGATGGTTCCCCCCCCCCCTTAACTTTCATTAAACCACTTGATATTTTTAATTCGTTATCTTGGATTTCGACTATAGATAGGGTCGTATTTATGGTTCATAACGAATAAATGTTATATGCAGGTGGAGATCGGGAACTATGATTCGTTCTACGAGTCAGGCATCGTTTTTTCACCTGACCAGGTTCGTTTGTAGATATCGCGTGTTACAAGATAAAATTTCAAGCATTTGTTCTCTTTTAATGGTAAGTGACTAGATGAGGTCGGGTTCTGGTGAGAACAACCCATTTTCGTGAAAACGTGAGAAAAAGTGAAGTATCCTTATACTGTGTGAAAGTTTGTCGTGAGAACTGTAAAGATATAACTTTATACTGTCTATGTGAAGGTTACATATTCACACAATATAACGTAACATTCCAATACGCGGTTGAAGGGGATCGTGAATTGAACCATCATCTGATGTTTTCTGTAGATACTGAAGTTAACGATGGAAACACGAAGAATTCTTCCATCAGTGACGTTATCGGTCACCGTGCCGCATACGTTAAGCCTCCTGGATCAAGTAATACGCCTTTAAAGATCAAAATATGGTTTTTGTTTTATGAAGAATTTAGATTCGGGTGACGATGAATGTTGATTTTACAGGCTAAGCTGGCCGAGCAGTTGGAACAAGAAGGCGTTGACATCATTCAGACCGAAGGAGGAAAATGCTCCAATCCTTCAAAGTCTGGTGTTCTTGGTTTAATCGAAAAGGTTAGACTAGATTTCAACACGTACACCCATAACGTCAAACGGATGGCCTAGCGGTTCGATTCCTGTTAGGTGTCATTCGTTCTTTTGTGCGTTTGGTATGTGGGACAAGAAACCAAACAAAGCCAATATATCACACTTGAAAGTAGGGTTTGGGGGTGGGATGGGGCTAGAATGTATGCAAACCTGCCCTACACCTGTTTGGTTGGTTTTCCACTAAGTCTTGTATGTATAAAGTTGTCTTTGTGGATTAATCTATCTATATAGATTCGGAAGGAGCGTGTTTTTTAATTGGGAGGGGAAGGTTTGGAAAATCTTGGTTTTTTGTATAAAGCTCTCCCCTAAAAGCTTATTGACTAAGCCACTTTCCATATCATTAAGCCAGTACCAAACTATCATGTATAGTTGACCAAATAAGTTGTGAGCCCCATTAAGCTCGTTAAGCTACTAACAAACATGCACGCGTCTTCAAGAACTCCTATCAGTAATCATGTTCTCAGGCAACTGGTCCCTGCACCTAGTTTGTTTAACCTAATCCTGTGTCTCCAAGAACTTCTATCAGATATCATGTCCTCAGAAATCTCTAAGGCTACCATATCCGTCCTCGGCTGTTCACCATAAACTAGTTATACAAACTGAACAGAATTCCATCTTAATCTTGCATGCCGAAAATGATAACGATTACTATGGTTTCTGATTTGTTATCTTTAATTACAACAAAACGTAGGCAACTCCGACGCTGGCAGCAGCTTATTCGATTTCACGGGCTGTTAAGATCCCGGTCATGTGTGCATCCGGATTAAGTGCGGTTACAGCACCGATGGCCATCACGGCCGGGGCTGCAGGAGTGGTAAGCACATATCTTGAACGTCTTTCTATCAAATTTTGAAAACCCTCTTTCCGTTTTCGACAACTGACCACTTTCATGTGTATCCATTTGCAAAATAGGGTGTCGGGTCAGCCATAAACAAGCTGAACGATGTGGTTGCGATGATCGCGGAAGTCAGAAGCATCGCGGATTCATTAGGGCTGTCGGTCAACGTAGAAAGTGAATTCGAAAACAGAGGTTTGAGAGTTGTTTAGTTTGTATTACAATAAATAGTAGTGCATGAAGGTGGATCTTTGTTTTGACTTTTTAAGAGTCCAGAAATGTAAGAAGAACCATGAAAGCTTTAAGCTCCTTCATAGTTTATATTTATATGGGTGTTTACTTTATCTTATCCTTTCTGGACCTTATAAGGGTATAAATTGTAAATTTCAAAAGTATAAGGACAAAAAAGCAACTTTCAACAAACCATACGGACAAAATTGTAATTTATTTGGTCCATTTTCTCAATAAAACCCATTGTTTACCAACATTCGTTTCGACGGTGAACACTGAACCATGAAACCTCCCAACAAACTCTTCTTCTCCTCTCTTAAACAAGTAGAGAAGCGTTTGAAACTGGACGACGGAAATTCACCAGAAACCACTCAACCGCAAGCAACGGATTCCTTCAGCAGCTCCCCAATTTACTTTGACAACCAACCGACAAACACCTCCTCAACCCTCCACAGCGACTCAATCGAACAACCTCCTCAAGAATTCCTCTCTTATAACGATCTAGACGATTTCGCACCTCGCAAAAACCCTCCTCTATTCCACGATTCGGAAAACAAAGTTCCCGAAATCAGCAGCGTTGACGACATCGATTCGATGATTCGGTTGCTTGGGTTATCGGATTCCGATGGAAAACGGCCGGAGATGCCTTATTTTGGCGATTATGAATTTTACGAGAAGATCGTGCAGGTGAAAGGACCCAAGTGTAGGAAGGAAGTTGAGAGATTAGATGGATGGATCAAGTACTTGTTGAATAATGGCAGAAGAGAGCCATTGAGATTGGCGCATTTGCTTTTGGCCAAGGCTGCATTCGTTTCAGATGGTAAAGAACTTGAGTTTCCGTCCACCATTGATGAGTTTTTACAGAATGATCCGCCTAAGCCTTTGGATTAGGGTTTAAATTGATCGAATTTGAATCGAGCTTGTTGATTGCTATTGCTACTGAAAGAAAGCTTTTTTGTTGTCCCAAAACATGTGAAAATATGTAATTCTTTTATTTAATATAATTGTACTTAATTTTTTTTTATCTTTTGGGAAATCAGCCAAAATAGTAAATAGTTATTCCGTGCTCAAAAACCTGACCCGACCCAACCCAATATAAAATAACTCAACTCAAAGCAACCCGACCAACCTGATAAGACCGACTTTCAGCTTGACTTTGTTACTGGTCTTGTCTACATGTTTAAGTTGTCATTTACATTGGTTTCTACTTGTATTACGTATCTTTTTGTTTTGTGCACATAAACAACGTTCCGATCCCAATGATTAAAGCATTATGTATGCATCATACATCTCCCAACCCACACCCTAATTTCGAGTAGAATGTATTAGAATCGTTTGCTTTAGTTTTAGAGTTCAATTTTAGAAAAGATGAACTACACGAAAACATGACCGAATTCGTCTTGATTTTTGTTTTGGGCAAGGATTTAATTTCTATAATTCCTATTACGAATTAACATTTATTGATACGTTTTTTGATTGTGTGAAATGGTATGGATTTTGTTGTTGATGTGGATTTTAATGTAATTTACCTTTTTGATCCTACCTCCCAACCAATGTTGGTTGCCCCTTCATCGCCGACGATGAAGAACCCCTTTCTCTGGGTGATCAGCCCTCCGTCGAAGTCGATTATTGGAGCGGTGGTAAACTAGAGTGGAGGAATAGCAGAAGTAGGGGTGTGTAAATCCTGAATGGTCCAAAAACCCGAACCGGAAAAGAGGTATGTGTACAAAACCTAAATGTCCCGAAATT
Organism: Cynara cardunculus var. scolymus; assembly: GCF_001531365.2. Lineage (NCBI taxonomy): Eukaryota > Viridiplantae > Streptophyta > Magnoliopsida > Asterales > Asteraceae > Cynara > Cynara cardunculus. The sequence goes on from NC_037539.1 coordinate 6,452,188, forward strand.
CGAAAATCCAAACCCGACTTTTGGGGATATTCTGGTTCAGTGTGGGTTTGATTTTTGGTTCAACCGGTCATTTTTGGTCTCAAATACAAACCTTACTTCGATTCATCAACTAGCAATTTTGATTTACTGTTACAAAAGAATAGGAATCTGGGCGATGCAATTTGCCTTAATAAAATGTTTTGAGTTTCATCAAATGTCAAAATACCTTTTATTTTCAGCATTTAATTGCTGAAAAAGCCACAACCATGATTAATGGAAGGAAAGAATATAACAAAACCAGGGTATTTAGGGGTTGCTTGCTTCGCAAAATGGAATTTGGTGGAATTGAAATCCATCAAAAAATATGACTTTGAAGGAATTGGAATGAAATTTGACCAGGCGTTTGGTTGGTACGAATTAGAATGAAATCTCCGTTAGTGACATGACGATATTGGTGGTCGGAGTTGAGGGTGTGGGGAGGGGGTCGCAATTGTGATGACCATAGTGGTAACGGTGGTGGGCAAGGGTGGCACCGCCTACCCTCCTACCCCCACCACCACCTTGACCATCGCCTCGGTCCTAAGCAAAGCTACACCATCCCTTGTCCTACCCTGCCCGGTCCCCCTGCCCCACACCCGCCATCAACTGCCCCCACCCCCATAATGAGGGTGAGTGGCAGCTGTGACGACGATAGTAGTAGCATAGTGGTCCGGTGGTGGAGTGGTGTGGGTGGGTGACGGGGTGGGGTGGCAGCTGTGACGACGATATTAGTGGCATGGTGGTTAGTGGCGAGGTGGGGTTGGTGTGGGTGGGTCACGAGGTAGGGGTGACAAATGTGACAACAATAGTAGCAGCATGGTGGTCATGTAGTGGCATGGTTGGGGGTGGGCGAGGGGGTTAGGGTGGGGGTGGATGGCGGTTGTGACTGCGACAGTGGTGGTGTGGTGGTGGGGGTGTGACAGTGACAGTGTTGGTTAAATTGGATGCAAAAGAATGGAATTCAATTCCTTCCATTATGCCAAAGAATGACGAATTCATTGATTTGTGGAACTCAATGAAATTTGAATGATTCTATCCATTTCAAGAAGTGAACCAAACAAAGGAATTGGAAAATTCCAATTCCTTCAAATTCTGTGAACCAATATGTTTCCATAAGGAGTAGACAGCAAATCCCTTCTTATTTTGGGAAAGGACAGCTTAATTCGAGATCGTTGTTTACTCCGACTCATCAAGATGATTTTCACCAAGGCCATAGGTGGTCTAAATTCCTATGAGCAAGTTTCTGTCGCCTGTGTGAACATCTTTCTTAGGGACTTTTACCAAACGCTTACCCAGTTAGCATGGCAACAACCGGCAATCTTACCCTAAGATATACTTGCCAACAATCCATTTTGATTGCTGGGAATGTTACCCGATGAGGTAAGTGAGAATGGTGACTCTTACCAGTAAGTGTTTAGTGTTTAGTGTTTACCCAATAGGTATTTAGTAAACGGCCGATTAATGTACTAAAGAGGGTTAGAGGGTCTTTCTAACCAGTGAACTTTAACAGCCATTCCTGGCTCGGCTCCGATAATAATAATGACCACAGCCATTATTACTAAAAGACACAAATGTAAATCAAGATTCAAAACTTACCCAAAATAAAAGAAAAACAAAAGGGGTTCTTTTTCATTTATCTATAACCGGCTTTCCGTTTTCCTACAAACTTGAAATTTTACTACAACTTCCCATTTAATCATCAAGTTAGCAACGGAAATATATTGATAACTACTACATGATTTTAACTCACCTGATCTTGCTAAGATTACAAGCATGATGAAAAACGGGTTCATCTATTGCATTCTGCAGATGCAAGCAGCCTCACAATGGCAAGGGCATGTAATAACATCTGCTGCCTGAATTGGGTCAATTGTCCTCTAGGTGACACCGTTAGCTGAATCTGTAACAGATTGTATCAAATTTGGATCAAATTATGTTTTAAAACCAGAATAACGACAAATGATGATGATTCTGAAACGCATGTTACCATAAATGGGATAAGTCAATCAACCTTCTAAGCACAGGGGCAAAGCCTCCTTGTATGCTGATGAGATCCGTCACAAGAAAGCAACGATGGTCTTCGTGTATATAAGCATGCTCCTGGATTCAGATTTGTAGGGGCGTCCTCGACCACTTCAGCAGGTTGGTCAGAACCTATGCTTGCCAAACACGATCCTCTGCATTTCATATACTTCTGCATAATTTCACATTGATTTATAAGCACGAATTTGCTTGGAACACATGATTGCCCACTTGATTTGCAGACAGAATCACACGACTCCCCTTGTTTACCAACGATAACATTAATGCCAATCAGCCGGACTTCTATCTGCGTATCAGTGATTCCGGCAGACATGTTGGATGGCAGCGCAAAACAATGGTGGAATTCACTGTGATAAGCGTTTTCATGAACCACGCTCTCGGAATTATGGCGACATCTCCCAGCACAGTAATCAAAAAGACTTGAATAGGACCCGGAAGTTACTGGCTTAGCGATCTTCACTGTTAAAGCTTGATCGATATGTATTCTTTCAGGATTTAGGCAGCAAGAAACACAATATTCGTAGGAATTGCAGCATTGTGAAACAAGATTGCAGCCATGGCAGCTATACTGTTCTTTTTTCACACGGCAGCAATGGGACTGAGGATCAAGTGAAAGGGCATCACAGACGTAACCAGTATAATCAGTTATTAAATATCTTCCTTGAACGGTTGTTCTGCAGATTTGTGTTTCTTGGAAACTGACATCCTTCCTAATGGCAAAAGCAGCCGATGCCAACATGAAGATCAGCAGTTGCAAATATTTGAACTTGAAATCCATATGATACTCGAACTCAATCCTTCTCCCACCACTATGATATTAAAATTTAAAGTTCCAATTGTTCTCTTAGATTTGCTTCCCAGTTGGAGGATGCTTCGAGTCCACTCGTTCTCTTAAAATTCCAATAGAAATCGTAACATATGTCACGTAAATTTACGACCATTTCAACTCAATAATCCATCTACAACACATACCCATTTCCAAGCAATGTTCTGCTGCCACAACGACAAGAATGAATAATACTTCTAAGTAGAAACAAAAGGTTACTAACTTCAGTTGGAATTTCACTCTACACTCCATTTCAAAAAGGGAAGCATTTTGATTCGATCTTTTTTAATATCAACATCAATTTGCATTTACCATTGTTGCTAGATTATAGTAGATGTTGCAAAGTGATTATCCTGAGCAAGTTACCATGAAAAGTTCAGAAATCATTTCAACTTAGAGATTGAAGAGAAACTCGTTTAATTCAAAATCAAATCGTCTTCTTCTGAGCAAAAGTAGAGGGGAATTGAGTTCAACAATGGAGAATTATTGATAAGAAACATAATCAACGATGAAAATTCATAAATACGAATCACAAGAAAATCATAAGTCGTAACGAAACCTAATCAACAAACCAATTGTTCGATTCCAATTACTAATCCAGAGTGCGACATACCATAACGAAGTGACGTGATTGAAAATAATATCATATTTTGAAGCCGAAATCGTTTAGAAAATCTACATTAAAGCAATTACCATACTTGGAGTTGAAAGGAATCCATTCTTGGCATAAATCGCATGAACATAAAATGAAAATGAAACGATACACCGGAAAGAGGAGATTACCTGGATGTCAAGAACCCTAATTTCCTTGCGTTCTGATAAATCTCGAGAATGTAGGGCTAGGTCGATCTTGATCAATAGTGATTTCACAGGGTTCCAAATGCGAAAAGCAAGATCAAGGGTTACAGTCGATTTGGGCGATCTTGGTGCTTGAAAACGGGAATGGAAAAGTCTCTCCCAGAGTACCAGCGTCCAATTGATACGTGGAGTGTGATCACAACATGTATCTAAAGACGATGATAAATGAGGCGTTTTGATTTAATGCAACTTACTATTATTAGTTGAAAATAGACCGGAATCGATAATTCCAAATAATGAAACTATAAGAGTGGTGTCTGATTAGTTTAAACTTGGTTTCAAATGTCAAAAGTATCGGGAGGTATTGGGTTCAAATGCAATGAGGTATAAAAATCCCTTTGTGACCACGAATGTTCAAATGCGGTGACTCCGGGCCATCTGCAAAGCATGTGGTCGTCCTGGAATTAGTCGGCTCGCATAACGGGTTGAATATTCAGGTTAATAAAAAAAACTAGATCGAGTTGAACTAGTCTGGAATCGAACAAACCCGTAAGTCAATATAACCCCGAGAGACTGCTTATCAAAAGAATTGGGTAGGTGCGGCCAGATAAGACACTTCGACCGGTTAAGTCTTTTTATTTTCATCGGGTCAATATCCTGGTCAACATTAGGTATCTCGCTTTTGGTGGTAATCTCCAATTTCGGTCTCGATTAGTTCACAAGATTGAATGGTCAATTCTCCTCTAAAAGATCTTTCATACTGTGCTCAATCCCGCTTCTTTCTTGCTTGATAGGGGGATTCCAAATTCTCCTTTAGGTGCTTCAACAGTTCAACTGCGGTATTTCGGGGACAGAGGGGCTGGAAAACTTATACTCCTATAATGTTGGGTCTTAGAGCCAGTAGAGCGCTCTTTCGCTCTATAGGGATCAGGCTTTTCACCCATAGGATTCTCGGATACGAAGATATCAAGTGGACTACATCAAGCTCGCCACTTTTTGGCGACGTTCACTTTCAATCCGATTGGATATAGAGTCAATTTGTCAATTTTTTGAAAGATTATGCCTTGAAGAATGAACGACCGGAAGGTAATTAAAAAAGAAAGAAGAGGAGTTCGGTTATAGCACGTTGGCTTACCACATTATTTCTTGCCTGATAATCTCTTACCCAGAAACAGATCATAAAACTACAGCCCCAAAGTCTCTTAATTTCAAAAATATGCCGATAACTTGTAACTCAGTTGACAAAAGGGTGAGATGATTTTGCCTATGTACAAGATAGGTCCAAGGTTCGATCTTACCCCATGCTAGTCACAATCACTGAGTGAGTCAAAAAAATGTGTCCTTACGTTGGTGTCCTTAAAAACGGTTCCGTCCGGAGCCTATTGAGGTCGTGGGTTGAAACAAAATTGGGTTCGAATCAAAAATAAAAAGAAATTCAGTTGCGATTTCAAGTTGGAGCAAATCGAAGTGGTTGGTTCAGTTCTATTGGTTATCGAGAATTTCTAATCCTAAATTATTCTTTTCTTATTTAATAAACCACATCTACCAATCAAAGAAAGGAGGGGTAGAAACTGCCAACCTCTAGAAGTCGATGTGTAAAAAAAACAATAATACCAAAGTTACAATAATACCAAAGTTTGTTCTAGCGGTATCGTAGTCTTTGGCCTCTTAAGAGGTCAGGGGTTTAAACCTCAGCAAAAATGAGGAGAGTGTATGAATTTATTTGTTGCATTTGTCATATATAAATATTATATTCTTAAAAAACAAATTAAAAAAACAATAAAAAAGAAAGGATGTATTAATTCTACATGGAGCGGCCAAAGTAAGGCATATCAAAAAGTTGCGAGGGTGAAACGAGTTCGTACCACCTAAGCCGCTAATACCGACACAAGGACAGATAATGGTGATAGTCATGAGCGGAAAACAATGAACAAAATAAATTCATATAAAAATTCCAGAAGAAATAAGCCCCGCGAGTCAGAAGATAGCGACAACCATTGAGAATTGTTTGTGGTCGGTATTGTAATAATGATAATTGACGCATCATTTGCCTTTTGTGGTTGCAATTGAGCCGCAAGAGAGGTTAAATAGCCTTTTGTTAACGATATAACCCTTGATTGACGCATTGTCGGCTTAAAATATGACTATGTATGAAAATGAGAATCAGATAATGACAGCTTTGAAAATCCGCTTTGTCAACTGGTACAGTTCGGATTTAGTTTATATCTAAAATACTACTTAGAAGTTTGAAATTTTATAGTTTGACCACTAAGAGTTTGAAACTTAATTTTTTAGCCCCAAAAACGTTAAAAAGTTCGCATTTTGGTTGGTATAAAATGGACAATTTTGAAAATCTTATGTTTCTCCTCTAGTGACTAACGTATTACATTTTCCCACTAAAGTTTTAAGCTTTACGCTCATGCCCAAAAATGAAAATTGGTTGCAAAATGATTCAACATGGAAAAAAATATAATGTGCTATTTGGTTTAACCAAAATAATAAAAAAATGATTGAGAACATATGAACTTTTCAATCTGAAAACCAAAAAACCAAAAACCATTTTGATTTGGATGAGTTACCCCACAGTGGCGAATCCAAAAATTATTGGGATGGGGGCACGTTGGATGGGACTTGGAGGAGGGAAGCATATGGCCATATGGGCCTGGGGGAAACCATGTAAGACGAGAGTGAAAATAGAAAATTTAAGCTAGTCAACAAAGGTTTTTGGTTTTTGACTGAGGGGCTTTCCCCCCAGTGCTTAAAGGCTGGATCCGCCCCTGTGCGCCCAATTGCCTAAATTTCTAGACCGGTGCCACTGCAAGGACTTTGTTAACCTTGTAAATGAAAAATCATTTTCTTAAAGAATTTGAAACTTTCACGTTTAAGATATCTTGTCATAACTCATAAATAGAAAAAATAGGCTTTTAAAATTAAGTTCCTCAAAATGAATATCATAAATATGTTAATGTAACTTGATCAAATCTTTTTAAATGATAAGAAATGGTTACATTTTTAGTATCACGGGGATGATAACCGTTTATAGGTGTTGTTGGGTTTGATGTTTCAATACGAAAACCGTTGAGTGGTTTTTATGTGATTTTGTTTTGTCTAGGGACTGAATCCGGATATCTAAATTCTATGGTGACAAAATGTATAAAATTACATCGATAGAGTTGAATATGTTCATAGTGATTCTTCCCAGCATTACGAGGATAGTGGTGGCATATCCTTTATATATCCATTGCTTTCTAGTGTTCTAGTGTCAATCTTCTGGTGGGAAGCTTATGATCTTGACAAATGATCATAAATTATTCATATTGTTAATGTTATTCTGATCTAAATAGATTATTTTGATGAATCTTTCTTGAAGAATTTATGCTCTCCAAAAGGTGATAAATATTGGTGAACATGTTCTAGTAATCCGTACCCCTGTTCATTATGAACTAAAGAGGCTGTGGGTGATCAAAATTTCTGTGGGAATTGAAGGGATTTGGGATTTCGTGTACCTGGAACTTCAATTTGATCAGTAGTGTGTGAAGGAGAATGGATGATGGAGAGGTAGAGCTTTCGGATCCTCTCACAGGCAATTCGTCGAACACCTTCCGCGCACCATTAAAGCTTGAAGATCCAGTTTTGAATGATTCCTTGAAGAACAGAAGAACGTGTAGACAAACTCACCCAGATCATCATGATTCGGTGGAACCCGGCAGGCCATCGGGAAATCGGGTAGCGGTTAAGAAGTATCGAGAGAAGAAGAAAGCACAAAATGCTTACTTAGAGGAAGAAGTTAAGAAATTAAGGGTTGTGAATCGGGGATTAATTCGGAAACTGCAGCTTCAGGCTGATCTGGAATTAGAGGCTGTGAGACTTAGAAGGTTGTTGTTGGATTTGAAAGCTCGGATTGATGCGGAAATGGGTGGTTCTCCATTTTACAAGCAGAGCTGTAATGGCAGCTCCGACGGTTGCAGCGGCGGCGACTGAGCTGTGGAATCTACCGACGAATACCGTGGTGTTTCAACGTGGAAATAACACATGTTATCTTGAATCGTATAGTTTTTATAATGATTAGAAACAAAGTGAAGAAAATGCATGTATACACAACGTACCCATGTGTATAGATGTATATATATATATATAATCGAACACATTTATACATACAATGAAGGTTAAAACGAAAACGGAACAATAAAACGACAAAATCATATGCGAGTATGTGACTACGAAACACGGATTAATGCGAGGGTATGGGAACAACTTGATCCACGACCTACGTGGGGGTCATAATCGCATCGTAATCATATGTGATTTGGTTTTTCTCGTGTTCTATTATTTTAACATTATTTTTGTTTGAATCTAACTATATGTATATATTGTATTATATTCGTAAATATGTGTGGATGGAGGCTTAAGACGTAGAGATGGCCAAATGGGCCCGGTCCGGCTTGGGACCGGCGAAGGACCCGGATCGGGACCGACTTAGGACTGGTCCGGCCAAGGATTGATTGGGACCGCCAGTTAAGGACCGGTTATGGTTTTCATCCAAAAACAAGGCCCGGCCCAGGACCGGCATGAATTCCCCCCCCCCCCACACAAAAAAATGTATTTGTATATGTATTTTAAATGTATTTGATTTAAAATCAAATTGCAAATTTACAATAAAACGTATTTTCTAAAGGTATTTGATTGAAAACCAATTATAAAACCATAATAAAACGTAATTTTTAAGTGTATTTGATTGACTTAATTATATATTTTAAATTGTATTAGAATAACATTAAAGTATTTTTAAAAATTTATCAAAAATAAATTTAAAAATATATAAAAGGAAAATGTTACTGTTACAAGTACTCTTAACCAGCCCTTAGTATTACGGTCCCCGTCCAGATTGTTACTGTTTCAGTTTGAGACCGGATTTTGGCCATCACTACTTAAGAGGGAATCCTAAAAAGAACAAATGAACCATAAAGCATGGGAATGGGTGATCTTCATCCCCGTTCCCATCAAGCCCCGTTCTCAACAGGGATCCCCAATAAGGAATCAAGAATATTTTTACTATTCATGTGAGATATTTTAATTAAATGGGTTAAATACTACACTCGATCAATAATAGCCCATGTTTAAATCTCACGTATTTTCAAAATTTTACTTTCATATAGTATCAAATATTCATACAAGGATAAATCACAAGATCATGCGTAACTGTTTGTACACGTTTTCAGGATTTGTAGGTTTTTTATCTTAAAAACAAAAAAAAAAAAAAAATATATATATATATATATATATATATATACATTAGAATATATGTCAAAATATTTTTTTAAAATCTAAAATATACTAAATTTAATTTTTTTATACATATAATAGTAGATAATAAAATATAATATATAGTTTTTGATAATATATATCTTAATAAATATAACATATATATTTCCTTGGTTAACAATAATTGTAGTTTTACTTGATTCTCTTCCCTAGGGATCCCCGATAAGGAGCAAAGGGTCGAAAAACTCAACGACACTATTCTTGAACAATTTGGGGGACCAGACTCCTACGTGAGGCAGCAGTGGGGAATTATCCGCAATGGGGGCAATTTTATTCTCCCATTGAGACCGAACCTAAACCTGTGCTCGAGATATACACACACATGTTTTTATTCTAATGAACTATCCTTGTAATATCCACTTGTATCATTTACACCCTAAATCCAATGATCAAACAGGTTGGGAACAAACCAGGGAATCGAAAGGTAGAATAATACAAATGCATCAAAGGGTCAAGCTGAATTAATTGTATTGTACAGGTTCAGTCATATTATGGATTAAGACGATATAATATATTGTTCCTGTGCACATAAAACTCTTGATACTCGCCATTTTATCTTCGGTGTATTGTTATTAGACTTGTTTATCAACTTTAAATCGGACAGGATCGACCCATAACCAAAAATCAAAACCCAAACTTCTTGTTGCATGCTTGTTTCTCGAAGTATGTTAGGTGGTTTGATGACCTCCCCTGTTGGACGCTGTTTCATTGTATGCCATGTAATGTTTCGTTGTATAATCTTAGAGTTCATATGATACTCTTAGCAAAATTATTCTTTTTTAGCTTAAATATCAGCTGTTATATATATATATATATATATATATTAACGAAAAACAGTTGTACAAAAACTTAAAACCAATGTTCATCGTTAACAGATAGGGGCGGACCTATGAAGGTCCGAGCAGGGTCCCATGCACATAGATTCTTTTTGGAGGTATAAAACGTGTACTCGCTAAATTTTCAGGGGTGCTTTAAGATGTTAAAAAAAATACAAGGGATGTCAACCAAAAATTGAACACCCCCGTCTTAAAATCAATCAAAAAGCCAAAAAAAGTATTTCGAAATAAATCAAAAACATATATTTTTTTTTCCAAAACGAAGAAATTTGGCTAAAACATATCCAGTGACTTTTCGGATCTTTAATCCACCTTAAAAATGCATTAATCTATACTATATCATAAAACATTTTTTTATGCATGAAGTACTGTTTATTTATTTTTTTGAAAGGCAAAAGGAAGGACAAGGAAGAGAGCTTCGGCAAGGCCATCACCCTCACCAAGCCAACCACTATATTAAAACAAAAACAAATCTAGCAAGAAGCTAGATACAAGAAAATACAACGCAACCAAAAATACGAGGGGCAAAAAGACGGAACCAAGACATCCCCTTACAAAACCAAAGTAAAAAAAAAAACCTATCCCAAACAGACGGGAGGACAAAAACAAAGAGACTAAATAAAATAGGGAGAGGAAGACCAAACTTCCCAATTAAGATGAAATTTACGATTTTTGTTTCCCATCCAAAGCTTCGAGATATTTTGAACACAAGGGAATGGATCTTCACCTTTTTTCTTGGTTTTCACCTCATCCTCAGCATAAAGAATTTCGTTCCGCCACTTCCAAAGATGCCAAAGAGCCACAACGCATACTGATAAAAA
>NC_037539.1:6463136-6464511 GCF_001531365.2 Cynara cardunculus var. scolymus
TAAAGACTGTAACTGAATCCCTCTCTTAGAAAGATTAAATCTTACGGGAATAGCCTCTTTAAGAAAACGCCAAATGAAAATGTTTACCTTCTTCGGAATTAAGGGGCTCCAAAGACAAGGATCGTTGCTTTCACCATTCGAATCAGCTAGCTCTTGGATTAACTTTGACATGTGTTTTACTGTGAAAATCCCTCTTTTGTGCCAATTCCAAGACCACACATCCTCGCCCGAAGTATTAAAATGCGTTTGAGAGAGTTGCCTTTTTTAAGCTAGAAGATCATCTAAGCTTCTTCCTCTAACCGTTGTATTCCAGTTCCAAGTACCAGACCAAGAACCATTAACATAGGTCCATCTATCTTTGAAGACAGCGTTTTTATCCCTTTCTAAAGCATAAAGTCTAGGGAATATATCTTTCAGCTTTGACCCTTGGCCTATGCTTGCGTCTTTCCAAAAGAGAGAGTTAGACTCTTTAGCAATCTGTTTCGTAAACGAGTGAATGACATTCTGACTTTCCACTGTCACATTTCTGCAAGTGTTGACAATAGAAGCCCAAACACTATTTCTAGCCAAAGGCCTATTAGAAAAGAGACCACCACCCTCACCATAAAATTCAGAAATTACATCCTTCCATATGGCATTAGAACTAGATAGGAACCTCCAGACCCATTTTGCTAACAAAGCATCATTTTTTATTTTTAAACAGACAACTCCCAAACCACCTTTTGACTTTGAGCACAAAATTTTCTCCCAAGCGACCCAATGCATTTTTTTTCCTCCTCCTTATGTCCCCAAAAAAATMTTCTCCTTATAGATTCCAAGTTGTTGATAACTGACTTGGGCGCTTTGAATAGAGAGAAGTAGAACAGCGGAAGGGAAGATAGCACCGACTGAATTAGTGTAAATCTTCCACCTATGGAGAGGCATTTTGACTTCCAGTTTGACAGATTTTTTAGAAATTTGTTTTCCACAACTGACCAAGAAGCTTTTTTCTTCATGTTACCACCAACGGGAAGTCCCAGATAAATGAAAGGAAAAGAAGAGGCCTTGCATTTTAACATACCATCCATATTGTTGATCTCCACCTCCGGAACTCCAATACCAAAAAGGTTGCATTTGGATATATTTATCCGCAGTCCTGAAACTTCATGAAAGCAATTAAGAATATTAGTAAGAGTTACTAAATTCTTACGCGACCATTTACCGAATATTAAAGCGTCATCCGCGAATTGAAGGAGAGAAATATTTCGATTGGATTTAGCCAGCCGGATGCCTTTAAACAGCCCCTGGTTGCAAGCAGATTTTATCATGAGATGTAAGACTTCCCCTATAAGCAGAAAAAGAAACGGAGAAAGGGGGTCTCCTTGTCTTAGTCCCC
>NC_037539.1:6464976-6479206 GCF_001531365.2 Cynara cardunculus var. scolymus
TTTTTTTTGGAATTAGGGCAATAAAAGAAGCATTGCATCCCTTGGATAACCTGCCCGAATTTTCGAAGAAAAAAACCGCCTCAATTATAGACCTGCCAATCACTGGCCAGAGTTTCTTAATGAAATTAAAATTTAGACCGTCAGGCCCAGGAGCTTTYGACCCATCACAAGACCAAGCAGMCTCTTTTATTTCTAAAGCKGAGAAGGAYGATTCCAGGRAATCAGCTTCAAAAGGCGACAATTTAGCAAACAGAGGACTGATGAACTTTGGTCTAGAGAAGCAAGGCTCTTTGAATCTGTCAGCGAAGTGCTGTAAAAAAACACTTTTGACAACCAAGGGATCCGAGTTCCAAACCCCGTCGCAAATAATCTCTTTGATGTTGTTCCTTCTCCGACGATAGTTAATAAAATTATGAAAAAACTTGGAATTTTCATCCCCTTCTAGAGCCCATTTGGAGCGCGATTTTTGTTGGATATTCAACTTTGCTCTATTGTCCAACAGCATCAGATCAAAGATCCATTCATCTYTTTTTTGGCAATCTATAGTTGAAATACCCCCCATTTCAGCTTTAGAATCCTAATCAAACAAGGCTTTGAGAATCTCATCTTTCTTTTTTGATTCATTGGCTAAGAAGTTTTTTGACCAAATTCTCAAGTCTTTTTTAAGAGCTTTAACCTTCTCCTTTAACACGAAATCAGCATCCCCAAGAAAGGAGCTTGAAGACCAAGAGGAAATGACCGTTTTTTGAAAATCATCAATACCCAACCATGAAAGGTTTAGGCCCCAAAGAAAGATCATTAACATTCAAAAGAATGGGGCAATGATCGGAAATGAAGTACTGTTTATTGATGCACATTACTTAAAGTTCAAGATTACAGATAAACTGTGCAAACGTACAACTTATTAAAGTTTCATTTTTGAATTCATATAATTACTGCAGATAAACATAGTAAAAAATACAAGATAAACATTTCATTAAGAATATAAAAAAAATCTAAAATATAATTAAGATAATCAACTGATTTCTAACAGAATACTTAATTATTATTCTTATAAAAAATTATATTATTAAATCAAAAATAAATTACTTTGTTATTAAGTATAAATTAAATTATAAAAAAAATTGAATTAAAGAAAATATACAAAAAACAAAAACTTTTAAATAGTCAATTTGCATACGATTCTATTTTCATGGACTAAAATATTATCCGATAAATAAATGATAATGTTAAATTTACTGATAAACGTTTACCGGATAACTATTTATTAGTCATCGTAAATTGATTTAAAATTAAATAAATAAAAATAATACAAAACGAAGATGTCTAGTTTTCCCCTTAACCGTTCCGTACGGGCCCACGTCTACTACCACCATCATCTCCAAGTTCATACTTTCTGTGAATTACAAGTTTAGTCCCTTAACTTGTAGTCAACTTACATATTTAGTCTATAAGAGTGAAAATAAATTCACATTTCTTTAGATTTAGATTTTCATGCTAATCATGTTGTTAAACACAATATAAATAGTAACTTTGTTCTATCCCCATCAGTCTCGACCTAGGATTCTGTTAATCGATCAAGAAGAAATTGATTTTTTTACATGTGTGCTGTTATAAGGGTATTTTAGTCCTTTTTAAAATTATTTTCGTTTTAATATTTTAAATGGGTATTGTATAAAACATGTTCTCATAAGTTTTCTAATTCAACTATCAAGTTTTAAATCAACTATAAAAATCATTATATGTATCAATTACTGTAAAACCCTTTATAACGGTTACTTGGACAATCTCATGTTAATGTGGATTTTAGTCGTTTACTTAGGGGCTGTTTGGTTGCCTCTTAACGGTGACATTAAGAGAACACCTCTTAATCGCTAAGAAGCTAGAGTTGTTTGGCAAAAAAAAAAGGACCTCTTAATGGTGACAAAAGCCTCTTAACCATTTAGGGGCTAGGGCTCCCCTCAACGATTCAGAGGGATCTGGTGACATTTTTGCCCTCTGCTGTGTCGCCTCCTTCCAATCGATCTCGTCTCGTCTCCTCTCCTCTCCTCCTTCCAATCGATCGATCCATTTTTGCCCGCTGCTGTGTCGCCTCCGTCCTTCCACCATCTCCGTCCCCGTCTCCATCGTCTTCGTCTCCATCGTCGCCGTCTCCATCGTCTCCGCCTCCATCGTCTTTGTCTCCACAGTCGCCGTCTCCATAGTCGCCATTCATTTTCTGGTCGAAACCACCGATCGAAACCACAGTCGCCGATCGAAACCACCGTCGCCGTTCATTTTCTGTATGAAACCATAGCCGATCGAAACCACAATCACCGATTGAAACCACAGTCACCGATCGAAGCCCTAATTTCTTGTATGAAATCTCATGTTGAATCAAGGCTAAAAACATTAAAGAAGCACTGTCGCCGATCGAAACTACCGTCGCCGTTCATTTTCTGTATGAAATCATCGCCGATCATTCTGACGGATTGAAACTACCGTCGCCGTTCATTTTGGATGCTAACAGAACCTTGGTTTGGATTAAATCATATAGAGGGGTAAAATAGTAATTTGTTGTCATTCAGAGAATATTTACCAAACAACCATATTTCTTTCAGTACTTAACCATTCTGACCCTCTTGACCATTCTGACCACTTAACCATTCTGCACCAAACCATTCAGCAACTGCCAAACAGCCCCTTAGTTATTACTAATGGTTCTATAAGAAGATATTTAGCTTGAAAACCAGTGATAAAATCCTTCTTTATCTGATTTCACCTTAATTCATGTTACTTCTGCCAGAGCTTCAAACAATTGTTCTTTTAATAACGTATTTAAATGCCAATCTGTACATTTTGTATTATGAGTTGTACACGATTATTTTTCAAATTACGATAAAAAAAAAGGAAATGATAAGTAAAATGTTAAATAATTAAAGTGTAGGGACTAAACGTTAAATAATTAAAGTTTAGGTACCAAACTTGTATTTTACTCTTACGAAGAAAAAACACTGAAATAGAAGAAAACAACTTGACTGTGAATGAACGCGGCCAATATTTTTCACAAAATAGAGAATTTTAGGCGAAAATGAGTAAAACGCGAAGGGTGGTTTCCGGCGAGGAGAATGCGGTGGCGGTGAAGGATGAGAGAGGGAGGTGGGAGGATTTGAACCCTGAGATACTGGCATTGATCTTTGTAAGGATACCGGCGGACGAGATGGTGAGAAAAGTGCCATTGGTGTGTAAGCCGTGGATGGAGGCGGTGGCAGGACCGTACTGCTGGCTTGAAATCGATGTGGCGGATTGGTGTCGACGTCGCAACGATAGTCGTGTAGTGGACCTGGCTGTCGGCAAGCTCGTACGATGGAGCAAGTGTACGTTTCAACGTCTCTCCGCCTACCGATTGGGAAACCCTGGCTTCGTCATCGTCGCCAACCGGTATGTAATGTGTATACGTTTGAAGTTGATCCAATTTGTTGCTTATATTTTGTTTAGATTTTGTTGAATCATGATGAAAATGAACTTGCCAAATTGCTGATGGAGACACACTGTTGTTGGAGTCGTACATACCTGGATTAGTTCTTCTGGATATATGTTGGAATCACTCTTTTCGAAAGTAATGTAGTGGTTCGATATCAACTTGGTTTGGACCATTTTCCCTAAAAATATGTTAGAATTTAGAAACCTCTGCTTTTGCTGAGTAATCTAACTGGGTTCCACATAATGTCATGTACCATTCCTGGACTCGACACTGGTGCAATCGGGTGGGATAATTTGTGACCTTCTAGCCTTCATTGGAGCCGTTGGATAGGTGTGGTTGAATCCCATATCGGTTAGACTTGGACCATTTCTATCCCTTCTCTGCGGGTTCTTTTGGAGAGTAATCCAATAACCGGGTTCTATATATTCTCACATATACGAAATTACATATGAGACATTCGTAGTTATAGCATATGAAGAAGAGTGTAAACACGTTATTTCATTTCCTCTTTATTTCTGCAGTGGAAAATGTTTGACTGTGCTGCAAATGCCGATGAGCGATGTCACTGATGATATGGTGTTGAAGCATATCACATCGCTACCAAATCTGAAAGTGCTGGATATTAGCGACTGCTCCAAAATTACAGTCAAAGGTCTCGAAGCTTTTGGAAACCAATGCAAGTCTTTGGTTTGTTTGAAGAGGAACATGTCCACTCAACGAACCTGTGCCAATCTAATTGACGATTCTGAAGCAAAAATGATAGCCAAAACAATGTCGAATATACAACAACTTGAACTTTGTTATGGCCGTTTTAGTAATGCTGGTCTCTCTGAAATCGTTAACAATTGTAAGTCACTTACCCATCTCGATATTGACGGAAGTTTGAATGTGAATCTCAAAGTCGAAGGTGACCTTGAGGAGAGTTTACAAAGAATCGAGTACTTTGCATATCGGCGCCCTTGCATTGACGATAGTGACGAGTCCTCTGGCAGTGAAGGCAATTATGACATTGAAGATTAACTTTAGTCTTCAGGTTTGCATGGTCTTGTTTTGAGTACTTAAAAGATACCTGATGTGAGATCTTTTTGCTTATTTTGAGGTATATTTTGTGAGTAAACGATATCTTTTGTGCTTGGTTTGGCACTTTGATACTAGAAATACAATTTTTCTTGATCATCTACACTTTAATCCAATTCAGAAGCTTCACAATTACTCTTTGTTGCTTGTTTCTAAAAGGGTTTTTATTAATTTGACAAGCATATTGTTCATGACTTCATTTTATCGTATGCCATCGGTTCAGAATAGGAAAAAGCTCGGCCTTTTAGCTAAGCATACTACTTTTTAACTTAAAGATTGATATGGGTGGTGGAATATTTTCGAGAAAATTATGATAATTTCATTGAAATTTATGACAAATACAGTGAATATCGAATACTGCCACTTGTCTGAACTTTAATTTGGTCTACTTGCATCTCGAGCTAGACTCTTTTTTGGTAACAAGTGCAGGAAAGATGGAGGGATTACCTATCACAGATGCAACATTTATGGTACAGCAACTGATGTATTGTTTATGCATTACCTTTAAGATATAATATATTAACCTTGCCAGGGGTACCGTCCTCTTTCCAAGATATAATATATTGACATCAGAATTTTGCTAGCATATGATCATCTGAAGTGGCCCAGCTGATCCCAATTTGGCATTGAGCATTCTGAATTAAAGCTGAGATGTTTGGAAGTTTTGTATGATTTCACATGACCAGGAACCCCTTTCAGGCTTGGAGATCTCTGCGAGAATCCACCACCACGACCGTTAACATTCCAAACCCGACTACTGCCTGCATCACTATTGATGGAAGATATAGGAGACAACAGCTTATGCTTATATGGGGAATTGGTGGCCGACCATGTATCTATGCTTAGCGGTCTTAGTCTTGGTGAGCTTAATGATCTGGATTTTGCTCTTGCAGATTCAGTTGCAGCCATGTAAGTCGGAAACACAGGAGAACCCACCATAGAAATGGAGTGTTCTTCTCCAATGGAACGTTGTTTCCTGTGATGGGTCACTCTTGAGATATATGTTGGAGCATCCATTCCCTTCAGATTCCGTAATTTGACTTTTTGACTTTCAAATACTTCTTTCTTTCCCAGGTTTTGAAGATCTTCTCTTTTAGCTAATTGTGTATCCACCCAGTGTTCTAACCAGTACCTCCATTTTTCATTTACTTTGCTTTGTTCAGATTCTGATGACATCTGAGCAAAAAACAAACAAGGATCAGAAAGGACAGGTTTGATCTCTGAAACTACCTCTGTTAGTAATAGAGAAGTAAAGTTTGACTTTTGAGGTCAAATTGATTTCTCAAAAGTATTTTTATTTTTGTCCAATCTTTCTATTAAGTTGATGTATCTATCGACCTTTATCATACTATTTTGAAGGAATTCATGCCAATCTTCAAAATGGAATTTACTCTTATGAACTTGAAAGTCAAACTGTAATTATAAACACAAAGCACACACATACTCTGTGGTTAAATGCATACTCTTTGATCCTTTCTCGCTTCAAAGCTGCTTCTTTCTTGCTGCACAACATAGCATTCTCCTCTTCCTTTGTTAGAATGCTGTCATCCCACCTCTTCTGACTGTTCATCTCGACATGTACATTCTTGCATATTCATTTGACAACCAAAACGCATTAAGAAGAGTGGAAAATCAAGCTAAAAGGCAAGAAAGCTAATTTAATTGTAAACTGCTGGCATTGCTCTAGAGCAATGAGAAGGAAGCACTCTGGCTCTCGATCTTAGAGTTATTAGCGTGGCACGGACGCACGGTTTTATAGTATATAACCAAACAAACCCAGTATAACAAACCAAACCAAACAAGCCTAGCATGTCCCACCTGGAGGTGGGGTCTGGTGGGTGAGATGTATACAGACCTGACATCTAGAACGGTTCTTTCTGTGAAGACCCCTGACTTGTGTAAAGTGTGTGGAAAGAAAGGATAAAGCTTGCTAACAAAATTTACGGAAATAAAACATAAGAAACTTGAAAATAATTGGAAAATGGCAGTAACCAACCTTTGAATCCTTTCCTTTATTTTCTTGATAACAATTATGAGAAGGGCAGCAGTCCACCTCCTGGATTCTCTTTGCACATGCTTGTGAGTGAATATTTATGACGGATTGCAAACGCTTGAGAGTCGTGACCGCCTGATGTCGAACTAAATGCCCGCGAATAATGGCTTGTAGCCTTACCAATCCTTTCAATGCCCTTAGAGCCTTTCTTGCCTAAAACATAAGGCAAAACACATAACTATGGTATGAAGTTACTCTCCAATCTAATGGAGGGGTGTACTTTGACTTTTTTAGTCAAACTTATGACATTTGAATCTAAATTTTCTATTCACTGCTTGCTAGCTTTTCTGGCTGCCTTTTTACCCAAATATCTGATCTAGTTTCGGATAATTTGCTTTTGATATTTCTACAAATTTCAAAGAATTCATATTAATTTAGAACTTGAAAGTTGGTGATATTGACTTTAAAAGTCAGAAGTTATGTTTTGGCTGTTCTTGATTGCATCTACCCTCTTCAATCAATTGTTCTGGATTCTCCCCATAACAATAAACAAACTTAAGGGCTGTTGATGCAATTGAATGAATATATGGATAACTTGTCATTTTAACCTACTGACCCTTTCAAATGAAAGAAGATTGTTTAATGTTGATGGAAAATCGAAAATATATCAACCGGCAAGAAAAGAGCATACAAGAAATCCCCGAAATGCCGTTTGAATCTTGATGGCTGCACCATTCTCCCTCTCCTCATCACCGTGTTGAGATGATGAGGATTGAATGTTGCCATCCGATACCCGTTTGAGTTCATCAATTACTTGAGCCACCGGCAGACCTTTAGGTCCTGATGGTGGTCTCTCTATAGGTGCTGATTGGGAGGTTATCCTTTTCAACTTATGCCTCCCCAATACCCATCTCCTCTTCTTTTCCTGAAACATACAACAGTCAGAATTAAAACTAACCAAACGAATCCAGTAATATCTCACACAGATACAGATGTAAGGTCTGTGGAACACAGAATGTACAAGTAAACAAACATGGGTGTTGGTGTTTCTGATCAAATAGATACAACAGTCTATATGTATATATATACATACCTTTGCTCTGTTTTGACAGGTTTCAAAGATGAAGAATCTCTTGAGAATACTGAGCCATCTCCTTTTTGCCATTTTGGATCATCAGATTTGGACACCCGAGTCTAC
The DNA here is from genome assembly GCF_001531365.2 of Cynara cardunculus var. scolymus. Lineage (NCBI taxonomy): Eukaryota > Viridiplantae > Streptophyta > Magnoliopsida > Asterales > Asteraceae > Cynara > Cynara cardunculus. The sequence continues at coordinate 6,472,708 of NC_037539.1, forward strand.
ATACCATCACAGCATCAGTAATTCCAGTAAGTACTGCAAATTTATCTTGTTTAAAGAGTCTAGAATTGGGTAGATTTGATCACAAATTCCCAGGATTTCTATAATAAATCTGGCATAAAAAAGGGTTATTGGAATTTGGGATATAGTTTGGATTCAGATGCAATATTTTTTAATGGAAGATACATTACATCACTTGCAAGTGAAGTGGAGAAGATGAAGAATGTTTGTCAGAAACCCATGTTGCAAGTCGAGTTATATATATATATATATATATATATATATATTCATAGACACGGTCATTGGTAAGAATACTTGTATTCGAATTCTGTACTTTGAGTAGTTGTGACTTGTGATTGCAGCTTTTCAGGAGTGCGATTTATGTGGTGTCAAGCAGAATTCATTAGGATACGAGAATGAAGATAAAAGAGGTAATTTTGGTCTTTACTACTGAAAAATGGAAACTTTTTTAATGATTAAGAAAGAGAAAAATAAATCATCGTAAAAACTTCTTTTTCCCCGTTATATTGTCATGATAGGAGGTTCTTTATCAAACGCTTATCAGATAAAGTGTTTATTAGCAAGAATCACCAACCTTGTTTACCTTATTAGGTAACATTCTCTTCCATCAAAAAATAGATTGTTGGTAAGTGTCTTTTACCCGGTAAATGTTTACCGAGTAAAATTCTCAGTTCTTGCAATACCCTCTTACTGGGTAAAGATTCTCAGTTCTTACTATCTTCACTCGGTAAGGTAAGCGCATACCCGGTAAGCCTTTACTAAACGCCCCTTTAAATGAAAGTAAAAACACCTAAAACGAGTTATTGGAATGGAACCCAATTCCAAATAAAAGTGCTCACATCTAATGTTTGTTGGATTACATTGAAATCCCGGATTTTAATTCCGGACTTTCATTTAAACCAAACGTGAATTTGAATAGAATGGAATCTAATTCCAAGTTCCGCAAACCAATAAGGCGCTTAGAGACCAAGACCTAGACCGGGTACTAAAAATCCCGACAAACTACGGTTATTTATGATTTTTTGAGGTTGGACATGTTACCGGGGTCTAATTACAAGGACCGGTTACCTTTTTTCCGGTTTTTCTGAGGACCATTTTGCTCATTTGCTTGAATATAAATAGGAATTCGAGTTGACGGTTTATTCACATAAATCAAAACACTTTCAAAAACTTCAAATTTCGTGTTCCCGAAACCTGATTTATTGTGTTTTAAAATACACTTTTTGATCATAGTAAAAGGAACATGTTTATATTATATGGAGTTTATTTGAAATATTAACAAACTAAAAGAAATCAAAATCTTGTTAAAAGTACTAAAAGAACCGGTTACGTTTGTTACAGGTTTTTTAGAGGGACCGGCTAAGAAACAGGTTATGGCTAGAACCGCTAAGGACCACGATCGGTTAAAGGCTCGATTGATCAACCAGTTTGTCCACCTCTATGACCATGACCATGACCCTACCCTTATCAATGCAAGGTGGATTGCCACATGGACTACATCGCTCTCATATTAATTCTAACTCATGAATTCATATTAACTCATGAATTCATATGTGAATCATGCAGATGCGTTTGCAGGATGCACCATGTCCGTATCTTTACGTTCCAAACGTACTATGGTGCCGAAGATCCCAATTTCAAAATAGGAGAATATTTTACGACGTTTCAATAAGACATACAATAATACAGGTGTGGCTGTAAACAGTGGTTTATGATTGAACTGACATAAAACTGTCCACGATACTTGATGAAATTGTCGAAACGTGATCTGACTCATCAATCGAAAACCGAAATGAAACATAAGTCTGTATCTACACATGGGTTTGGGAGACAAAAAGCTGAAGTAGCAAAAAGGAATGGTGTCAAATGAGTTTTGTGAATTATGGCTTCTTTTGCTATTTCATGGGTCCATTACATGTTCACATGTTTATTTTGAGTTTTTGACACCCAATATTAACTAGTTTTTCTATTTTTTAAAATAATTATAAAAATTTAAAACATATTCAATTTTGGTCCTATGTTTGTAATTTTTAACGGATATTACCCTTAAGCTTTAAAAACTCGGATTTGGTCCTTTGCATTTGTCAATTCTCAACTATTTTAATCTCTCTGTTTAACGCTCGCTATTTTTTTCGTTAAGTTCAATTGATGAGGGTATTTTAGTCATTTTCATTATATTAAGGGAAAAGGAAAATACGAAAGATGGTTGCCGTCTTTTTTTTTTTGACAATATAAAATTAAAAATATAATATGTATTTTAATTTTAATATAAAATTAAGAAAATGACTAAAATACCTTATTTAACTGAACTTAACGAAGAAAGTCAACGACTGTTAGAAAGAGGGACCAAAGCTGTTGGAAATTGAGAAACATGAGGAACTAAATCCGGTTTTTTGAAGTTTAGGAATGATATTCGCTGAAAATTGCAAATGTTAGGGACCAAAATTGGACTTTACTATAAATGTTAATGTGTATGATTTTAGGGGTTGTTTGAAATTTGTTTAGTTCTATTTCAAAATAAGTGTCCACAATAAAAATGAAATAATTTTGGACAGATGTATAATTGTTACAAGTTAACCAAATGACAATTTTACCCTTAATAAATTTATCTCTTCATTAACTCGTAAATATTTGTACATTAACAAATGATAGATATGAAAAATTTAGTTATCTATTAGCTTAAATAGACATTTATTTTGGGACAAACATAAATAGAAACGTAGACGACAAAGGGTGTAATAGTTTTGACTGATAGGTGAACGAACCGATTCTTGCTCACTCGACATGATTGTATGAGGTCACAATTCACCCATCACTATCATCCGGGGTGACCAATTGGAGATTGGATGCCGACGAAATTCCCTCGAACAGCTGAGATGCCTAGTTGGCACCCTCCCCTTTTGTGGGGTCCAGACCCCTACGAGCGACTAAAAAAGGAGGACGAAAAAAGCCTTGGCGGGTTGATGATAATTAATAAACATTGTTGACTGTTTTGATAGTAAATGTGACGTATAATGATTATAGAAAATGTAAACTTGTATTGATTAGATCCGTCGAAAATGCAATGCATCTAATTACACATTGTCTTAAATGCAAACCCGTGAAAACTGATATAATTTTTTCTAATTCCCAAGGGTTTTAATTAGAGGTGATCATTTGTGGGTCGGGGCCGGGCCTAACTTGTTTTTTTGTCCAACGAGCCTAATATTGTAAACTCAAGCCCTTTTTTTCGGGCTTGACTACTTGCCATTGTCCGTCATATAAACGGGCTGGGCCTGCCCAAGGGCTACCGGGTCTAAAAAGTGTAACTCTTAATTAACAAATTTGGAACCAAAAAGTAAATGAAAAACACCGTTGCAATTAAAATTTTAAGCAACTACTGACTTTATCCATTGTTGATCGATTATGACTTTTGACATAAGAATGCTAATAAAGATAACGTAGAGCCGTTTGTGTTCTTAAGAAAAACCAAATAGTCTCAACTCCCATCCTATAACTTTAATAATTTAATTTTAAAGTATACTAGTATAGTTTTAATTAATAGTAAAAAAATATTAACTATAAAACATAAACGGGCCAGACGAGCCTGTCCATACTTATTTTTACATTGTCCATGACTGCCAGTTAATTTTAACAAACAAACCCATGTCCGTCCTTTTCTCGATAATAATTGTCCAAACCCGTATTTCTAGCTGGCCGGATGAGCCGGGTCTAACGGGTCGTCTCACCCATGAACAACTCTAAGTTTTCTAATCTTTTTTTTTTGTTATTTAGTAATTAATGCATTCTTTCCTTTTTAACCTATTTTTTTTTCTAATTTGATCAAAATAGTCAAAATTTTGCAAGTGTTATTTCGCAACTTGCGAAATGTATTTTTTACATTTCGCAAGTTGTAAAATGAACACTTATGAAAACTTGGGTATTTCGATCAAATTAGAAAAAATAAAATAAAAAGTAAAAAATATTATCCAAAATAATATGTTGATGCATAATTGAAGTGCTAAAAAGGGTTTTGTAGCATTACTTATTTTGGAAGTTTTCTCTATTTTGCCCCTTTCTTCAATTCATTCATATCCATGGGGACACCTCTTTCTATGAAACTAACCTTTTTAATGGAAGGCTTGGGTTAAATGATTTTTCATCTATTTGTTAAATAATTTATTTTTTTATAAATATAAAAATAAAACAAGGTTTTTGCAATTTTTAATGTCTGTGAGCCTCTGGTTGTATTGTGTCATGGATTTCAAGTCCTTCGGGACCAGAGGCCCTCTGGTTGTACTGCGCTCTGGACAAAAGATTCTATCAGTTATTTTTAATTTTACGGTCTAATTCATAAATAAGCGATTCTTTTTGTTTTGTTTCGTCAATGAATTGTTTTGTTCATATAAAATATATAATTATAAGCTTTGGTATAATCTCACTAAGCCTTGTCGCTTATTCTTTTTAGAATAAATTTTCTTTCAGGAAAGTCGGTAGCTGCCCAAGGGAGAGATAAGACAGCTTAGATCTGCTTGTAGGATTTCAGATCCTGGACATCTTTTTGGTACTCGTTGTGCATATATCGTTTGAGTTGGATCTAGGTATATAATACTCTTGGGTAGATATATTTGTATTTTATGGATCCGACTTATAGTACCGAAAATCGTCGGTTGTTGACTATATTATTTTGTTTTTGGTGGAAATTTATAACATATATCCCGTATTTGCTTGGAGATTGTTTTAAGGAAAATCCATTGGATAAATAGTTTCTTTTTATTAAGAATTAGCGTAATCAATGTTACAATTATGGTTTGGTGTAGAATAATTAAGATGTTCTTATAATATAGTGCAAAATAAAATATAATTGTTTGGTAATTATTCAGAATAAAATCAGGGGTTAAGGGAGGTCCACAATACAAAATCATTCAGAGAGTTTTAATTAGAACCATTAAGAGATAAAAAATTTTTTTGTCAAACAAGATTCACTTATTAACGATTCAAAGATTGCCTCTTAATAAAATTATTAAGAAGTAAACAAACAACTTCTTACTAAATTTTTTTTTATAAATTGAGACTATTAATGAAATTTAAAGTTTGAGATGTTTTAAAGCAAAATCTGAAAGCCAAATGATTGTTATTCAAGGAAAGTCACCAAAGTACTGCCTCTGTGTGGTTCCATGTGTTCATTATTGAAGTGGGGACCCATACTCTTTGAAATATATATATAGACTTGGGATCATATGAGACCAATAGTTTTTCGTGAAACCCGTAAGATCAATTCTCAACCCTTGGATTAGATTTACAATCATCAGATCTGAACATTCATAAACGCCACGAGACTTCTCAATAATTACAAAAATGTCACCGTGTAACTTTAGACCATTAGATCATTAGTTTATAAAGTTGATCAATAAATATAAATTGGTCTTACGGATCTCACGAAAAACCTTTGGTCTCACATGAACCCAACCCTATATATATATATATATATATATATATATATGAATGAAAACACATGAAATAAGCAACTATTACATGTGATATTGTATGGGAATGAAATAATGTAGGTCATATATGTTCATCTTATGCATATCACCAGTTTATCACATGTAATGAAATCTCAAACAAACTATCATCACATGTGATAAAGTCGTGAAACACACATGATGGACATGGACGACCTAGATCGCATGCCAAGTTGCCCACACACTGTTTCGTCTCCGATATAGTATCACATTGATGGTTACCTTTTTCAAGTGTCCTCGCATTCTTTAAAAATAGTACCGTTCTCGTTTAAACCCCAACCTATATATATATATATATATATATATATAGAGAGAGAGAGAGAGAGAGAGAGAGAATCGTGAAATACAGTATAAAAGTTATAAACAATGAAAACCAGTTTCATGTCTTGTTTCATAAGAGAATTAAACAAGACATGTAAAATCAATTCAAACATCAAATGAGTTTGATCTTAACCTATGATTCAATTGTTTGATATGTTTTATTTTTTGTGTGCGAGTAGCGAGTATGAGTGTGTATTTCATATTTAAACGTATTTTTGTGTTTTTTTTCCACAAACAAAGTATAATTTGACGTTTCATCTATGAAAGAACACATAAATTGGTTTTCGGATTTCAAAATTGAAGTTGTATATATATAGGGACAGGTCCCTTTAGAAACCTAAAACTAATTAGGAACCCATACACCGCTTACAGTGCAACGACACATAGCATATTCATCAAGAATATGAACATGTTATTCATCATGAATATCTCATTCATGATTAATAACATGTCCTTATTCATCATGAATGTGTTTAATTATATATATATATATATATATATATATATATAGGGGCTTAATCAAATGAGAACTGAATTGTTTGTGGTAACTGTGAGAACCAATCTCAACCACATATTATAATAATCAATGGGTAAGATTAAAAAGAATCTTAATTAATGTATTTCTATAAATAAATTACTGTCATTTAATGACATTA
>NC_037539.1:6479751-6493857 GCF_001531365.2 Cynara cardunculus var. scolymus
TTTGACTAACATACCCTTTTAATTTGATTTTAATTGTATAATTAATATGTTAAAATGATTGGTTGAGATTKGTTCTCACAGTTACCACAAACAACTCAGTTCTCCCTTGAATAGGCCCCTATATATATATATATATATATATTACATTGTACTTGAACATTAATTAAGGTTGTTAAGTCAAAGTAATTAGATAGTTGAGATCGGTTCTCAATGTTCTCAATCTTTTTGTGATTCTCATTTGAAAATTGGAAAAAAGGTACACAAACAAGTAACAAATAACCAATAAGAATGGGTTGTAAAATAAACACCAAAACCTTAGAGGAGGACAGCTACTGATTTGTCCATTTCCCATATTACCCCTTAACCTTTTTAATTCTATTCTACTTCATTATTATCAATTTATATCATATCTTTACCTATTCAAACTCAACAAATATTTGATGTGAAGCATTGGACTTAAACTCAAATTATATATAAACAACAAACTTATCTTTCACTTTTATAATATCAGTATAAAATAAACTCTTAAATCAGATTAAACGTATTCTGTATCAGGGACAGACCTGGTATAGTGGTTACCGTGACACATGCCACCATATTATTCATCCGTCGAAGGTTAAAAAAATGTAGGTTCGTGAAACGTGCAACCGTATTTATTTGTTATGTGTCATCGTTTGTGTTTTGAAATTACAATGAGAACAAGTTTTATTTGATAGAGTTGGTTTGCAAAGCTTTTATTCCACCCCAAACTCGATGTCTTTCTATATGATGAATTTAATATGATTGTTAAATCACTGGTTAATATATGTATGTTAGGCATTAGACCAATCCATAATTAGCCATACACTCAAAATTATATTATAATTTCAACGGTAATTTTACTTTCTGACTTGCATGAACTTTTAACTTTCTTTTTTCAATCTGTTAGCCTTTTTGGAATGTTCTCATTTTGTTTTTATTTCATTTAAACACAAACACTTAACTATATTGTAAAATGATGTACCAAAGTTTCAACTCGTCCAACTCAACCCATATGGTATGGGTCGTACTTTTCGTTGGATTGGGTTGAGCTTTTTCAAATTGTATATGTTGAGTTGGGTTCATGTATGTAATTGAACAAATAAGATGTTTGTGTTCGTTCGTTTAAATAAATGAATAAAAAACTTGTTTATTTATTAAATAAACGAACATAAATGAACTTTCTGCCTAACAGAAGGCTCGTTCACATCCTTACAACTGTTTATTCAACGTATATACTTTGCTCGATTTCATCTGGACTTCATATTTTTTTTTACAACAAACGCACATTCATTGACACACCTCATTTCGATGATTTATTTACTCTTTTTTTGTGTGTACCAGAGTTCGTTTTGGTGTCATATTCATGAACGCAAATTGGCTGCAAATAAGATGTTCGATGAAATGTCTGGGAGAAATATTTGGGCCTAAAGATGAGCAGGCCGTTTATTCAACACGGAAAACAAACATCAATTGATCTTTAACCAGATGAAATTCTACCATACAGATGACTTGATTCAGGCATGAAAAAGGAAAACGAATAACCCCCAAGACCATTTCTCTAACTGTCAACAACCATCAAACCAAACGAGCTCTATTATATTCCACCCGGAGTCTAGGAGGTAAGAGATTTGAAATTTTGGTTATGTAAATAGTAACAGTACTAGAAGATGCAGTAATGTATAAGATCCTGATTAAGTTAATAACAATGTTTAGTAGTGACGTAATGAAAAACCAAACCAAACCAAACCAAACCAAACCAAACCGACCTAGTATATCCCAGTTGGAGGTATAATAGAGAATAAGATGCACACAAACCCTATATCTGTCTCGAGAGACAAAGAGGTTGTTTTCAAGAATAGTAGGGAACTAATGGGTTATATCAAATTCATATCCACCTCATTTTGCAGAATAGAAACAGGGGAATTTTGTCCCTAGGGGTGTGTTTGGTACCCGGGTGGGATAGGGACAGGACATGACATGACATGACTGGACGGGCAAGAGTGAGTTAGATGGGTGAGTTTTCTTTTTGAAGGTTTTACGGGTTAAATTTCACATGGGTAGTTCAATACTTTACCGAGCTTGCCACGTCTCCTAGATTTATGTTCCACCTATTTTGGTGAGACGAAAAAAATGCATTTTTGTCCCACTCAGTCCTAGTCTAATTGTCGTACCGAAAGTGGAACAAGTTCTTGCTCTATCATATATTGTGCTTCCCTCGTAACTATAGCTCATGCAGTTCGCAAAGAGATAAGCTACTTCTAGAGCTATTATAAAATCGTACGTAACAACGAACAGGTAAAAGGTGGGATAGATGCACTACATTCCCTAAGATGATTCAAGAACAAAATCAAGAAAATTTCTGCACATTAGATTAATGTCAACAAAAGGTATACATATGTGATTCAAAAAGAGGGGAAAGCATACCTTTCCGGGGAGTTCGGATACATGAGACATACTTTTACGCCAAAAGGATTGCAATTCCTTGTTATAGTCCACGTCTTGCCAAACCGAGCTAACAAAAAGGAGCACAAGATACGCAGATTGATATGGCAAGCGTTTCTTTGGTTCATATATGCATCATAAGACGACTCACGGGTAAAGCCAACTCTATTATGTGTTTGTTTACCTTGGAAACTGATTACCTTCCCTATAATCATCAGATTGAACTCTAGCACTTTTGTAACTTGATGTATACTGTTGAGAACCTTCTCGTTTTCGGCAACTAATGTTCGACTCCCAACCACTTCCGTTATTACGTCTTTGATGACCAAAAGAGTTATCCCGGTAGCCTACCCTTTGAGCTTGAGTATGTTGGGTTCCTCGAGACGTGCTGACGTGTTCGGCACGTCTATACCCTTCCCCGCTCTCCCAGCCTTGCCGGCCATAACCATTTCTCTGAAAATTAGCCGGATGTTGTTTCTGATGCCATGAGTTATTTGCACCACCGCCCCATGGAATATTGTTATCAGCCAAGTTTCTTGAACCACCTCCCCGCATAGCGTCGTTGTGCCACGAGCTGCTTCCACCGATGCCCCACCCGACATCTTTTATATCTTGATCATCTCGAGTATTTTTTCCTCGCTCCCAAGGATCAGAAGTGTTCTTATTTTCAAAGTTACCGGAACAATTCCAACCATTTGTCTTATCGTTTATATCAGTATCTTTATTACGTTCCCAAGGATTGTCGACATTACTCGTATTCTTACCATCCAATCCTAAAATGCATCCAGGAACCAAACTGTCATCGTTTCTCTTGGCAGCCTCAAACTTCTCGACGTTCTCTGGATCATCAGGATTGAAATAAGCTAGTTCCAAATCTTCCACTAGTTCAGAATCAATCTCTGGATTCCAATCGATGTCGTTGGCATACATGTCCAGATCAGGCTGAGGGACATCGGCAGGGATGCCGTTAATTTTTGCCCAAAATCGTTCCTTGGCATCACGGAATGTTTCTTCACTGGCTGAATCGTTCCACTTCACCACATTGTCATAGCAGTGCATGTATTTTTTAGCATTGACAACCTTCTTCCAAGGAATTCCTACTGAAATGCAGAATCTCTCTTCCCATGGTAGGTCAACATTTTCCCAGGCTCCTGTTGTGAGAATTAACATACAATTTAGATACAGATAGGCACATTGGAAGAGAACCTGAATTAACAAACCAAATGAGACCATTACACCCCATCCGACACCCGGGTGTGGGATGGGGGTTGGGGGGTGTAGGGGTTTGAAGGCATATGGTCTAGGAACGGTAAAATTGATTTAGGTTTTTTTACTTTAAAACCTTCCTAGCCACTTATCGATAGCATTTTGGAGTCAAAATGACGTAGGTAACCAATTTCAAAAATTTCAATGGTTTATTTATTCAAAGGAAATGAATAAAAACCAGTATACCCCACCCGGGTGGGGACGGGGGCGGGTTTAAGATGTAAACAAACATGACCTCCACTCTAGAAGGTAGAGCCCAGCTAGTGAAAAGTGTGTAAAGGGAACCTAATTTGTCGATAAAAAAGACGCGGACATTAGTATCAATGCGAGAATCCATGTGAGGTCTTGGGTTCGAATCCAGGCACCATCCACCTGTCTCTGGGCCACTGTGATTTTCTTCCCCTGTGATGGCCTTGGGAAGATGCAACAGGAATGCTCCAGAGGGAAGCGTGTACCCTAAAAGCCCGAACCCTGGCCAGCTAAATACACTCAATGACACCTTTGTTAAATTCTAGCCCAGTCCGACATATTATATAATAAGCAACGACCAAAAACAGCATGTAAAACACAACTAGCTGCACCATCCTCATTTACACACACTTCGTTTTCTCCAATACACGATGAACATGCAAAAAGATTTAACATCATATAGTTAATCCTACTGACCAAACATTAGGTTCGGCTGTGGAACGATGATCAATTGCACAACCCGTAATCCTACTGACCTTATTTAGCCTTTGGTTGACTTTTACGAGTATTTGTAGAGATTTCTTATTTTTATTTCAATATATTATTTCTAATTATGATCAGGGGTCTTCACAGAAATAGTCACTCTACTTCTTTGGGTAGAGGATAGGTTTGCATACATCCTACCCCTCCGAGACCCTACTTTCGAGTGGGACATATTGTGTTCATTTGGCTTGGTTTATTTCTAATCATCCTTCATTTTGTATGCTACATCACGTCTCCTTGCATTTTCGGCAGTTTTTCCTTCACTTGAAAACTTGACCTTTGTCTCATAGAGGATAACCTTACTGGTTATCCCATAGTTCTCCCATAACTTGAGCATTTGCCAACTTTTACAGATTCAGGTGAAATGAAAGCTTTTCAGTTAAAGATTTAAAAACATACCAGTAACAGAGTGAACTGAATGTCAACACATTATCCAAGCAATATAGTTCCAACTCATATTATAATAGCTTATCACATTTTGCAATGTTTATTTAAGTACGTAGTAAAATATGTAGGAAACCCTTTTTCGAGTGGCACAAATTAACACACTCTTTTGCGTGGAAGTCCCTAATTCTGATCAAAAGTGTATTGTACACATTAGAAATGTTATCAAACCCTAAGCAGTGTCATTCTGCTGACTGTGAAGCCCCTCTACAAAATCCCACCTCATTTGATAATATCAAAAGTGTATTGTACTCATTTTGTATTTTACAAGATTGTCAAAATCCCACCTCGTTTATCTCCATTTGACCTCTTATTTGGCTAAATAACAACTTATCGATGGAGAGAAAAGTCCGCTTTCTTGATAAATGAGCGAAATATCCCTCTTAATTGACATTCCATATTTGACAACTCTTGATCCCGTGGGGTTTAAAAAAGAGGAAGTTGCCGTAACTTACTTCAATCATTTCCGTACTATCAACTCAAACTGAAATCTACTTGCGGGCATAAAGGAAAGGAAAAGCAACAAAATAAAGATCCATTCAACTTTCATCTCTTTTCTCCTCACACAATTGATCGTTGTTCTTATAGAAAACCACCAAATCCAACGGTTATAGACATGTACTTCAGTCGGAAAACACTTACATGTTGGTTTTATAAGAACTAGTTACGTACAATCTACTTGGATTCTAATATAATTAGGTCATTTTCATTCATAATAAAAGTATCCATGTATTTAAGAATCAAGAGATTCCACATTTATGCATTACGAATGGTGTTTACCTCTTTCAAATCTCTGCTTGTTCTCCAAATTTCACATCAATTTCATACCCAAAGTTCTTTAATCCATTGGTCACTGAATCAACAACATTTTTTTTATTAACCTGGATATCCAACCCGCTATGCGAGTTGACTAATCCTAGAGCGACTAACTGCTTCGCAGATAGCTCGGAGTAACCGCATTTGAACCACTGTGGCCACAATTGGATTTTTATTCCTCCTTGGATTTGAACCTGAGATCTCCCGGTACTTTTGACCTTTCAAGCCAAGCTCAAAACATTCAGGCATCACCCTTGTGGTTGAATCAACAACATTTGAGACCTTCCTAAACTAATCTCCTATTGTGTTACCAAATCCTCTTTATGCAAACCCTAAAAAACCATCAAACTTGTAAATTACCACTCAATTTGTTATTTTTCTTACTGCAAGTACATTCAATCAAATACCTCATCAATTCACAATAACTCAATCTCTAAACCCTATACCCTAATTCTCGATTACGAATCTAGAGACCAAAACACAAACTCCATTATTCATCAACACACTAACAATTAACATCAAGAAGCCTCAAAATCAAAGAGCATTGTCGACACTACGACAAAATTGATCTCGATACGCATATATACAACAACATAAAATCAAAAACTCCACTACAAATAATGCAATAAAATAGAAAAATCAACGAAAACATCGTGAATCAAGATCGAAGTGGTGAAAACATAGATGATTTACCTCGAAGTTTAAATTCAGTTTCGTAATATGTAGGGGGAGATGGTATTCGTTGATCTCGATAATAATTTTTGGGTGTCCATCTTCTTCGATAATTCCACTTACCCATTTTTGCAGATTGTTTTGGTAAGAAAGGGGTTCGCCTGATGAACGAAAAGGGGTATAGAGGAAGAATGCATATAGATTGTAGAACAGTAGAAAGTGAAGAAACGAAGAGCGCCGAGGGTAAAACATATTTTCTAAGTAACCCCTCCACAATTCATCTTTTTTCACTTTTTGGTCCAATAACAAAATAAATTACATTTTGGTCCTAGAATGAAAAGTCTCGTTTAATCAACTTCAGCCGACTTTCCGCGTAAAATGAGGATTTTGAGCCAATTATTGGGATTTGAGACCAAGACTTGCTAATTGTGTAGAGAGATGTAAAAAAACCCTTTAATTATGGCTCAGACCCGATTGGTCTAATGGGTTTGATTAGAGATGGTCAAAATCCCGTTCCAGATTGGGTGGGATTTAATTCGGTCCCGATCCAAGATTTTCCTCTTGTAACTAGTTTCATCGTGAATGGTCCTGGTCCACACCAAAAACTTTCGGCTGTTCTCCATGTAAAAAGCCCGATCTCAATTTTTTCTCCCAAAAATCAATTTTATACACATAAAAAACTTGTGTTTTGAATGTTTTTTTATAATATCTTATTGAAATACACTTTAAAAATCTCTAACTGGGTTATTCAAATACACTCAAAATCTTATTTTAAATCTTTTTTCATACAAAAAATTTATAATTGTTTTTATAATTAGGATTTTTGAAATTTATTATTGGAACACTTTAAAAAAACTTCAAAAAGAAATTGAAAAACTTTAATTTTTTTTGAAGGTTTTGATAAAAAAAAAACTTGATATATAATTTATAAAAATGTAACTTTTCTTAAAAAATCAGCTCCTACGTATGGTCCCGGCCCGTAACCGGTCTCGGGCCGTGCCTTGAATTTTCATAAAGATCGTAGTGGATCCATGTTCTTATCGGTCCTAGTCTTAAGCCAGCTGCGGGCCGGACCCATTTTGACCATCTCTAAGCCTAAAGCCTGGTCCATGCTAGGTCTCAAAACCTAATCAGGTCAAAAAATTTATAGCAAGTCCAATCGGGCCCAAAAAAGTCTGACCTGGAAAATCCAGTTAACCCCAAAGAAGCTTGATTAGACCATTTTCAACCCTAAACTCCGTTTCGGGCCTAAAAAGGACTGGGCTTTTTTGCTCACTGAAAACGAGCTTGGAACTTGGAAGGCCTGAGCCCAGGCTTGAACAAAACCCCAACCTTGTGTATCTCTAGTGGTATATAGACGGATATACCTAGATTTATGGGTTTAATGTAAAAAAATTAACAATTAGTTTCTAGTCGACTTGTAATTTGGTCACATAAATTTGAAAATACTCAATATAAAACCCAAAATTAAGGTCAAAGTCATAGCCAAAAGTCTATGTTCACGGTGAAATTTTTCGTTGAAATAGTTTTTCCCATAAACTAATCCTACTGTCGTATATCAGGATTAACCACTTCTTCTGGGTGTTTGGTCATTTTTACAGATACCTTCAATGTTGTTGATGTTTCTTCTGCACACCTTACTTGACTTTATAAACGCCTTTGCAATCCCCTTTTCTTTTCCAAATTTTATTTGAGGTGTTATTAAAACCTTATCATTGAGTATCAATAATAAAACGTATACGCAGACGTTATATCGTTTTGTCAAGTCAAGAAAGCAAACACTTTAAAGTTCATTATGATTTGTTTCAATACAGATGTAAAAGTAGTTAGGGTTTTTCTGACAAAATTAAAAAAATTGAAGTTTTCGACTTTTTCGGTACGTATTTTAGTAAGAGCATTTACACAAATTTCATATCACTTTCTAATCGACTTTAAAAGTTTACGATGTCGTCTGTTTTTTTTAAGATGTGCTAAAATCTGAACCCTTATTCCATTTTTGAATTTATAATATGTGGTGTTAAAAGTCTGAAAACAGAATCAATGACACCGTTTGTTTTTCTAAACTGATAAACGTCTGAATACATGTAATTTCACGTGCACTCGTAAATATTATACAAATTACATGTAAACTATAAAATTAGCAATCTATAACCAAAATATATGATTTCAATTTTTAACACGTTCACATCAATACGTAATAATTAGACATGTCACCTACCGTAGTTATAAGTATATTGAATGATTGTTACCTATCCATGATGAATTGCATTTTTCGGTAATTAGAAGGGTATTTTCGTAATGTAACGAGATATATCTCGATTCTAATGTTTTGTTTTTATCCGTCTCTGTAGATGTTAATGTTTTTATATGGTTTTGAGAAAGAGAAAATGTTTTTATTCTTAAATAAAATATAAATTTGAAGATATCATAAATTTTCAAAAATAAAATACCAATATTAGTATCAAATTAACTATTAAAAAGTTCTTGTTTTTTTTTGTGTAATTTCTTTATTTCAGTTTTTAATTATAATTTAATTTTAATATTATAATGAAGTAATTTATTTTTGTTATAATGATCTAATTTTTTATAAAGATAATAATTATTCTGCTAGAACTCAATGATTATCATAATTATATTTTATATTTTTTATATTTAAAATGAAATGTTTATCTTGTATTTGATTATGTTTATTTGCATTTAGTTACACGAATTCAAACATGAAGCTTTAATAAGTTGTACTTACGCACAATTTATTTGTAATATTGAACTTTAAGGTTGAGTTTGGTACGCAGACTACATGAGACACGATGAGACAAAAAAAATAGTCTCATGTTTGGCATGTCATGGACAAAAAAAAAACATGGGAAAAGGTGGGACTATTTTTAATTTTAATGGGACAAAGCTTGATATTTCTTGTTCCATCAAAAAATGTGAAACAACATGGGACTACAGTTAAAATGACAATATTTTGGTTGATTTGTTGTCATTTTACAATCATTATATGATATAAAATAACATTAAACAACATTTAGGGGTAATATGATCATTTTAATAGTTTTGTCATGTCATGTCCTAGTCGTACCAAACGTAAGACAGACAATTAGTCATGTCTCGTCCCGTCCTGTCCTGTCCTGTCTTGTCCCGTCCCGTTCTGTCTCATCCAGTCTGCGTACCAAACACTACATAAGTAATATGCATCAATAAACAGTACTTCGTACGTAAAAAATGGCTTTTAAGAGTTTTTATTAAATGTTTTATAATATAGTATAGATAATATATGGTAATAATATTTAAATAATGCAAAATTCATAGTTTAATAAATTGTGTAAAATAAAAATAAAACTACTTTTGATAATTTAAATAAATTAAGGTATATTTCTGTTTAATTAAATGTATATTATTAAATTACGTCTAATTATTTTTTGTTTCAGTTTACGGGAATTAATGTTAAACATGAAAAAATATATGCTTAAATTACTAAATATTAATATAAATCTCATTTAAAATATAAATAAAAATGATTTAGTTAAATTAATAAAACCGAAAGACGATAAATAAATAAATAAATAATATATAATGGTGAAGGACTTTTGTCTCACTTAGGCGACATTTGTTTTTTAAAAGGTGCGTCTTAAGTCTTATTTCATTTCTGATTTATAAGAGGTGGTGTTGACGTCTGAAATATGTATCAACGAGACTGTTTGTTTTTTTGTAAGCTAATAAACATTTGAATTTGTTTAATTGTCTATTTTACCCATTAAAAAATTATATTGTTGAATTTATAAATAAAATTTATACAATTTCACATATTTGTTCATCATAGTTACAAAATTTACATTTGAATTATAATCACCGTTCAATTAAACGAAAGTATGTCATTAATGTATTTAACACATTTAAATTCTATTAAAATACATCAATTGAGAGACGTGATGATTGATTTGGTAAGGATTGAGTGAGACAAATGATCAATTAAGGTTAATCGATTAAGAAAAACCATTGTTGAGGGTTTGGAGAACAATAAAAGTCAAAAATAAGAGGTTGATTTATCTCTTACCAGATAAGAGGATGATAAGACATAAGTGTCTCTTCAAAATTGAGAAAAACAAACAGTTTGAATGGTCTTACCTCTTAACGAATAAGACACAAGAGGCTAATAAGAGTTTTTCATATAAAAAACAAACAAGGCCTTGGAGGACAATAAAAGGTATATTGACCTCTTATTCACCAAGAGAATATTAAGGGGTTTCAGGAACTATTTGTCAGTTGTTGAATGATTTGATGCAAAATGGTTAAGTGGTCAAAATGGTTAAGAGACTCTGTATAATATAATGCAGAATGAAATATGGTTGCTATGGGAACGATAGATTCGAGGAGGAGATCGTCGGACAGCAACCAAGAGCTTGGAACTGGCGTGGAAGAGAAAGTGTGGGGGGAGGCAACACTGGAAGACGCGATAGAGTGAAGGGCATAGTTGGAAAGAATAACCTTCTAAACCATTTTGCCTTGCTCTGGATAAAAATTGGTTCAGAGCACTAATTTTGGCATCGTCAAGAGGCATCACAAGACATACTTCTGCGCAATTCAGAGGTTGCCTCTTAATATGACATCATTAAGGGGCTGTTTGGCAATTGCTGAATGATTTGGTGCAGAACGATTAAGTGGTCAGAATGATTAAGAGGCTCTCATGATATAGTGCAAAATGAAATATAATTGTTTGGTAATTGTGTACAATGAAATTAGGGCTCTTAATGGTTAAAGAAGATCCACGATACAAAATCATTCATAAACTTTTTTTTTTGCCAAACAAGATTCACATTTTAACGGTTCGGAGGTTGCCTCTTAATGGAACTATTAAGAGGTAAACAAACGACCCTAAGATGCAAACAAACACCTCCTTAATTAAGTTCTTATCACATAAAAAAACAATCGACCCTTTAACTCCAACCTCTTGTCTGATAAGACATAAATGATTAATGAGAAATTTTTTACGTGTCACCATCACACATGCAACAACTGCAAACACACTCTAGCAACGCTACGTCGTCATTGTCGACCCTGCTCAATTTAATTATAATTTTATGTGTTATTTTTAGTTCTTTATTAAATTATTTTATCATATTATTTTATACATTGAAAGAATTAATTAATGATCAAATAAAAATCTGGATTATATATTAATAATTTAATAATAATGGTTTCATTATTTCATTGGTAAGAATGGCCTAAGCAATGATATATCTATAAACCATAAGGCTATAAGTTTCATTTTTTAATTAATTTTTGAAATGTTTGAGTCCTACATCGACTAGATTTGGACAAATTCTCCTTTATATATGTTGGAACCTCTCTTCTCTCTTCAAGGACTTTTTGGAGATTAATCTGAGGTTTCACATATTCTCACATGGTATCAGAGCCAATGTCTACCACTCTAGGGACTCAATACTCTATGGCAATCGCTTGGCGCTTCACCCGTCTAGCCCCCTCACGACACTCTGGGACAAGTAGTACCCGTCTAGCCTCTGTTGGAGGGGACGTGTTAGAGTCACACATTGTCTAGACTCGGACAAATTCTCCCTTATATATGTTGGAACCTCTCTTCTCTCCTTCAAGGCTCTTTTGAAGATTAATCTGAGGTTTCACATATTCTCACATTAAATATTTTTTCTAATAACCACTCATGCAAGGACGTTCCAATCTTTTTGGAGGCCTTGTTGCATCCAGAACTTTTGATGGCATTGTATAAAAGATAACCACATAAATATATGTTCAACACAAAAAGGCGCTAATCCTAAACGATCAACAATCTGAACCTAACCTAAACCATTAATACTTTATATTAAACCTAAACAATTAACAATTTGAACCTAAACAATTTGGGCTATAGCTTTATACAGATTGATGAAAATGCTCTAAACATATGTAAAATTGGGTCCCAAAATTTTGGAGGCCCTGTTCAAAATCTCACGTTTAACATGCTAAGGGACAATCCTGCACTCATGTATCTTCTGTGGATACTGTTTGTTTTTCCATATAAATAAATTTTGATATTTTAATAAATTATTTTAATGATTTAAACATATAATTTATTAAGTTAAATCAAACACAATTCAAGTCAATATGTAATGTCATATTCATTCACCAAAGTTGGTGAAAATGATAATAGAAAATCCATCATATATGAAGTTTAGTTCAACAACACCCATAATTCAATGTCTTCCCATAAATTCATAAACTTATATTTCTCTTTTTAAGACCAATTATTTGTATATATTTATTAAATAATATATTAAGTATTTTTTTTATTAACCTGGATATCCAACCTGTTATGCGAGGCCGACTAATTTCAGAGAGACCACCTGTTCTGCAGATAGCCCGGAGTCATCCGCATTTGAACCTTGGCCACAAGGAGGTTTTTATTCCTCCTTGGATTTGAACCTGGGACCTCCTGGTACTTTTGACCTTTGAAGTCAAGCTCAAACCAATCAGGTACCACCTTTGTAGTTTAATATATCAAGTATTATGTACTGTTTATTTATATAAAATATCTTATAATTTATGTTACAATTTATTATTATTATAAACACACAGTTATGTAAAATTTCATGTTTGAACTTAACAAAACCAACAATAAACACGTTCTAATTTATATTTATATTATACTTGACAAAAACTTTTAAAAACCATTTTTTATACTTGAAGTAGTATTGTTTATTGATGCATATTACTTAAAATTCAATATTACAAGTAAATTGTGCATAAGTAAAACTTATTAAAATTTCATGTTTGAATTCGTATAACTAACTACGGATAAACATAATTAAATATAAGATAAACATCTCATTTTAAATATAAAAAATTTAAAATAAAATTAGGTTAATCATTAAGTTCTAACTAAATACTTAATTTATATTTTTGTAAAAATTTATGTTATTAAACATAAATTAAATTATAATAAAAAATGGATTAAATAAATTTCAAACAAATGAGAAATTTTTTATATTCAGTTTGGTACTAACATCAATATATTTTTTCAAAATTTTATCATATTTTCATATTTATATTTTATTTAAAAATATTAAAATATTATCGCTTTCTCAAAATCACATAAACCGTATTATAACATAAATTAAGATATATTACGCTTCATTATACAACTACCCTTCTAATATTACATAATAAGTGTTAAGCCCTACTCATACAACATTAATACTCCATAATTTTTCATACTTCTACTTTTTTAACTAAAAAATTACATTACTTTTCCATCATCTAGTACAATAAATTTTACTATATCTAACAAAAAAAAAAAGGTAGTGTTTGATTGGTTTGAGCTTGAACTCCAAAGATTAAAAGCGCATTAAGGGTACAAGTTCAAATCCAAAGAGAAACAAAAATATTTTTATGGCCACGAAAGTTCAAATGCACTGATTCCAAACTACCCATAAAGCAAAGGGTCGTTCTAGGATTAATCGACTCGCATAACAGGTTAAATATCCAGGTTAATAATAAATATTAATATCCCGTTGAATTGTACGATATATATATATATATATATATATAAAAGGGGGGTGCTAATGGCACCCCTTATAGGGGGGTGTTGAATGCTTTGGAAATTGTGATAGTTTAAAAATCAGAAAACATCAAATCAATATTAAAAATATATTATATTTAATTATTATTAGTATTTAATATATATATATATATATATAT
>NC_037539.1:6496689-6506825 GCF_001531365.2 Cynara cardunculus var. scolymus
ATATTTATTAATAATTTATATTAATTAAAATGTAATATAAATAAATAAATAAAACAGAAAATAAAATAAATAATATATATTAATTAAAATTTTCTTTAATTAATAATAAAATAAAAAGTAATAATCACAAAAAAACACAAAAAATTATAAAACACAATGATTAAAGACTACTTAAGGGTGGCATTAGCACATGATAGGGGTGCCATTAGCCACCCCATATATAACTATAAAATATTTATGATAACTTATCCTAATTCAAGAAAACTATTCATTATAAAGTTTAAGTGGGAATTTGATGTAGTTTATTATTCAAACTATGTGTCAATATAAACATACATCGAGTTTGATATGATATATGGACTCAACTTCACATGTCATCTTAAATTTGACCCGTTTATCAAATGCTTATTTGGATAAGTGCTTACTAAATCAATTTTTTTTATCGAATTAATATAATAAGGACCAAGAATATTACCTGGTAAGAGCGACCGAAAGTCTTGTCCGGTAAGTGATGGCGAAGACTCTTATCACGGTTAGCGCTTACCGGGTAAATTGTTACATACGATGTTGTTTTGATAGACTAAAATCTTACCCAATAAGCAAGTAATAGAGTCGAATTCATCTTTAAGCGCTTACTCGATTGTTTTAAACCGAACACTTCAAATCAATTACAATGATAACATTGATGATAGCTATAAATTAACGATCGAACCGGATTTTAACTAGAATAAAATGGGAGTAGTGATTGCCTTTGTGATTTTAACTGGAGAGTTAAAATCCTCTACTTTTGTCCTACCAGAATACTGTGGAACCCACCAAACCCTAATACTCTTATCAAGACTGCCACTATACACCAAAAACCCACCACCAATACTACTTGGTGACACTTGTAAACATTTGATTGGTCCTTCATGACCCAACATCACACCAATTTTAGTCAACCCTTTGACTTCCTTCTTCCATACTCCAATACTGTGATCGGTTGAACCTGTGCACAGAATCTCCCCTTTCATACACATGCACAAAACCGCCATTTTATGTGCTTGCACTTCAAACACCTTCTTCCAATTATCATCCGATGACCACCCCATCACATAACCATCCGACCCACAACCGTAAACCACCGTGCCGTCGCCGGAAACCACCACTGAGTTTACGGATATGTCTTTGTGTCCTTCAAGAATGAACTTTAAGACATGTGAACCTTCTGGTCGTCGTTGTCGTCTCTCCCATGCCTTGATCTTGCCATCTGCAGAGGCGGAGAGGACGGTTCCTTTGCTGGTTGTCAAAGCGTTAATGGCGTCGTCGTGGGCTTTGATCGATTCTAAACATTTGTAGTCTGATAGTCTCCAGATCTTTATGGTTCTATCCCAAGAACCAGAGTAGATTAGGTCGTTATGAATCGATAAACATGAAATGGTGTCGGTGTGTTCGATCCATAAACGTCGGTGATGGCGTCGTGTTTGGATGTAGTTAGTGTGGTTCATGAACTTACCAAGATAATCTTTTGTGGTTGGAAGAGTTTCAACGAGTTTGAAGATGTTTTCAAGGCTTCTTGAAACCTTCCAAACCCTAATCTTGGAATCTTGATGGGCTGTAAAGATTTTGCTTCCGACGGTAACGATGGCCTTGACGGAGCCACGTCCATGGCCGAACTTGGTGAACAGACGGAGATCGGGTTGTTGCCAAACCATGATTTCTTTAGCATGAGATGCACTGAGGATGAATTCTCCACATAACGCAAGGCAAGAAACGGATTCTGTGTGGCCGGTGACGGTGGATAGTGGGTGGTGGTAGGCGAAGGATGAGGGTGTTTTGGGAATCCCATAGTGGACGAAAGGTTGGGGTGCTGCCGGCGCCGGGATCTCATCGTCGTTACTGCCGGCGTCACTGCTGTTACTGGCGCTGCCTGTTATTTTGATTGATAGAAGTGGGATTGCAAGCAATTCGCTGGAAATCAAGGAATTCATTGTGGGTGAGGCATCCAAATAAATGGTGTTTTTTGCAAAATTTGATCAATGTAACGTGAAAGATTAATCAAATAGGTTGAAAATGAATTGAAAGAAAACTGATGGTGCCAACAGAGGATATATATATATATACACACTTGAGATCAGGTGAGACCAATGGTTTTTCGTGAGACTCGTAAGATCAATTCTCAACCCTTAAATTAGATTTATAATCTGACAATCTAAATATTAATAAACGTCACGAGATTTCTTAATAATTACCAAATTGCCACCGTGCAATTTAGACCGTTAGATCATTAACTTATAAAGTTGATCAATAAATATAAATTGATCTTATGGGTCTCACGAAAAAAAATATAATTTGACAAAAATATTAAAAAAAATATAATAATAAATATTACAAATTATTGCAGTACACATAGAATTTCTAGAATCGGTAAAACTAACAAATAAGCAAAGTTCAAATAAAGGGTAATCACATCCATAGGAATTGAATGCTTTATCTTTATTCAAAATTGTACATCAATAAAATTAAATTAAATTAACGATCTTGTTTGTTTACTTCTTAATAGTTTTATTAAGAGGTAACATTTGAATCGTTAAGAGGTGAATCTTGTTTGGCAAAAAAAAATATGTTTCTTAATGATTATAAAACTCCTTGAATGATTTTATATCATGAGCCTTCTTAACCATTCAGTGCCATGATTTCATTATAAATAATTACCAAACAATTATATTTAATTTTGCATTATATTATAAAAATCTTTTAATCATTCTGCATCAAATCATTAAACAACTATTAACTAGCCCATGTATCTTTTTTTTTTTACAAAATCTAAAATACTTTAATTATAATAAATTAAACAAACATACATAAAATTATAAAATTGGATATACGTGTCAATATATTTATCTTGGGTTTTTGTTTACAAGTAATTTAAAATAATAAAACATGTTCAAATAATTGTAATTTTTTTTCTCAAAAATGATTTTCAGATTTTTTTTAATATAATTTTTTATTAATTTTTCATTTTTAATTTACTACAATTACATTTTACTTTATCACATGCACACAGTGCTGGTTTAAAGAAATAAATAGAGACATATGTCATCACATTTGATCGGGAAATATGTTTAAGCGCTTCTTTGTTTTTTTGAAAAAAACCACTTAATGTCTTTTAAGTCTAAATCGGTCAGACATTTTTATTTTCAGACCGTTTATTTTTTATATATAAATAAGAGCTGAAAAACTCTTAATTTGCTCTGGAAAAAAAAGTGATAACATAATCACTTAAATCCTCTTAATCGCTGCCTCCAGACTCTCCCATCCATCCTCACCTCCAGATTTAGTCCTCCAAATCTATCTCGCAAGACATTCGATCTCCAAATCTATCTTGCAAGACATTCGATCTCCAAATCAATCACGACCCAGATCGATCCACATATTCTCGTAAAATCATGACCCAGATCGATCCAAATCTATCAGATCCCGATCCAAATCTATCAGATCCAAAACTTGACTGATTCAGATTTCATATTTCAGACGTAAAAACAAACAGTATGACTGATTCAGATTTCAGATTCCAGTACCACCTCTTAAAATTCAGAAGTGAAATCAGACTTCAGACTTTAGAACCTCTTAAAAAACAAACGTCACCTAAGTGTTAAAGAATATAAATTAATCGATATAAAAAAAAGTGAATTAAAATATTTTCTCACCACATTAGTTTTTTCCTCTTAAATCACCGTTGAAATTAATTAATTTGTATAAAGAATTGATTAGACTAGAATTTTAATTATTTAGGGCAAATAAATTTTATTAGATCCTGAAGAAATATTCAAGCGTCGATCACAAGACTTAGGGTCGTTTACCAAATACTTACTCGATAAATGTTTACCGATAATTTAACACTATTATTTACTTATCGGGTAAGATTTGAGTCCACCAAAACGATATTGTATACAATAGTTTACCTTATTGTGGTAAGAGGCATTGCCCTCACTTACCGGATAAGACTCTTGATCTTTACCATATTCATTCGGTGAAGTAATGTTACTTAGTAAATGTTTACCCGAATAAGCGTTTGGTAAACGGCCCCTTAGATTCTATAAGGTGTATAAATCAAATAAGACAGACAAAACCAACTAAAGAAAAAAAATGAGACAAAACCGAGTGGTGATACAGCTCACGACCTCAGAGAAGATCCATCCATAACCATTATAACCGAAATTCCCCAAAAGCCATGAAGTCCATGAGATATTTAGACGTTTTGATCATGACAAAGCCCAAAAAGACGACCGCATGTAGTTGGTATAGAAAACTATGTCCGAATGATTATGATGTAGGTTATCAACAGAGAAAACCAGTTCGTTTCAATTTCTCCGAATAATGTAAAGAGTAGTCTAGATTGTAGATTGTGGCACTCAACCTAACAAAGATGAGGTTACCTGATTATGGATTTCCAGAATGTCGTTGAGCGTAAATGAGGACGACAAAGACATTCTGCACCATCTCCAAAAGCTTTCCTATACTTGCAAAAGATTAGAACATGTTGCGAAACAATGATCCAAAAGATTCAACGTCCGATCCGCATCTTGGACATAACACCACATGGAGATCAAAGCCAAGATAGTTAAGGTACTTCCGAACTGGGATTTTACTCTGGCTAAGTCTCCAAAATAAGACGAGCCCCTTTAGAGAAACGAGTTTACACCTTGTGGTTACGACCCTGGTGTCTGAGGTACCAAGAATTTTCTCCTTCTTATGCCAACCGCGAAAGAACCATCTTCGGTTGGAATCTCCTCATCTACAACAACAAATTTCCCTTTGCTCTAACCTTTTAGAGTTTTCTTGACATTCTTGATCAGCTGTCTCGGAATCTTTTATCGAAATCAATATGAAGATTTGTCTTCCCACCCTTTTTTGACCCTCTACAGAATGTCTTGTTCACTACAACAAAATCAGGTTTATAGGACTCTCCCAATTTCTAAGCGTCCTAATAGACCTCTTTATAGGATTTAGTTTATAGGCGCAAAAAATAAAGTGTCCTATCTAAAGACGTTGTAATAAGTTTATATAACGTTTTTTGACGTCGTAATAAGTTTTTTAGGATACTTTTAATATAAAGTGTCTCATTAGCAACTTTATAGAACATTATTTGAAATATTGTCCTATAAAAACAAGTGTCCTATAAAAAATGAGTTTATAGGACACTTTCTCAAAAGTGTCCTATAAAGTTGCTAATGTGATGCTTTGTTTAAAAAATGTTATAAAAACTTGTTAAGACGTCCAACAACGTCATATAAACTTATTACAACGCCTTTAGATAGGACACTTTGTATTTTGGTCATATTAAGTTCTATAAAACGGTCTATTGTGACGCTTAGAGATTAGGGGCGTCCTATAAAGCGGTCTATTGTGACGCTTAGAGATTGGATGCGTCCTATAAACCCAATTTTGTTGTAGTGTGGAAAATATCATTACGCTGGGTTCGAGCCAAACCTCTTGCGACAATGAAAGTTCACCTACGATGACTTCAGACCATTCATAGTCTCTCGAGGGATTAATCGGTACGTTTAAACTAACACAAAAACCCACGGTTACCAAAAAAAGGTTATGTTCGATGATTCAACAATTGCATAACCAATTATATATAAGTTTTATTTTCGATCTATAAATTATATTTTATTTTTCCTCTAAAAATATCAGAAATTTGATATACAAAACATTCAAAAACGGGTTTCAAATAAGAGAAGCAGATAGAAGTTGGTTCCATGTGTCTGGAACCCCAGCTACACACCAATGTGTGCAATCCATTCCTTTAAAGGCATTGAAACGGCTCGGATGTCCATCTTTTCTCAACTGAGACAACCTCGTTATGTTGAGTAACGACACTGGTTTTCTAACACCATTTATCACCTGCTCCACCACCGTCTCCGCCGTCGGTATGCCACCCGGATATGTCGATCCGTTCACCGGAAGCTTTTCATTTGCACAATTCGTCACCCCCTTCTCGTCCCAATCTGCTCCGCTGAACAAATTTCCTTTTGAAAAATCAGTATTCAAACGACTCGACATTTAAAGAGTTCTCGTTCTATTTTAATGTTATCGAGAGTTGCGTACTACAAATAAATCTCCGAAAGTTGATTCTTTTTACTTCGTTTGATTCTCAACCAAAAAAAATCGCATCAATTGTTTTATCATTTTATAAACAGTTGTTCGAGCATTAAATGTATTGAATATTTTGATACTGTAATAAATTACATAATATGCAGAATCAAGAAAGTACTGAATGCGATTTTCTATTTAATTTTTTTTTGACTTTTAATCCTTTATTTTGCAAAAAATATTCGATAGTTCAGTAAAGAAACAGTTACTTGTAATGAGCAGGCGAAACTCCTTGGAAAAATACAGATGTTTTTTGTGTGTCGACATCTGAATCGACCCAATTCCCCCACGTCGTCAAAGCCTCACGAAAAGCAACCATCCTATCCATGTCCTTTAGTATTTTGTTACCGATTTGGATATAATCCCATCTGCCCGACATCAGACCATACGACTTTTAAACTATCGTCATACGACTATAATCACTTAAATAAAATAAAAAAAGCATACTTACGATTGTTTTTCTCCTCGAGTATACCACCAAAGCCAGGTATTAAAGATCAAAACGTCGTTATCCTTCCATATATCCCCGTCTGTAATGGAATCAAGTTTCAAAACCCGTCCAATTTTCTCCTCGACAACGTCTACCAAGTAATGAGACGTGAAAATCGAAACCGAAAACCCGTAATCCTACAAATGCACGTCGTAACATGACCTATAAATACTACTTTTTGATAACGTATTAAACAGAATCGAAAATAATGCTTAATAACAACCGACAACCTGATACGAGACGGTTCTAACTGAGTTGACAGTTTCTTCAGTGATGATGGATTGAGGTGGCAAGGCAGAATGAAGAAGGCAAACCATCGATTGCCACTGATTTAAGCTTAGTGAATCGCCAACGTACAGTATCTTTTTTCCCCTCATTTTTCTTAAGAATGCTTCGGCATCGAATCTATCATGCAAATTAGAAGGAGATTCATCAAGCTCGGATTAATGGGGTCAACATAAAAGACACTACAACAAAATTGGATTTATAGAACACCCTCAATCTCTAAGCGTCACAATAGACCGTTTTATAGGACTTAATTTATAAGACTAAAATATAAAGCGTGTTGTAATAAGTTTATATGACCTTTTTGGACGTCTTACCAAGTTTTTTAAGACATTTTTAATACAAAGTGTCGCATTAGCAACTTTATAAGACACTTTTGAGGAAGTGTCCTATAAACTCAAGCTTTTATAGGACACTTGTTTTTTATAGGACATTTTTTCAAATAGTATCATATAAAGTTGCTAATGAGACGCTTTATATTAAAAGTGTTCTAAAAAACTTATTACGGCATTAAGAAACGTCATATAAACTTATTACAACACTTTTAGATATGACACTTTATTTTTTTGGTCTTCTAAACTAAGTCTTATAAAAAGGTCTATTATGACACTTAGAAATTGAGAGTGTCCTATAAACCCGATTTAGTTGAAGTGTGTCCACAAAATAAACATGAAATCACAAATTCAATATCAATATATATATATATAGAGAGAGAGAGAGAGAGAGAGAGAGAGAGAGAGAGACACACACACACACACGGAGGCTCAAACATTAATGGGGTCAACATAAAAGAACACGATAACACTGATATCATATGTGATTATTGAACAGTTAAACCTCCAAGGTCATTGGGCCAAGCTTGTGCACGTAGGTTGATCGTTTGTGATGTTTAATATAAAATCATATATAATATAGATGTTCTTATGTTCTTCTACTGTTACCTCTATTTTTTTCTAGATGATACCTGGGCAAGGGGCAATTGGCGGGTTGCCATCTGAATTTGAGGTAGGTGCGATCGGGGCGACCGTACTTGATGCAATCGTATTCCTTTCGGATATGCGGGCATTTCGTTGAATCGTACATAGGATACGACTCATCGTACACCCAACTCCCTTGGTATAAATCACACTTGTTATCACATCTTGTTGCTAACACAAGTGCACTCAATATCACAATTGCACACCACCCTCTTCCAATCCCACCACCCATCACTAATCCTTACACACCCACAAAATACAAACCTATATATATATAGATATATATATATATATATGTATATATATATATATATATATATATATATATATATATATATGAATAAGAAATGAGGTGGTATATGTGAAAGTGTGCATAGCAATTCCTTATATAGAGAGAAAGAGAGAGTTGGAAAGAGAGAAGAAAAAGGTATGAATATTGTGATATTAATTATATCATTATAATATTAATATTTAATACATATAATATCTCAACAAACTTTAAATAATAAACTTCGTGTTTAGTTTATGTCGTTATACTTTGAAAATTCAAAAATCGTCCTTGAATTTGTAATGTGTTTCTATAAGTCAAAGAAATTGTCGCTACTGTTTACGTTTGGGTCCGAAATGCATCATTGGCTTCATTTTCCGATCTTAACATAGAGTACACATTCTCTGTAAAGATATGAAATCAAAAGAATAATTTATAGTTTAACAGGGAGTAGAGACAATAGAAAATCAATCAACAATAAAACATCAACCAGCATCATGCTTTGAACAAAAATCACAATAACCCAAAAAACTCAATTATGTTAAATAATCTCAAAAGCATAATGAAAAAGCAAAACAATGCACACACTTGAGCCAAGAACATCAAACAAAGGAAACCAAACAAGCAAACAGACAGACCCAAATTTTCACAAGAAAATCAAGTCACTCTTGCTAACTCTTTTTTTGGAGGATACACCACCACTCGCAGGAGGGATGCAACCAGCTTGTCGTAAATGCAACTAAAGGTCCGTTTACCCAAACGCTTACCCGGTAATTACTTACTGGTAAGAATCAATACTCTAATTTATTTAACCGAGTAAGACTATAGTCCATCAAAACAGTATTATATGGGATGATTTACCTGGTAAGAACTTATCAGGTAAGAGTCGTCAGCCTTACTTAGCGGGTAAGACTCTCATCCTTATCACCGCTCTTATAAGGTAAGATTCTTGACCCTTGCCATATTCATCYTGTAAGATAAATGACTACRTAARCACTTACCGGGTAAACATTTAGTAAACAACTCCTAAGTTCAAGATTGGTCAAGCAAAAACTACATAATATGCAGGTCAAAAAATAATGAAATACTCCAATTTTCAGTCAACCAAATAACTTTGAACGTGCTTATCACAAGCACCCCACCCCATACATTAAAAGCTTTGAAAATGAAACAAAGAAATTAACTACTCTTAGATTTGAGAAATATCAAATTTTAACTACTTCCATTACTCAACATTTGTTTACTGTAGTGAAGCGAACTCAACCATAAGAAAAACAGATTCTATTTAAATATTGATTGCTTATCTACATAGAAAAATACAACACAACTACAAAACTAATGAAGAAAAAAGTGATGAAATGACTTGTGAATAAACATAGAACCAACCTACTGTTCATTCAACATCAAGAAGCTAAATGAATAACARAAATCTCCATGGCATAGTGACAACTAACCTTTTGACTTATGTTCAATGGTAATAATTAATTAAACCACAAGCAGATGTATTGCAATAGAAAACTTATGTTTTCTGCAGCGCGGGTGAATCACAATTCTAAAACATTAGTTTAGGCTTGAATCGTGAGTTTGTGTGGTTATTTTGCAAGTCAACTAATATACAAAGTTGAAGGTTAATATGGTGTATTAGCAAGATTGAATGGAAAAGTAATTGCATACGTGTTGGGTTTCTAAACCCATATACTCAGAACTCATTACAAAACTTGAAATTCTTGACTCAACAAAATACAATCATTTGTAAATAATGTTCATCCGTATATCCAAATAGTTGTTTAGTTTTCGTGATGCATTCATCCGTAAATATTTCCTGTAAAAAACAACGCAATGCTGCAGGAGGTAAAGGATTAACACTGCCTAAAAGTCACAGAAATCAAATAATCTTCTCTCTACATCATGATTCTCAAGAAGAACCTATGATCAATGTTGAAACTAAAGGATTAACACTGCCTAAAAGCAAATGAAA
>NC_037539.1:6507365-6514801 GCF_001531365.2 Cynara cardunculus var. scolymus
ATTAATTTTAATGAGTAAAAAAAGAGGATATTCCAGCCAAGGGAGCATACCCTTTGAATACAATACTTACTTATTTCAGGGGCACGATAAAAGCGGCTCACAAGGTACGGTGTGATCTCATTTTTCTCGGCAAACATAGCATTTCCAAAGTCACAAAGCTTCAGAACATTTTTTGCATCGTTTACCTTAAGATCATATGAATTGGGGTGTCTATGTTTATCAGGGAGACATTAATAAAACAAAAACAGGACAAAATAAAGAATCAGGTTAAAAGTACGAACCAGCATGTTATCTGGCTTAATGTCAGTATGAAGGACGCCATAGTTTCTAAGATGTTTTAGAGCAGTGAATAGCTGTTTTGCATAGGCCCTTACAGCAGTTAGTTTAAGATCAACTTCCTAAAACACCGTACAAACCATAAGACGATAGAAGTTCATAAAATGTAAACTACACTAAATAACAGATCAATCATCACATTAGTGCCTCATTGACCTGGTTAGTCTCGAACTGTAAAGTACACAAATATCATTTAGTTGAAATATAAAGCATGTTCTTTACAATAATGAAACGCAAGAGCACCTATAGGTAAGAAGAACTGGTCTTGCAATTCTTGAGTATTATCGTTCAARTTTTTACAAAAATTGATAAATAAATTGTCCTTATTTTTACTATTAAGGGTGAAATTGTCCTTTAATTAATTAAAAAGTGTAATAATTACACATTCCTACAACTGTGTCTTTTTCATTGTCCACAACCAACATGACAGAATATAGAGACTCATATATTTCATATATCTAAACCTTAACAAGAGTGCTTCTATAAAGCTTACAAGCGACCTAGTTTTAGATAATCCAGCAATTATCATCATTATATCAATCACCAAATTGTCCTAAATTCTCATCACATTGTCTGGTGTACATTTTGGCTCAAGCGTTGAAAATGATAAGCCTTAAAACATGAGCTCAGGTGTGTTAACCTGTGCCCAGGTGTTAAATTGCATAGAACTATTTAAAAATGTATCTTCTCCAATCAATTCATAGTTACAATCCTCCAAATGAGCTAGAATAGATGCAGCCTATTTGCTTTGTGTCTAAGAACATATTGACAACATATGAGAAAGTTTTCAAAGYCCATAAAGCTTGATTGATAAAAGAAGAAACCAAGGGAAAAACTGAGATGCCCATAGAAAAAAGTTTACCAAATATTTGAGCAAGGAACGAAAGGCAGATATAATACAAACTTGGATCACAAATCTACAACCAAGAACAACATTCAATTTTGCAAGTGTAATCTAGATAACTCAAGTGTGACAAAATAACTGGGACGATCGAAATTAACAATCTTAACAGAAAAAAGTGAAATATTGTACACCCAAACATAAAAACAACTATTTTACCTGCACTGAAGAACTGTAGCAGCCTATAGGCTTCTCAGATTCCAAACTGTAGAAACAAAATGTAATAAGATAATCAATTCTGTTTAATAGCAGCACTAAGAAACATTAGAAAGAAAACCAAACAACACGAATAAGATCAATATCAGTCTACCAAAAAGGTCAAAGTACCCTAAATCAACTGAATTTCCCTTGGATTCAGCAAGCCCGGGTGTCGATTCCACTTCCTGCATCAAGTTGCAAAATAAGCATATGATCTTACGTTAGTTCCAAGAAATTCAAAATTATCAACCAGATTATATAAACTCACAAAAAACTATAGACGATTGAGTCTTCAATCATCTACTATAATAGGAGAAAAGGGAAACCTGATGGAATTGGCCAGTGAGGAAAGGTCTATCGATATTCCATCGAATTGGGTTGGAATCGATTTCATCAAAATCTHTGTTTATGGGTTTGAAAATCGATTTTGTTTATGGGATATGGATGGCGATAAAAATGTGATTGGGTTTAGGGATATGCAGATTAGGGTTGGCGATAAAAATGGGATTGGGTTTAGGGATACGCAGATTAGGGATGGCGGGGGTTTAGGGATAGTATGCTTTAGTAGGTTGTACCGAAAGCAATAGAGGTTGTCTTTAAGAGTTTTAGCCAAACGCTTTATAATATAGTATAGATAGATAGTATAGATATAGATAAACAACAATGAGCTATTTTCTGTTACGTCCAGTCCGATGCCAAAACGCATCGTGTGAAACGAACATCCTCCATCCCCACCGTTGTGTACCGTTCTGATTTCTGAACTTGCAGGTTATAGTCGATGGAAAATTGAAACACAGATAACAATAACAGTAACAAAAGGAATCTAATGGAAGTTTCATATACAACCAGCAATTYGAAGAATCATAAATCAAAAGTAGGAATAACACAATATGGTGGATTCAATTCGAACAGGCTTTAAACCAGATTTTGTGCATTCTGTTCTTCGAATTAAGCGCCTCAAGTAAATAATCCCTAATTCCTATGATTGAACTAATTTCGTATTCAATCRTATCATGATCTCCGAATCAACGGTGGTTCTAAGTGAAATTTTGACCTAAATTTGGAGAGATAAACACATACCTGCTCGATMTCCGACGATCATGATCTCGAGAAGCATTCTTCTTCAAGACGCCATTGTTAGTACAGAGTCTAGATCCACCTGGACACCGAGAGATCGAATTACAGGATATTTAGGGATTAAATCGAATCTGTATTATTCAAACTCTGTTGGCGATGATGATACCGTTTAGGGTTCATTTCATCGAATTGGGTTAGGGGTCGTTTAGATGAACGATTTGGGTTGGGGAGATAAAAATGGGATTGGGTTTTTGGGTTGGCGATAAAAATGGGATTGGGTTTAGGGATAGGCAGATTAGGGGTGGCGGGAGTTTTATGCTTTAGTAGGTTGTACCTAAAGTAATAGAAGTTGTCTTTAAGAGTTTTAAGAGTTTAAGAGTTTTTAAGAGTTTTTAAGAGTTTTAGCCAAATGTTTTATAATATAGATATATATAACATGTCAATTTTATTGCACTAAACATGATATTTTATTTTTAAAATATTCTAATTCAAATCATTTTTCTCGCCATTAAAATCATTCCAAGGTATTGATTACATTGACCATAGTCAAACTAACTTTTCAGGATTCTCTTTCATCTATATATATATATATATATATATATATATATATATATATATATGATAATATGAAGCAAATTCTAAACCATCTTGGATTGTTTGACAGTTATTGAATGATTTGGTACAGAATGATTAAAAAAAATTGTAATATAGTACGAAATGAAATATAATTATTTGGTAATTGTTTACAACGCAATCAGGACACTTAATTGTATATCTAGGTTTTTTGACCTATGAATTATATTATTTTCCCCCAAAAATATATTTGAAATTTAACATATAAAGCATTCAAAAATGGGCTTCAAATAAGAGCAGCAGATAGAAGTTGGTTCCACGTATCAGGAACCCCAGCTACACACCAGTGTGTGCAATCCATCCCTTTGAAGGCATTGAAATTGCTTGGATGCCCATCTTTTCTCAATTGAGACAATCTTGTTATGTTGAGTAATGACACTGGTTTTCTAACACCACTTAACACCTGCTCCACCACCGTCTCTGCCATCGGGATGCCACCTGGGTATGTTGATCCACTCATCGGAAGCCTTTCTTTTGCACAGTTTGTCACCCCCTTCTCGTTCCATTCTACCCCACTGTACAAATTTTGTTTGGAAAGTCAGTATTTCATTTAATTCGATTATAATGTTAAAATAGTGTTGGATTATAATCTACATCTCCAACAATATATATATATATATATAGGGTATATTTCTTTTACAACCTTGTACATTTGTACAACCTTTGCAACCCAATTAATTAAGATATTTATAGAAATGATTGGAGTTCATTTATTATGATTTGAATATTTATGGAATATGAATAGAGTTTATTAATTATGATTAATACTTTATATTAGGAAACAATTAATTGATTAAAAATTGAATGGTTGAGATGAAGGTTGTATAGGGTGTAGGAATAACAAAGGGTGTAGAATAACATCCCTCTATATATATATATATATATATATATATATATACATAGAGAGAGAGAGAGAGACTTGGGATCATGTGAGACCAAAGGTTTTTCGTAAAATCCGTAAGACCAATTTTCAACCCTTGGATTTAGATCTACAATCTGAACATTCATAATCACAAAATTGTCACGAAACTTCCTAATAATCACAAAATTATCATCGTACAACTTTAGACTATTTAATCATTAGTTTATAAAGTTGATCAATGAACATAAATTGGTCTTACGGGTCTCACGACAAATCTTTGATCTCACGTGAACCCAACCATATATATATATATATATATATATAAAATAAAAAATTGAAGTTTTTTTTTATTAAAAGTTGGTTTTAATATAATTTTTAAATCATTATAAAAAAAATAAAGTTCCCCATATTTGAATAAATCTATGGTTTGATTCTCAACTAGAAGAATATCATTAGTTGTATTTTAAATTTTTTTATAAAATAATTTGTTAGATTATTAAATGCATTTTTAATATTATAATTAATTACATTGAGAAATTATTAATTAATTACATTGAGAAATTATTAAATGTAATTTTTTTAAGACTTTGACTTTTGCTTTTTTATTTTGATAAAATTATTTAAAAAAAACTAATTGTAAATGTTTTAGAATACTTTGAACAAATTTTTTAAAATAAGAATAAAAAAAACTATCGAAAACCCTAATTTTCTCCATTTTTAAAGAATTTGTTGAAGATGCTCTTAATACATTAAATTTGATCAAGGGTCGGATCTCATGTCTATCATAAAACTTAGTTTTTATAATGTTCAGTAAAGAAATCATTACTTGTAATGAGACGGCGAAACTCCTTGGAAAAACACGGTCGTTTTTAGTGTGTTCACATCTGAATCGACCCAATTCGCCCAAGTCTTCAAACCCTCGCGAAAAGCAGCCATTCTATCCATGTCCTTCAGTATTTTATTATCTGTTTCAATATAATCCCATCTGCATCAAACCGTACAACTTTTAAACTATTGGTCAGTGACTGTATAATCTTCGAAATAAAAAATCGTACTTACGGTTGTTTATCTCCGCTACGATACCACCAAAGCCAAGTATTAAAGATCAAAACATCGTTCTCTTTCCATATATCTCCGTCTGCGATGGAATCAAGTCTCATAACCCGTCCAATTTTCTCATCAACAATGTCTACCAAGTAATGAGATAAGAAAACCGAAATCGAAACTCCGTAATCCTACAAAGCTCACATCATAACATGACCATTAAGTACTTCTTTATAACGTATTATATAAAATAATGGATAATAACAATTCATATATTACCTGGTACGTGACGGTTCTAGTTGAGTTGATAGTTTCATCAGTTATGTTGGATTGAGATGGCAATGCAGCATGAAGAAGGCAAACCATTGATTGCCACTGATTTACGCTTACTGAATCGCCAACGTACATTATCTTTTTTCCGCTCATTTTTCTTAAGAATTCTTCGCCATCAAATCTACATTGCAAAACAAAAGGAGATTGAATCAAACTTGGATTATTGACATATAACCATCAGACATGACTTGAGACGTTCAAAAACAGACGTTTTAAAAAAAAGGTTTCAAACATATCGCATATATATTATTCGAACAGATACAAGTCCTTTTACGAAAACATGGGTTTGAGCGTTTTTTATATTATCTCGATCTTACAACAAATCGTTGCCAAACTTTCACGAAGAAAAAGAATGATAAACGTAAAATAGATTTGGATCAAACCCACGACTTAACTAAATATTAAACACCCCATTAAAAAAATAAACACTTGTGTTAGACCAACATGCTATAAAAACAACAATTGTCCACCAATCAATATATATGTATATATATATATATATATATATATATATATATACACAGAGAGAGAGAGAGAGATTTGACCAACGAATATAATGCCAAAAGAGAAAATAACATATGGATTCAAATCTAAACTTTAGTAAAGCAAGTCACATTTCTTGAACACATACACACACATATACATACATGTATAATGCATATCTATATGTATATATATATGTGTGTGTATGTGTATATGTATGTATGAATAGAAAGATATAGATATAGATGGTACCTGGGCAAGGGGCAATTGGTGGGTTGCCATCTGAATTTGAGGTAGGTGAGATCGGGGCGACCGTACTTGATGCAATCGTATTCCTTTCGGATATGCGGGCATTTCGTCGAATCGTACATAGGATACGACTCATCGTACACCCAACTCCCTTGGTATAAATCACACATGTTATCACATCTTGTTGCTAACACAAGTGCACTCAAGATCACAATTGCACACCACCCTCTTCCTATCTCACCACCCATCACTAATACACCCACAAAACACACACACATATATATATATAGAGAGAGAGAGAGAGTATATATATATATAGAGAGAGTATATATATATATAGAGAGAGAGAGAGAGAGAGAGATAGATGAGGAAAAGGTTGGTTTTGTTTAAAGAGGGAAATGGACCACCACGTTTGCCATTTAACATTAGACTTGTAGAAACAAACGTATACTCATAATTGATGTTGTGACAAGATGATAAGCTGCAATGGTCTAACTTTGGGTCAATTCGGGAATCTAGTTTTGTTTTTTTTGACATATAAATCAAAACCTTTACATACGGGTTCTTCAATTTTAGGAAAAAAAAAGTAAAAATTAAATAATCTTTATATATATATATATATATATATATATATATATTCTTTCTTTTTAAAGTATTTAATATATGACAAATAGAACAAATAAACTCAGACACTCTTCTCACAAGTCTTTATATTCTTGACAGTTATAAATATATCTTTATATTTTGTTCAACGATAGGAGTAATATTTTTATTTTAATAATCCTTTTAAGTGTTATCATTTTTTTCCTTTCTATTTCTCTTATGTCTGAAAGGAAACTTATCATTTATTTATGAAAAAATTAAATCATGTTTTAAAATAAAAATAAAAGCAAAATTTGATTTAATTTAGTGCATTTTTGCTCTTTAAATTTTAGGTAATAATAAATTCCTTTAAAAAAAAAGGAGTGATGATAAATCATTTGAAATATTGTTTAACATGCAATAAATCTGCTCTTTAATTATATATTAAGTAATTAATTTAACCATAAATGCTTTTAGTTTTGTGTTTATCTTTTGGAGTTTAAAGTAAGTTACCATATTTCATTTTTTTCAAAACTTTATGAATTAATTTTTTTAATTATAATAATTGCAAAAATTTAAGGCCAATATAACATTAAAAGCATCTTTTATGAGTATACGGTGGAGAAAGAATAATCTAAATTATATTATAAAGTATCTGAGAAAAACTCTTAATAATCAGTTTTTATGCATTAAGTATTGTTTATTGATGCATATTATTTAAAATTCAAGTTTACAAAT
>NC_037539.1:6515012-6524065 GCF_001531365.2 Cynara cardunculus var. scolymus
TAGAACTTTTATATATATTTTTTCAAATTCTTATGATAATCAAATTTAAATTTATATAAAAATAAAAACATTATCGATTTTTCAAAACTACATAAAACCGTATTATAACATCCACAAAGACAAAGAATAAAATGAAACATTATGTACATCATTGCATTACGCGAGTACCCTTCTAGTTACTTTTGAGTCCGTAAAAAGGAATATTTTTAAACAGTTATATTAAAATAGAGATTTTTAATATTAAGTGATATTTTTTAGTTTAAAAAGAAAAACATTTAATGTTCCAACAATTATGTCATCATGTATGCTAAAATAGAGAAAATAAAAGAGATGTTGGGAATCTCGGAATGTGAAGAAAATTTCTAAAACTCATTATTTAAATATGAGAAGTAATATTTAATTTTTTTTATCGGTAGAAGACATTGAAATTAAATATATAAAAAAATAATATTTTATTTAATGTAAAATATTCCTTAAAAATATTTAACAAAATCCAAACACCATATTATTATTTGTTCATTTCTAATTAGGACGAAGTATGAATACCTTTGTTTTTATATATCTATACTATATTATAAAGTATTTGACAAAAACTCTAAAAAATTATTTTTTATTCATTAAGTATTGTTTATTGATGTGTATTACCTAAAATTCAAGATTACAAGTAAATTATGTGTATGTACAACTTATTACAGCTCCATGTTTAAATTCGTGTAACTAACTGCAGATAAATATAATCAAATATTGGATATGTATCTCATTTTTATGTATAAAAAATCTAAAATATATTTAAGATAATCATTAAATTCTAACAAAATATTAATTATTATTTTTATTAAAAAATTATATTATGAAACAAAAAATAAATGACTTCATTATTAAATATAAATTAAATTATAAACAAAATATTGAATTAAGTAAATTACACAAAAAAACGAGAACTTTAAATAGTAAATTTGATACTATTATCGATATATATATTTTTCCNAAATTACACAAAAAAAAAACAAAAACTTTTAAATATTTAATTTGATACTTAAATCAATACATTTTTTTCAAAATTTTATTATATCTTCAAATTTATATTTTACTAAAAAAATAAAAACATTATCGTTTTTTCATTACCACATAAAATCGTATAACAACATCGACGGAAACGGAATAAAACAAAACATTAAAATTGAGATGTATGTTGCTGTATTGCACGAGTACCCTTCTAGTATTGATATATGATAATTTACAAATTAACTTTATAACATTTAAAATGAGATGTTTATGCATCAAGTACTGTTTATTGATACATATTACTTAAAATTCAGCATTACAAATAAAATGTGCGTAAATGCAACTTATTAAAACTCTATATTTGAATTAGCATAACTAATTGTAGATAAATATAATCAAATATAAGATAAACATATCATTTTAAATATAAAAACTCTAAAATATAATTAGAATAATCATTGAGTTCTAACAGAATACTTAATTATTATATTTATAAAAAATTATATCATTAAACCGAAAATAAATTACTTCGCTATTAAACCTAAATTAATTATTATAAAAATTTGAATCAAAGAAATTACACAATAAACAAGAATCTATAAATAATTAATTTGATAATAATATCGACATTTTTTTTCAAATTTTTATGAGATCTTCAAATATAAAAACATTATCGTTTTTTTCAAAACCAAATAAAATCATATTATAATATGGACATAGACAAAAAATAAAACAAAATACTAAAATCAATATGCATCAAACTGCATTGTACGAGTACCCCTTTTTTTATTAACCTGGATATCCAACTCGTTATGTGAGCAGACTAATCTCTAGACAACCACATGCTTTGCAGATAGTCTGGAGTCACCACATTTGAACCTCCATGGTCACAAGGGGATTTTTATTTCTCCTTGGATTTGAACCTGGAACCTCCAGATACTTTTAACTTATGGAGTCAAACTCAAACCAATCAGACACCACTCTTATGGTTAAGTACCCTTCTTTTAATATCTAATAAAATAAATATCGGAGTTAAAATTATTAATACTTTATTTATAAATAAAAAAACATTTAAAATATAATATATGGGAGGAAATGTTCACATGTGATCGGGAGACATGTGAAAAACTAAAAGAACCTTTTATTATTCTTTGCCCTTTTTTGTTGGTTGTCCTAATATTCCATTTTTTATGTTGAGATTTTAAGTGAAATTAATTTCTATATTTTATTTTAATTTTTTTATTTAAACCTTTATTTAATTTGATCAAATTGGATTAAAAAAGCAACATCTTTTTAAAATCAGAATTTATTATTTCATATATTTTTAAGTTGGATTTAGGTTATGTCTGATAAAATTGACGGGTAAATTGCATGAAAAGATAACGTAGTTTGCTTTGATTCATATTTTAGATAATGTATTTTAAAATTTTCGTTTTGGTACATAAGATGTAAAGTTTCAAATGTTTAAGTATTTGGATAACCGGGTCACTAATGGGGTGAGTAATGTGGTATTCAACTCGGTATTATTTGCTGACGTGACTAGTGACATAGATTTTTGTAAATGTAAGTACTTTTTTGGTATATTTGTTTCATTTTATAGATATAAGTACTCTTTTGGTTCAAAAAGTGTTTAGGAACTTAATCTTTAAAAATATGAATGTTCATTGGCCTTTTTTAATACTTAAACTATTGTTTTACCACATTAACCAGTTGTATAGTTCATAAGAATGTATCTAACAGGTTTTAGAAAGTTCAAGGATTTATTTAACATGTTTTGAAATATCCAATGACTTATTTGTTTCAAAAAATTATCCAATGACTTAATCATTCAAAACACTAAAGTCCATTGGTTTTTTAGACTTTTTCTTATTATAAAATACTGTAAATTGATTAATTTTTTCAAGACATCTTTTTTGGTCATTTTACATGTTTATAAATTAGTTTTTGTCAAATATGATTTGTTCATCGGCTAGCTTATCAACTAGTTTGCCAAATATAGCCAAAGTTTCAACCGGATCGATAAAAATGATGGTATAAATGTAATGGCGCATGTGGTATATGAAACGATGACAAACATATGGTATTATAACTTTTACAGTAAACTACGTTTTTTATAAACAACTCCCAATTTTGGCCAAAATCACATTGAAGATTATCTATACTATATTATAAAATATTTGACAAAGATTCTTAAAAACCATCTTTTATACATAAAATATTGTTTATTAATGCATATTACTTAAAATTCAAAAATACAAGTAAATTATGCGTAAGTATAATTTATTAAGCTCAATGTTTGAATTCATGTAACTAACTGTGGATAAATATAATCAAATACATGATAAAATTCTTATTTTAAGTATAAAATCTAAAATATAATCAAGATAATATTGAGTTCTAGTACTTAATTATTATCTTTATAAAAATTATATTAATAATGAAAATTTTAAAATAAAGAAATTATACAAAAAAATGAGAACTTTTATATATATTTTTAATTTTTATGATATTTTCAAATTTATATTTATTAAGAAAAGCATTATTGTTTGCTCAAAACCACATAATTCGTATTATAACATCGACAGAGACCAAAAAAGTAAAATGAAACATTAAAATCGAGATATATCTCGCTGCATTGCGCGAGTACCTTTCTAGTATACCTAAATATCAAGATTTACACATTAACTTCGTCCAAAATCTTACAAAAAGAATAGAAATATCAGTTATATCATTCAATTCAACGTTGACTTAAACTCTAAATGATAAAGAATACAAGTCCGGAGCCATTTTGTAAAACTTAAAAAAAAAACTAAATTTAAATATAATCTTAGGTTTTAAAAGTAACGTAACTCATAACAAACTCTATGATACAACTCTAAACGACCCTACCCCATACCACCAACCAACGTCAACGTCAACGTCGTCTCTCCTACCCCACATCAACGATAGCCACTCGTGTCGTCTTATCTCTTCCTTATCGCTTGTCACACCCTTGACGTTGCACATGCTTCACCTTTTTTCCCTTCACGACAACCCCCTCTTCCTGTCGTTAGCGACAATCCCTTGCCCCTAGCCCCATGGTAACGAAAATCCTCGTATTGTATTTTTCTTATATATTTTATACCAAACATATTGTATCCTTGAGTTACTGGTGGCATTCTCCTCATAGGCCAACCGTTAAGAGTTCTTTCAAGTCCGCTATTTCAACACCCTCCAAGGCAGTCTAGGATTTCCCTGCCTGTTTTTAGGAGGACCATGTAATTAGTCAAGATACGTGCAAGCTGACTTGAACATTCGTGATAAAAAGTCATCATGTATGCCATATGGATCAAATTGGTTATAAATCACATCAATTAAAAAGTTAAATCCATCTTTTTTTTTCATTTATTTAAAATTTATGCGAAATTGAGGATAATGTGAAATATCTTTCAAAAAATTTGTTTTTATAGAGTATCAAATATTAATATGTTAACAGAATCACAATATCATACGTAATTGTTTGATTAAACGTTTTTGGCTCTCCATGTTTTTTATATACAAGAAAGGTCAAAAATATCTTTCTAAATCTAAAAGATACTAAGAGTTCGTCTACCAAACCTTACCAGATAAATATGGCAAGGGTCAAAATCTTAACGGCAAAAGCAAAGACAATGATCTAGAGTCTTACTGATAAGTGATAGCGACGACTCTTATCATGTTTAATATTTATCGGGTAAATTATTGCATACGATACCATTTTAGTTGTCTAAAATCCTACTTGGTAAAATAAATAACAGTGTTGAATTTTATCGTTAAAACGTTCATCAGGGAAGAACCTGCTAGTTGATCTACCGAATCAACTTCTGCCTACCCCGCCCGGTCAAAGATCGCGAGGGGAAAGAATCAATCCATAGCCGGGTTTTTTAACTTTTGAGGATCCTGACCCGGTTTTGCAAACGCTGAATTTAAGAATGAGTGATTGTCTTTCTCGGACCCTTACTGTCCAACCTGACAGCGGACAGCTAATGCGTACCACTTATTGAACAGGGTTTTATTGTCCGTCCGTGATTCCACCGGATTCCACAACCGGACGAATCACATTTACATGTCTCTCTAGTATCTAAAGTGGTCAATTTCCTTTGATAATATTCCTCGTGTAATTGAACCGTAAACAAAAACCCAAGATCCTCAAAAGGGGCTGCAGCAGGTCAGGGTCAGGCCCCTGCTACAGAAGTTGACTATCAGTATTTGACTACCTCCATCTTCATTTTCAAAACTCCTTTCCTCGAATTGAATATGTGAGATGCCAACGATTTTGCTCTGATCTACAATCTGGACTATCCAACGACGATTCTGACATCCGATTTGTAGGTAATTTGGATCCCTAACCATTAGTTTTTTCACTTGCTACATCTCGTTGATGCTTGAACTAGATCTTAGTTTCTTTTTGGTTCTTAATTACAACAATGATGCTGCATTGCTCTTTGTTCTGATTTCATGTAATCGTGTAGTAGTTATCGTTCTTGGTGATGCGTTTATGGAACTGTTTTGATAATTTAGGTTAAACATCAAGCATGTAACGTACTAGTTTTTTTTTCCAAATTTAGAGATGTGATTTGACTTCTATGGTTGAAGGGGTCATTTTTCATGTTAAGCTAGTTCTTATCAATTTAGAAACCGGTGATATTTGATTATTTGGTTGCAATTTACCATCGATTTTCTAAATTTGCAGTACTTGTTGTTAAGTTCGATTTTGTTGGCGTAATTTAGAAAGAAAAGCTTATAACTAAATACTCGTTCATTTTCTAAGTTGAAAGTAAATTATGGAAAGAGAATCAACATCTTTTCACTAGTGCTTGGTTTTGCTGCCATCATCCTACTAGTTGGTGCTGCTTGTTCATATATCACGTTTGTCCCCAAAATTGTTGGCTTTGCACTAGTATTTGAATGAATTGATATGAACAGCTACGAATGCCACCAATTCAATCTTTTTCCTATTTTTAAATCAATATACCCAGTTCATCTACCTAGTTAGATGGACCAAGTGTTTTTATGCATCATAAATAATAACTGGACTAACACTCTTCAGCTTGAATTGAAAAGCTATGCATCTTAAGCTTTGAATTGAACAAAGAATAGTTGATTCGATCTACTTTCATGTATTGTCCTTACCTTCCTATCGTTAATGTAAATCTTGAAATATGATAGAACTCCCTCCTAGCTGCAAGTAGCATAGCCATGCATAGTTAGAGGATGGTCATTGATAGATGAACTGATTGATTGATCAGCATTCGAATATAACATAATGATGTTATGTTATTGTCATATAATCCTAATGTCTGATACTTGTAAAGAATTACTATACCAAAATACAATCATATGACCTCCTTTGGTCGAGTAATCAAACTTGTTTGCTCAAGTGCTACTCAGCTTCGTCATTCTTTAGCAACCATCAGTCTTGTCTTCCTCACATATTTTTTGCCCATTATTAGAACTCGTTTTTTCATATTGTCGT
Source organism: Cynara cardunculus var. scolymus (assembly GCF_001531365.2). Taxonomy (NCBI): domain Eukaryota; kingdom Viridiplantae; phylum Streptophyta; class Magnoliopsida; order Asterales; family Asteraceae; genus Cynara; species Cynara cardunculus. The sequence goes on from NC_037539.1 coordinate 6,521,512, forward strand.
TTCCTGCAAGTTTAAATGTCCAATTTAATCCCTTTCTTTTTCCCTTTCCAATATATTCTTGCAGGTGCATCTAATATCCTATGGCTTGACAAGATTTTGGTAATGAAACAAGTATAGATCATAGTAATAGATGAAATTATATTAACGAAGTGGAGTAGACAAGTGCCCGTGTTCTGTCTCCAAACTAGAGAAATGGGCATTGCTACAATTCCAACACGCTATTTGATCGTCATTTTAACGTTCATATGTACCGCTGTATGTTACATTGAACGCGTGGGCTTTTCAATTGCATATACAGTTGCTGCTGATGCTGAAGGAATAAGTCAGTCAAGCAAAGGCACTATACTTTCAACATTCTATTATGGATATGCTTGTTCACAGGTCCCTGGTGGATGGGCGGCTCAGAAAATAGGTGGAAGGCGTGTACTTCTTCTCTCTTTTGTACTATGGTCTCTAACTTGTGCTTTGGTACCACTTGATCCAAACAGAGTGATAACCTTAATTGTAGCTCGATTACTGGTTGGAGTAGCGCAAGGTTTCATTTTCCCATCCATCCACACTGTTTTAGCTCAGTGGGTACCACCACATGAAAGGTCAAGGTCTGTTTCTCTAACAACATCAGGAATGTACTTGGGGGCAGCTATGGGCATGCTTCTGCTTCCTAGCCTTGTGAAGTTTAGGGGCCCACAATCTGTATTTCTTGCTGAAGCAGCTTTAGGTGGCATGTGGTCTCTCCTTTGGTTCAAATGTGCCAGTGATCCACCTCGCTCCCAACATCCAAAAGCAGCTGCTTCTGGTTTTGGTGAATCATTGCTGCCAGTCAAAGAGGGTCGTATTGAAAAGACTAAAAACGATAGAACCAGTCATATCCCCTGGCGGAGAATCTTCTTCAGCTTACCTGTATGGGCTATTGTTGCGAATAATTTCACCTTTCATTATGCTCTGTACGTGCTTATGAATTGGCTACCAACCTACTTTGAGCTAGGTCTCAAGTCCAGTCTCCAGGAAATGGGCTCTTCAAAAATGATGCCTTATTTGAACATGTTCTTATTCTCGAATATTGGTGGAGTGATTGCTGACCATGTGATAACTAAAAAAATCATGTCTGTAACAAAAACAAGAAAGGTCTTGAATACCGTAGGATTTGCAGTGTCTTCATTTGCATTGATTGCAATTCCCCATTTCAGAACACCCGATGGTGTAGTGCTCTGTTCTTCTTTGGCTCTCGGTTTCTTGGCATTAGGAAGAGCCGGGTTTGCAGTGAATCACATGGATATTGCTCCTCGGTATGCTGGCATTGTGATGGGAGTCTCTAATACAGCTGGGACTTTAGCTGGCATTATCGGGGTTGGACTAACTGGTCAGCTTCTTGAAGCTGCTAAAACTACAGATTCAGATCTTTCGAGTCCTGATAGCTGGAGAGCAGTGTTTTTCATACCAGGATTGCTCTGCATTCTAAGTTCGCTTGTTTTTTTGTTATTTTCAACCGGGGAGAGGATATTTGACTGAGGTAAGTCTGTTTTCCTATAGTTATAGATTATATGATATACATATCACTTCTTTTTCCAGCATTCCAATTTTTCAATAGAGATATGTTCAGCTTTACAGTACTGCCTAAGAACACCTGTTCTGCAAATAGTCAACATTCATTTCCATGTTTTTGGTGTGTATGAAACTTGACATCATGAAGTACCCAAATTTTGGCATGCACACACAGCCATTATACATGTAAGAGGACTTTGGAATAGAATTCTTGTGCAATGATGGCTTTAACTTGCAGAGGATTCTCTTGAGTAATTGAAGTAATTCCTATCATTAACATTTATTTCTTGGAGAGAATCTAAGAAGGTATGATCAAAACGTGTGAATTACTTTCATCTTTATCGTACTTGGCAGTTGGCACTTTGTATCGAAACGACTAACCATATTTGAAAATTCTTTAAAAAACTGTATACTTGCAAAGCATGGACAAATTTTGATGTGTTTAGTTGTTTTCTTTAAAACTGAAATCAAGTGTACAGATATTTTTGTTTTTTCGATTGCATATAATTTTTTGAGATTTTTCCAACTACAATGATTGTTTTGGTACAAAACAATGGTTACATAGTTAATCGAGTCTAATCCAAAAGCCAGAGTCGCTAAGCGTAAAAACCATTACCATGGTTGCTTTGTTTACATTTGTCGTGTTCAGTTCGTCATGTCTGTCTGTGGTGTTCCATATTAAGTAACTTCATGTAGATTTTACGTGTCTGAGAATACAAAGTTATATGTTTTTCCCTTGCAGTATCTAGTAAAACCATATATGCTCCAATTACACCAGAGCTATACTACAAGCACTTTAATGTGTTTGGTACGCTAAATGAGACAGGACATGACAGAACAAAAACTTGTTGTCCCATGTTTGGTGCCGCAATAAGACTGAGACTGGACAAGAATTGGTGGGACAAAAAAGCATTTTTTTTGTCCCACCAAGTTAGGTGGCACAAGAATCAAGGAGATGAGACAAGCTTGGTAAATTACTAAACTACCATGTCAAATTAAAACCTTCCACAAT
>NC_037539.1:6524229-6532249 GCF_001531365.2 Cynara cardunculus var. scolymus
CCTCACCCTCACCCATTCAGTCCAGTCCAGTCTCATCCGGTACCAAACACTAATCTGTGGAAAGGGAAAAAAAAAAGATCCCAGAATTGGAGAACTTTCAGGTTGGGTGTCTCAGTGAATAAGTTCATTTCACATTGTCAACATGATACGTCTATAGCTTCACATTGTAGAGTTCTCTACTTCAGCACAAAGGATACAACTTCCTATTTAAACAATCGAAAATACACACCCCTCATTAATAACAGCCTCAAACTCATAACCACTAGTTGAAGAGACTCGTTTAGTATAAGTTGGGGGGTAACAGCCACCGGCTACAAAGGATGCAACTAGTTACCACCGAACACAAGTACAATGAATAGTTGTTGATGATACTGGATAACGGGAGGCTTTAAGGAGGGAGGGGGCGCCGTGCTTCGCTCTATCCTGCCCAGGTAGTGAATTTTTGTTTTAGGAGTCTTAAAGGTGCATTCAATTTAATATAATGTGTGCTCTTCTAAGTTAACAAAAAATGGTTACAGCCTACAGAAAAGAAGGAAAAAGCCACGTGTACGTCAAATTTAATAAAACTATATTTTTTATTTTGTTTTATTTTATATTATGTTAATTATTTTGTGCACACGTTTGTAAATTTGTCTAGACCCACCTCTGCAATCAACGCAATGTGTGTTTTTTTTTATTAACCTGGATATCCAACCCGCTATGTGAGCCGACTAATCCCAGGGCGACCACCTGCTTTGCAGATAGCCCCGAGTCACCGCATTTGAACCTCCGTGGCCATAAGGGGATTTTTATTCGTCCTTGGATTTGAACCTAGGACCTCCTGGTACTTTTGACCTTTGGAGTCAAGCTCAAACCAATCAGGCACCACCCTTGTGGTTAAACCATAAGAGTTTGTGCTATGTTCTTTTTCCTTTACGCTATTAACCGTATATAACATATGAATACCCCATTTAGTATTGGTACGAACTATATTATTGGTTCTTTCTTATCATTGTCACACGATGCTTTTTGTTTCATTTTGTGTCGCATTTAAGTTCATATGTTCGTATATCCAATTTTGCAGAACGAGTTTTAGTACTTCTTCTAGAATCAATGATGTCGTTTTTCTATTTGTTTTGGTGATTCATCTTATTCTGAAGTAGAGTTGAAATAGTACTAGTAATTGTTTCCTTCATGGGATTGATGGCTAATAGCTTTGATTCATAATGGAAATGGTGGATGATACTGAAAGCACAAGTTGGAAATGTGTTATGATATCCCTCATTGCAAAATAAGTGGTCGACTGCTGGTGACAATTTTGATGGAATCTGTAGAAAACGCGTTTTATATGGATAGAAGATTAGAATTGTATGTTACTTGATATGAGCTACGAATAAGTTTTATCAGGTAGCATTTGGTACGTAAATTGGATTGGATTAAACAAGTTGTATGTCTGGTGTTTGGTACGACTAAGACTAGATATGATTGGGGAATGGTGGTGGCAACAGTGACCATTAAACCAAATTCTATATTTTGGTTATATATCAAATGAGGATAGATTGATAATTTTTTAGTCACTCTGGAAAAAGAAAACTTTTTGTCCCATCCAGGGTCCGGCCCCACCCACCCCCCACCCCTTGTTTTTTGGCATCAAACTGGTTTGATGCCAAATGATTAAGTGGTCAGAGTTATTAATAGGTTCTTATGGTATAGTGTAAAATGAAATATAATTATTTGGTAATTGTTTACAATGAAATTAAGGTGCTTAATGGTTAAGGGATGTCCATGATACAAAATCATAACCATTAAGAAACAAATATATTTTTTACCAAACAAGATTTAGGGGCTATTTGGATGCCTCTTAATGGTGACATATAAGAGACCTCTTAATCGGTAAGAGGTATGAGTTGTTTGGTAAAAAAATAATGGTTACGAAATCCTCTTAATGATTTAGTGTTTAGGGGGCTCCTAAATGATTCAGAGGGTTGTTCTTCCATTTTTGCCCTCTCAAACTTCAATAGACGGCTGCTCCTCCCATGCTGGTTCCTCCTTCCAATCGATGTTCTTCCTCCTTCCAATCGATGTCCTTCCTCCTTCCAATCGATGTCGCCTGCCATTAGTTGATGTTGTGTCGATCGTTCCTCCCACGCTCGTTCCTCCTTCCTCCTTCCAATCGATGTCTCATGCCATTAGTTGCTGCTGTGTCGCCTGCCATTAGGGTCTGCTGTGTCGATCGTTCCTCGGATGTCTCGTCTCCCTTCCTCCTTCCTCCTTCCGCCTTCCACAACCCCGTTGCTGCTATGTCGTTTCCCTGATGTCTCGTCTCCCTGTTGAGATGACTTAAAACTCGTAAAAACGTCCATGATTCCGCAAGCTAACATCTAAAAGGGTTCGATATAAAACCTTAGAGTAGTGATGCAGCAGGTGTCTTTGTATCCACAGAGTTCAACACTTGTTCACCCATCTCCTTGCATCCAACCAATTTCTACATTACAACAGGTTTTAAAATCAAGAATTAACTTGGATTCCTCATTTTAGCTGTAATCCAATCCCTCATTTAGCTCTCAGCTGCCCAGCAATATCAGGAGCAGAACCATGGATGGGCTCAAAAACCATTAGACGTTTACAATTTTTGGTAAATCATACAGAGGGATAAAATGGTAATTTGTTGTCATTCAGAGAACAATTACCAAACAACCTTGTTTCATTCAACACTTAACCATTCTGACCCTCTTAACCATTCTGACCACTTAACTATTCTGCACTAAATCATTCAGCAACTGCCAAACAGCCCCTTACTTCATAACGATTCAGTTGGTACCTCTTAATGAAACTATTAAGAGATAAACAAACAATTCCTAAGTTTTGTGATGTCATAATAATCACCATTACAAGTCAAATCACATCACTCTTCTTTACAACTATTTATAAACGTCATTTATAATCTTACGATATTTAACAAACTTGCAAATGGAAAGGACGTTAACTCTCTTTTCCTCTATTGCATGATGACTGGTACCTGAAATGCATGTTAATTAGCAGGTCGAAATAATGTCGAATAACTTTTAATATATATATATATATACATAGACTTGGGATCATGTGAGACCAATAGTTTTTCATGAGACCCGTAAGACCAATTCTCAACCCTTGGATTAGATTTACAATCGTCAGATCGGAACATTCATAAACGGCACGAGACTTCTCAATAATTACAAAATTGTCACCTTGCAACTTTAGACCATTAGATCATTAGCTTATAAAGTTGATCAATGAACATAGATTGGTCTTACGGGTCTCACGAAAAACTCTTGGTCTCACGTGAACCCAACCCTATATATATATATATATATACACACACACACACACACATAGGAAAAGTTTCTCAATGATAAAATATTTGAAAAATAAATGAGTGATCATAATCTTTCATCTGGTCAATATTCACGCTTTCATCATGAAACACCGAATAATTCCTTGCATGGGTATGCAGAAGATAGAGGAGTAATTTCGTAAATTTTACAAATAAACAGCAAAATGATTCACATGTGCATCCATGTAATACACATGAACTATATGTTCATATATGAACTCGTTAATTAGTTAATATGTAAATTACACGGGTTCATATGTGAATCAGTTAATTAATTTATATGAGAATCAGTTAAGTAGTTCGAATCACACGGGTTCATATGTGAATCAGTTAAAATAGTTCATATGTGAATTACATGAGTTCACATATGAACATATAGTTCATATGTTAATCACCAAGGCCGTCAATTGGGCTATTAAATAGATGTTTTAGAAACGATGCTTCAATCTCCTATTCAGATTCATCGTTGATCGTTGATCTACCCCTTCTTGATCCATCATTCTCACTTCTCATCGTCACCACTCACCAAATCAGGCAAATATATCTCTATCGTCTCCACTCACAAAATTAGGCAAACCCGAATCCAAAGTCAACCCTTTGTTGACAAGATATTGGTAAGTTTTAATGGTTAAAATGCAGTCAATTTCATGTTAATTTGCTGGATTGTCGACTTAAATCTATATGTAGTTCTTGATTGGGAAATACCGAAATAGGATTTTGCATTCTGTGTTTGATTAAATTCCTCACTCAAAAGTCAAAATACAAAATTGTTGTGGCATGTGGGTCTGTTGAATACCAACACTCCCCAATTGCACTACTAAATTTGGTGAACAATTTGTAGGTGAAGACGGCCAATCCAAAGAAGTATTGCATTCGTTCGAATACGAGAGTAATTTTGCCTCGATCAACATGTGACGTAATAGGTACATTTCCCTAATTAGGTTTTTCATCATAAATTTTATCTGTTTTGTTGTTAAGTAATTCTCTATGAATCAAAACTTAATCCAGTTTGATCAGTTATGAAGTATGTTCGGCTTTCGTGATCCATTCCCAATTTTCAAACCTGAGATTGAATTTAGTTGAATTTGGAATGAATAGGAACTTTTTGGAGAGATCGTCTTTTTGAAACCATTGTGGTTTGTTTTTCATTGCAACTTGGTCATTGTACATTGTAACAGGGCCTCTAAAAAGATTAGGACGGCCGTGTTAATCACATAGGTTCGTATATGAACCCGTTTGTCGTCTATTTATAAAAGTTACAAAACTACTATCTCTATTTTTTGCATAGCCGCAATTTTCGATCAGCAGAAACCGTAATTATTAACCAATCAAAGCAGCAATTATTTATCAATCAAATCCGATCTTGATCGTATAAAGGACTAAGATTACTTCTTTACTTCTCAAATATTTACCACTCCCCAAAATAACCTTTGCCTATATATATATACACACACACACACACACACATATATATATATATATATACACACACGCATAGACGAAGGATCTTGTGAGAATGAGTGAAAGTGAGAAGCTTAACAAGAGATGTGGACCCTTGATTACTTTTAATCTCACCCCCATCCCATGAATTGCGTTTATCATGGGAATTGATCTGGTATATCTCGATGCACGGATTAATGTTAATCTTCAATCAAGATTGATCCAATGGTGGAAATCCCTTCTTATTCTGCTTACCATAACTTTCATTCTCATCGAAACCCAACCTATAAAAATATATAAGCCTTAATCATTTGAGAGATCCATATAATGTGATAACAATTAAACTTTTTATCTTAAGGTATTGTTTCACATGATTTTTTTTATCTAAAGCTAACATTTAGTATATAGGGTCTAGTTCAAACAAAAAGACGATCAATTTACAAGAAGAAAAGAAGCAATATAAACCACATAATTCATTAATTAAAAAATATCATAATCAGAAAATTAAAAAAAAATACGTTTTGCAAAAAAAAGATGGGGCTTTTGTGCTTATTACAATGGTGGCCATTTACGCAACTTTGCAAAAAGTCGACTATTTTGTGATATCTATTTTTGTGCATATCCCGGCTTAAAAACTCGTAGGTGCTTTTGCATTGTTTAAAACTTCTTATCGTTGCTCGCTGTCTTTACTCTGTGGGAATAATATTTCAACCCTCAAACAACGATCAAGCAGAATGGATCAGTTTTTAAAAACATTGCAAAAGGGTAACTCTGTCTCTGAGATTAGAAGGCAGCAAACAAACACTAATATCTCAAGCTGAATAAAAAAAAATTATGCTTATTCGGGTTTTGGGAGGACCCAATTAGAAAAAGCATAACCCACACCCGAACCACTAGAACTGATCTCCAATTTGGTTTCACCCGAAACCCGAACCCACAACCACTTCAACCGAACCAATAACCCAATATGCAATTGGATACGACGGGTTTTTGGATCCACCCTAGTTATGACCATCTTGAGTCAAAGTATAGTGGGTTGGACTCATACATCTCTTGAGATTACAGTTATAGGATTCTGTTGGGCTGGACCCATACATCCCATTCCACATCAAGATTATATTAGAATTGTAGAGACCCTTGTTTTACAAACCCAATAATTTGTACAAACATACAAACCAGTTTGAGTGTTTGTAATTTGTAAATGATTATTCGTCTAGAATTGTAACTTTATAAGTTGGGGCCTACTAATACCTTGTTGACATAGTTTTAACTTGATCTAATGGTTATTAGCTCATACTGCTTCTTTGGGGTTTGAGGAATTGCATAGGATATCTTAAATAATAGCTCCAAAATGGCTTTCATTGAATCATAACAGCAATGGTTCACATTGTGTATCTAAATCTATGTTCGTCATCACCGTTACGACGTCTGTTTCTTTACAAAATCCTCAGAACTTTCAATTTTTTTGACAAATTTTATGTTTCTCTTGTGTCCTTCCGAAATCTTTTCACAAGCCGGGGGTTTTCATGGAAACATCTCTGCCGGTTAACGTATCTACCGTTCATACCCTACTTCCTAGTGGAGTAGCGGTTAAATATACTGTGTACAGTTAGTTTGGTTTTTGATTCATTGTGACAACTGCATCTAACAAGCAACTATATTGGTGAATAACTAAGAAAGTATAAACATAAAGATATGAAAATCATAATTCATACCTGAAAACTGAAAGCAGAATCACACACCAGCAAAAGATGCAATGAACTGAAAACTACCAAATTTCTTAGCTTCAGAAACCGGAGGGCAAGTTGATGCCAAACCATAAATCATACGAAGAGTCTTTAAGACGATATGATATTGTATAAGCTTCCCAGATACTTCCATCACAACATACGAATCCTCTTCTCTTTCTCCCACTACAACAGACCGTACAATGATACAGAACCGCTTGGCAGAGATCAGCCAAGTTTTGGGAAATAGCTTCCCCATGTCATCAAGATTAACAATGTACTTAACCAACCACCCAGAATACTCATTCCTCATCTCGTAAACTTTCAACTGTCGGGAATCCAGAACTGGATATACTAGAAGCAAACGACCACGAGATTCTAACAACTTGTGAACATAATGCAGCTTCCTATCCAATGTTCCAGGAGTTTGTACGCGTGTTAACAATGGATGCTCTATATCTAACTTGAAATGCAAACCGCCATTCACAAAATCTAGCCAATGAATGGCATTATTCCAATATATCCCATGGTGAAACCCTGTGAAACATTGGAGGGGAAATCGATCACCACAAACACTCCAGTTTCCTGTTTCTGAAGAGTAAGTCTGTATTTGAATGAAATATCCACGATCATCATGTATGTCTTCAGCACACACGACTGTGTAGTGAGGTGATTTGATAGGATCAAAAGCGAGTTTCATACCGCCAATAAGACCAATCAAATTCGTAAAACGGTGTTGTGGAAGCATCTTAGACAGATTAATGAATGGATTGTATACGTAGAACTTATCAGGCACGATATAACAGAGAAGCAAACCATTGCAGGACTGTAAGATCTCAAAATTACCTGCGTCAGGGCCGAAAGCTAAAGTAGTGTTGATTGGAGATCTGTTGGACGGAATTCTGATATCGAATGGCACGAACTCATAATCATATGGAACATAAGGTCGCTGGAGAAAAAGACCGGAAGGGGGATCGATGTTAGTGATTTGGCTCCGGCGAAGAGTGAAATTAGGATCTGTTATGAGAGATAACCAGCGTTTGGATACAGATTTGAACAGATGAAGTGAGATCGCCGGTAATCGGAGTAAGATTTCAATCAAAAGGTCGTCGTAGGAAAGGACTTCATATGCAGATGAAGGGAGTCCCTTGTCTTCGGTATCTATGATCTGCTTTTTGGATGCTCTGCCACCACCTACCATCATATCCAACCGCAAAGGAAGTTCAGACGAACCTCCGGCAACCGTTTCCAAGGAAAAAGCAGAAACCGGGAGATCAAAACCCTACTTCGTTTGACATGTTCTTTAGGGGGTGTTTGGGATTGCTTATTTAAAACAACTTATGCTTTTTTGTAAAAGTGCTTATTAACTTATGAGGTATCAAACTGGAGTTTTGTAAAAAGTGTTTGGATTAGCTTATAGCGGTACGAAAAAGCAAAATGACCAAAACACCCCGGTTCATTTGAGGTTATGTACCAGTTGAGGGTTAGAAAAGAAATCAAG
>NC_037539.1:6532334-6571446 GCF_001531365.2 Cynara cardunculus var. scolymus
CGGCGATTAAAGCATCACCAGGTCGCCGGCCTCGCCTCGTCGCCTCCTTCTCGTCGTCGGCTCTAAACCCTAAACCAGGTCGCCGGCGATTAAAGGTTCTTAACCAGCAAGATCGGATGCGATAGCCGGCAACGATGCGAACGAAACCAGCAAGAACGTCGTCTGTGGAAGTCTTGCCGGCAACGATGATGAGATGGATGCGATGAGAAACCAGGGTTAAAAGGGTAATCTGTCAAATAAGTCAAGAGGGTTTAACTTATCAAAAACGACTTATTACCGGTTTGATACCGGTATAAGCACTTTTTTTTTTTATCCAAACACTCCAAAATGACTTATTACCGGTTTGGCACCGGTATAAGTCAATAAGTCCGTTTGAAACGCTTTCCCAAACACCCCCTTAGTACTCCCTTCTTCATCTTAGTCCTAATAAAGAGTAAATTACAAATTTGGTCCCTGTGGTTTCTCAAAAGTAACATTTCATTCTTACAGTTTCGAAATTACAGTTTGGCCATTGTGGTTTGCAAAAACGACCATATTTGGTCCCTCCTTCTAACAAACGTTAAAATAACCCGTTAAGTTAGGGGCATTTTTGTCTTTTTGCTATTTTTTGTTTTGTACCAATCGAAAAACCTCAAGGACCAAAAATTTAGTTCACATCTTCTTCTTAGACCAACACCGTGTTCTCCGACCAAAACACCTAAATTAAAATCTCAAAATCAAAATAAATTTCAAATCCAAATCGAAATATCAAAATAATGGAGGATAACCCTAACTGATATATGTAAACACTACACAAAAATCAAATTCAGTCTAAATTAAATCAAACTCGTATATGTATCTTCAAAGAGTAAATCATAGAGATAAAAAAGATTTATGCCTTTTGCATCCCAAAGAGATTGTTTCAAAATCCATATATGGTGGTTTGGTAGACCTAAAAGGGAAAGAGACAACGAGATATGTTGGCGATGGAGAGGGGTGGGGGATGATGAGGTTCGCCGGAGATGGGGTAGCGGTTGGCCTGCGGAGGGCTGTTGGTGGCAAGATGTATGTTGGCGAAAACCTGGCCCTGGGTTTACTCTTCGATGTATTTATCTTTGTGTGTGTATACAAGATTAAGTTATACTTTTTAGTATATATGCTAGAGTAAGTTAAATTTTTGGTCCCTGTAATTTATATATTTATTTAAGAAAAATGAGCTAAAACTCTAAAAGTATTAAAAAAAACTAAAATACTCCTGATTTAACGTTTTTAACATCCGTTATTCTGTTAGAGAGAGGGACTAAATCCGATCGTTTTTACAAACCATGATAATCAAACTGTAGTTTCAAAACTACAGGGACAAATGTATTATCTTTGAGAAACCACAGGGACCAAAAATGTAGTTTTCAAACTTTTGCAGCTTTCTGTTCATCGCGTTTCTTTCTGGTGTGTGATTCTATGTTATTTCCAGGTATGATCTTGATTTTAGTAAATGCAATGCTTTTTTTGGTCTGAGAAGACATATTAAACCCCCTTCATATTACTCATCAATAGTGTGATAAAAGAAAGTCACAGACTCCAAAGAATAAAAAGATTGCGTCTAGCCAAGTTGGGACTTCACAAGTCAGGGACGGACCCATAATTTTTTTTTAAACTATGGTATCATTGACCATAAGAAAAAAAATATATGTTTTTTTTTTCAAACGGTGGCACTGTTTGACTAAGAAAATGACACTAACATGATTCGGACTTGGGTGTGGGGTAGAATAAAAGTCTTGCAAACCAACTCTACCAAATAGAATTTGTCCTCATTGTAGTTTCAAAATACATACAGTGGCACACAACAAATTAATACGGTTGCACCGTTCACGAAACCTAAATTTTTTACCCTTCGGTGGAGAAACGATACGGTGGCACGTGCCACCCGTGGCACCTATGTAGGTCCGCCTATGCCACCAGTGACGGATGGCCATTGGGGGCTTTTTCTTCCGACAGAGTGAAGTATTTTCAGTCCATTAACATTATTTTATTATAACATCATCAATTTCTATTACAGCATTGTATTTTTAATTTTAGTATTTTTAGTAAATATATTAGATTTGTTTAAATGATAAAAATATTAAAATTAAGAGTACAATGTTGTAATATAGATTGGGGGTGTTATAATAAAGTAATTTTAAAAGTATAATGTTAATAAGAAATGTCATGTCATCATTATCGTACATGCGGACAGCCTACGTGGACGATGAACTGGCAAAGAAACCTGGTACAATAGATAAATTTAATTTAAAATATTACCCAATGCTACAACGGGTAAATTTTTGAAAATATGATGCCCTAATAAAAAATCATTTTGAAAGTTTATTGTTGTAATAAGAAAAACTGAAAATGGAATGTTATAATAAAGAAATTTATAAAAGTATGTTGTTATTTCACGTATTTTGCCCGTCAAAAAAAAAGTAAACAACACCATGTTTTTGTGTTTGAAAGTTACATCGGTCATTTCTTTCATTCAAACAAATTTATCCATACAAGATTTAATAAACAATTTGCTAATCAGCCCCTAAAAGGGCCTTAAGAAGAGAAGATTCCAACATATAAAGTGGTTAAAGGGAGGGATTGTGTCTAGAGTCGTATTGTCTAGCAGGGTTACCACATCAAGGGTCTGTACATCAGCAACTTAATGCAACTCACAACTTAATCGGTCAATTATACTTGATTCTTTGACATTGACTTAATGATATAGAAATCGGCTTATTCAGTAAGCTTTCGGAGGAAAGTTTCATACAAAAAACCAAGTTTTTTCCAAACATGTCCCTCCCAATTAATATACATGCTCATTCAATCTATGAAAAAACTCTCTCAAACAAAAACATTTCTAATTTATACAGACAGATTATTCATACAGGACTTAATGGAAAACCAACCAATCAACCTCTAAATCACATATCTACCCAACTATGCATATTTCCAGACGTGTTTAAAATTGACCAAGGTTTGGTAAAGTCTTGTTGAGGAAAAGCATTTTACTATACTTATGTAATACAATAGAGAAGTGAAACTAAGCATCCTTTTGAAAGGCCAGTATGCAGTTCCATCTAAAAATGGTACATAACTCATACTAACCTTTTCTGTACAGCAATGACCAGTACCATTAGGATAGGGGAAACAAGAAAGATAACATACGGTAGAGCTTGAAGCGATGCATCTTCCTCAGTTTCGGTTTCATTTGACGATGGGTTGTTCTTATTTTCGATAAATGCATCAAAGAAGTTTTGGTACCCTGTTTTAAATTGAGAGTTGCTTGAGCTCGTAACCTTCATCATCTCCATTGCCTGCAATCAATCAAGTAGTCTTGCTCGCTCAACTAGTACCTAACAGGGACTGTGAACCTAGTGGTTGCGGTTTTGAGCCTTTCTTTCTATTTGAAAAGATCAAGAAAGTGATAGACCGATAAAGAAAGAAATAAATCAAACCAAACGAACTCAGTATATCTCACCTGGAGATAGGACCTAGGGGGTGGGTAAAACGTATGCAGGTTTAACCTCTACAGTAAAAAGTAGAATGGTTGCTCACTTGACGACCCCGTTTAGTGAAATGTGTGTGAAAGGGAGAAAAATAGATATGCTAAAACATGAAAAGATAGATAAGAGTCAACAACAACAATAAAACTAGAGTGAGTGAGAGACAAATATGCTGCTAAGCTTTGAGAAACTAGTTACTCTTGTCAAGATCTTACTTTAGAGAAAATTGAAATTAAACAAAAAAGGGTATGAAGCCGCCCTCTCGAGCGTCCCCACCATACCACTTCCACAGCCATCATGGGGAGATAAATCGCGTGTCCCAGGGGCATGTGGGTCATGGCTGGTGCCTAGAGCCGAACCCTGAACCTCCCACTCATTCTTGAGAGTTGAGGGATTCCCACCACTTTACCAGCTAGGCTAAAGCCATGGCGACTTAGAGAAACGAACTTAGTACTTTCGAAAGTCAATTTAATAAAGTTCTTTAGGATTTATCTCCGTGATGTTTCTGTTGTGATACCATTTTTAATAGTTGAATCTGCATGTCAAAGTTTTCTTAGAAAAACCAAGTATTTGCTAATTTTCAACCCAAAACCCGACTCATTTGACACTCAAAATCAGTTATAGTTTTGGTTTTAAGGTCGTAACATGCAAGCATTGTCCATCAGATTTGTAATAAACTATATAATAGCATGTAATACATCAAGTTTTTTTTCTAATGAGGTGGTTCACCTGGAAGCTGAACACGAACTGCCTTGCTTTCTTGCTCACTCTAACATTTGGGTGCGACTGCAGCTTCTCATACATAACACGAGCTTCATCAGATCTGTCAAGCAGATTAAACAATTTACTAGCTACTTCTGATAAGAACCCACGAAAAATTGCAACAATTGCCGTTTGAAATTTCTATCATTTGCAATTTCACCTCCGTTTTGACAAATCTTCAAACTACATTTACTTATCCATCCACATCATAACAACTATTCACCATCACCACCGCCTACCCCTCAACCCTCTTCTCGACCTTTTCAAGATTTACAAGCAACAGAAGCACGGATTTTCTGAAACTTGATATATTTGATGTACAAAATTGTATTAGCGATGCAAATCTAAACCTGTTGAGGGAGTCTTTACAAATAGACCATTGCAATGCAGCTAAACCATGAAGTTCACTCTGCAGAAACCACAAATCATGATTGTATAGTTACAAATAAGGTTCGTAAATTTTGAAGCATTGGTTAGCTACAATCAACCTAAACAAACTTGAAAGCATTTCGTTCATACTTGATAAAAACATTACCTGATATACCAGCTTATCCATAACTCGTTCGTAAAAGGGTATTGCATCCTTGAGCTTTCCAATCTCCATCAACGAGTCTCCATCCTTCAAATCCTATATATGTTGACAGAAATACTAAGAAGACATTGTGCAATGTCTAGACCAATTTTCAAACAACAAAATGGAAGTTGCAAGTGAAACTGGTACCGTTGAGTTCAGAGCACACCTTCTCACATTCAAATTTCAACTTTGGATCGATATTTAAACCAATTTTCTGCTTATAGGCAGCAATCATTTGTCTTGTTCGTGCTTCTTTTGCAGCCTTTGATTCCGCTGTCTCGAGCACATCTCCGGGGCGAATGGTTTTCCCACCACCAAACTATACAATATGACAGAGATAAGCTGGTACAAACAGTAGAACGGAACTGATTACAAGATTTTGCATTTGTTATGCAGACAGGACTGGACAAGCGAGAGTGAGTAGTCGGGTGAAAGAATTGTGCAAAGTTTTACAGATTTAACTTGACATGGGTAATTTAGTAATTTACCAACCTTGTCCTATCTCCCTCACTTTTGTTCCACCTATTTTAGGACATTCAGTTTTGTCTAGTCCTAGTATTAATGTTGGTGTTATGAAGTTCTACTCGTTAAGTAGGCTTTATTTTCTGTTCGAGGTCAACTTGAGCATTGGTCTTATGAAGAACGACTTGTTAAGTTAAGCAGGCTTTATGTTGTGTTTGAGATAGACTCGACCTTGCTCGAGCTCAAGTAGCTCGTTAAAAGCTTGAATCGTTTGCAACCCTAGTTGTATCAAACATGGGACAACAAGTTTTTGTCCCGGCCTATCTCATCCTATCCCGCACACCAAACGCACCTTAAAAAGCTGTTGAAGAAAGAAGGGAGGTTCCAACACATATAGAGGTTAAAAAGGACCACGTCTAGTGGCACCAACAGACCCCCTCCAATGGAGGCCAGACGGAAATAGCGACTTTGATATCATATAAAGATATTTAGATACCTTTCAGATTAATCTCTAAACAAGCTCTTGAACATATAAGAGATTTCAAGAGGTTAAAGAGACCATATCTAGCCGATGCAAGGATCAACAATATCGGTAAATCGAGAGATGTTTTAGACTTATTCATATCAAGACCATAAAATGAAAATGGAATATGAACATCATCTTACTGTTTTGGAAATGTTGTTGGGTCTAGGGAAAACTCCCCATGTAGAGACTTTAGGCTTATAAAGTTCTGAATCTTCTTCCACAGTTGTATCAGATTCTGAGGTTTCTCCATTTCCAAACCTGCTTGTATCTCCAACGATGATTTCCACATCCGGCAAATCCCCTGCCGGAAAAGGATCACTTATCGGAATCAACCCCGCAGGCAGTCCCCTGCCTTCCTTCTTATCAGCAAATCCTAGCCCCACAAAGTCAATTGCTGAAATCCTGGATTCTTCCTTCTTATCGATTCTCTCTTCAACAGCTTCATTCATCCAAAAATGTCATAAAAACAAAGATAAAATGCATAAATTTAGAACCAATCATGTGCTAAAATCGCTATAAACTTTATATTATACTCCCTCGATGTGATGTTGTGATCTAGAGTTTATTTATCTCCGAAATTCTACCGATCTCTCTGATGATTCTAGTCCTAATTGTATAAAAACCGTAAATATATTTGCGTATGTTCTATAAACTATTGTAAATCTTCTAGTCCATTCTCTCGATCAATAATTGATAGCAATCAAGGTTTTTTTCCTCTTAATTGTAGCACATACCTCTATTTTTCTCTGAATACTCCCTTGCTCCCTCCATTGCAACTCTGGATAGTGACTCATCTTTGTTCCCGCCAAATTCTGAAATCTCTGAACCAGGGGCTTGATTTTGAGCAATTTTGGGAGCTGGATTTGACTGGATTGATTTCTTATATGCTTTGGCTCTAGCAAGAGCGAGCTTCACTGGATCTGGTTGCTGAGATTCCGAAGACGACGATGATGAATCCTTGAGGGCCTTGATTAGAGATACCTTTCTTCTGGGAGTTGTTGGATGAACAACTTCTATGGAAGATTTGATAGATGAAGATAAAAATGGATATTGGGCCACCGAAGACGCCATGGTCTGTGCAAGTTATGTGGAAGAGCTTTTGCTCCCATGGAATATGGATTGCTCTCTTCCACGTGTCGTTTTCCAACCGTTATGCATAAAAACTATTTTTTATTTTTTTATCTATACTATATTATAAAACATTTGATAAAAATTCTTAAAAATTATTTTTTAAGCATAAAGTACCATTTATTAATACATGTTACTTAAAACTCAAGATTACAAGTAGATTGTGCATACATACAATTTATTAAAGCTTCATATCTGAATTCGTATAACTAACTACATATAAAAATAATCAAATACATAATAAACATCTTATTTTAAATATAAAAAATCTAAAATGTAATTAGGATAATCATTAAGTTTTAACAGAATACTTAATTATTATCTTTATAAATGTTATATTATTAAACCAAAAATAAATTATTTCATTATTAAACTTAAATTAATATATATTAAAGAAATTACATAAAAAATAAGAACTTTTAAATAGTTGATTTGATATTAACATCGATATATATTTTTTTCAAATTTTTATGATATATTCAAATTTATATTTTATTCAAAAATAAAATCATTATTGCTTTCTTTAAAACACATAAATTAGTATTATAACATCGATAGAGACAAATAATAAAATAGAATATTAAAATTAAGATGTATCTCGTTGGATTGCACAAATATGCTTCTAGTTATTTTTAAATGAGTGAATAGTTTAGATAATTTAAATAAGGATGTTGAATTGTTGATCAAAATGAATCAATAGAAATGTTGAATTTTGGATTATTGATGTACCATTAGTTTTTATTTTTCTATATTTTTGAAACTAGGTTTTAAAATAAAGTAAATGATAGTTTTGTTTTATTAGTATAGTTGTTCATGGACAGGACAATCCGTTTGATCTAGTCCATCCGGCCTGTTAGAAATACGGGTTTGGACAACCATTATTGAGAAAAATGGACGAACTCAGGTTTGTTCGTTAAATTAACGGGCGGACATGAACAATGTAAAAATAAATATGAACAGGCTCATCCGGCTCGTTTATGTTTTATAGTTAATATTTTTTTACCATTAATTGAAATTATATTAGTTTATTTTAGAACTAAATTATTAAAGTTATAGGATGGAAGTTGAGACTCTTTGGTTTTTCTTGAAAACCCAAAACGCTCTACATTATCTTTGTTAGCATCTTTATATCAAAAGTCTCAATCGATTAACATTGGATAGAGTCGGTAGTTGTTTAATGTTTTAATTGCAACGATGTTTTTCCTTTACCTTTTGGTTTTACATTTTTTAATTAAGCGTTACATTTTTTAGACCCATTAGCCCGGTTATAAACGGGCAATGACAAGTTGTCAAGTTTGAAAATAAAATGCTTGGGTTTATAATATTAGGTCCATTATAAAGAAGAAGAAAATAATTAGGCCCGGCTCGGGCCCGCAAATGATCACCTCTATTTATTAGCTATGTCAAAACTTCGACTTTAGTACTTGAACTTCGTTTATTTTACATAGGTGGTCAATATGGTTGCATTTCGTTTCATGTTTGGTCCCTCTAACTAACGGTTATTGATAGATGTCAATTAACTTAGGGATATATTGGTATTATTTTATTAAATCACTCGATTTAAGTGTTGCCATGATGTCAATGTTAAACTCACCCATGACACTTTTTCCCCTACACAATTCAACAGGAAATGTCTATGTGATCTATCCTCCGACGATCCCCATCAACCTAAACCCCACACACACACACACTCTCTCTCTCTCTCTCTATCCATCTCGTATATCTATCTTTTCTCTTCATAGTATCAACCACCATTACCAACCCCCATTCGATTCATCGTTACTTCTCCACCCCAATACCTATATGTGTGGATTTACAAACATAAAAGCCATACGGCCATACCACAGCTTGCTTTTAGTTTTTGGATGTGAGATGGGTAGTGAGGCCTATTAGAATTATGTGGCAATGGCAAATACAATCGAGATCACCAAAAACACATCCCTCCCCCTTTTCAACACTCTTTTTCTTGTACCCCTTTTCTCGAAGACCCATATGGGCTTACTCATTACATAGGGTTACCAAGCGATGACTTAAATAGGTTTACTCGCCACATGGCTTTACTAGGGACATGGCCGATATGGGTTTACTCACACCATGGGTTTACAGGGGCTACAATTTGAGATGGGTTACACCAAACCACGACAAACTCAACTTAATGGGTTTACTAATTAAGAAAGAAGGTAGTAAGAGGAAAAGCTTAGTGCAATTTTATCGAAGCTAGATTTACCAGTGATGCAGAGAAGGCATCATAAAAGAAAGGGAAGGGGGTTAGTGAGGAATACTAGGAAGTTGTTAAAAGACATGCTCATAAGTTACCTGAGTTTTTCTTAACAGTGTCAGTCAAAGAGACCAAAAAAGTAAAAGAAAGTACAAATACAGCGATCATCAATACAGTAAATAAAGTTCAGGGATGAAAGTTGAAGGTTTGAACATACATGAGAGACCAAAATTGTAATTTACTCTTAAAATTTTGTATTTTCAAAATAAAAAAGAATTACGTTTTCTTTTAATGGCTTGCCCATTTAAAAAAGCTGACGTGGCGAGTTATGAATAAAAGGAAGAAGAAATAGAGTTGAGAAACAAAAACCCTGAAAACCCTAACCCTCCATCTTCTATGCTTCCTCTCCCTACAAGAATCTTGGTAAGTCGGAATTGCTCATTCGGGTTATCTGCGCAGGTTGTGAAGGGCGCAATAGTGGCAGTCGTCTTCTTTGATTGTATAATTTTAGCAGGTAACGTTCTCTGCATAAACTGGATTGAAGATTTAAAGGAAACAGGGTGAGCGATGGGAGAACCTTTGAAGGGAACGGTGACACCACTTTCTTCAGTATTTGCACCGGAGGAAGCCCAGAAAGCGTCAGTACGTGTCCAAGAAACAATATCCGAACGTCGGAAACAGGTGGATCAGTTGCAGGCCTTCCTCAATGATAACAACGGCCTTGTCAATCTCGTTAAGAAGCTCCCTGATCAATTGCATCACGATATAATGGCAAGTCTCCCGCAATTGATAGTTATTTCTTTGATCGAGAAGTTGAACTTCGATTCCCCCTTTCCTATTGTCTACTTTTCCAAGTTAGTGGTGTATTTTTGTTGTGCCGTATACGTACACTTCCCGACTTTCTCCTCCATCTGATTGAAACAATTTTCAACCTGTTAGATGGGCAACTTCTGGCCAATACACCAGCTAGAATTACATTTTTGTTCTCATTGTGATTTTGTTGCTTTTGGTTCTCATTTTCCCTATTTTGGAATCATTGAAATTTATTGACGTTTGATTGATCAGTCTAACATTCTTTTACCAACAAACATGTTTGTAGCTCTCATAAATGGGGGGAATTCGTAATTTAAGCTATGTTTCATTTATAGAACTGTGACCAATAGCTTCTCTATGACATATTTTGCAGGTTCCTTTCGGGAAGGCAGCTTTTTTTCCTGGCAGATTGATACATACCAATGAATTCCTGGTAATTTTGTCATATGGGTGTTCACCTAATTTTCTGTTTACAGTTCACACTCAGTCACTCACTATAGAGCACTACAGATTGGTCACTTCCCTTGGTCCTAGCGAATAAAACAATGCCTTTTTCTTGCTATAAAATTTCCTTTGGTGGAATTTTTGAGGTAGATAATTAATTATCTTGTAAACTAAATAGTTTTGTGGCCAAGCATGCAGAACCATCTATTACAACTAGATCAAACACAATGTATATTCAGTTCAAGTGTAAAGCCTGAAGCTGTAATGGATTTGGACTTGGCTATCTTGTAGAGTAAAGGATATCGATATTAGCATCAAATCGTCGATATCATTTGTCAGCCGCCAATTAATGCACAATTTCCACTCAAATCCTACTTGATACTGTTGTACCATGTGAAGACTGTGTTTACAGTTGATGGCTTGTGAAGTGGATGCTTACTATCTCTTTTATTTTTTTCCCACTTCCAAGATATATTTATTTTCGTTATTTCAACCTCTCATGATGCTAAGTTTGGAAAACAAAATCAAATGAATATTTATTCTTTTGCCATCTGTTAAAATGTTAATGTGTTATCAGATGTTCTGAGTATGAAGTTCCCCTTATTTAGGCAGCAGTTGTTTCTTTGAGATATTAGTTGGGTTGTGGCATGAAAGCAAACTGCTATAACAAATGTTTAGACCTCATAAGTCATATCCAGATTACTTACAGGTTCTATTAGGAGAAGGTTACTATGCTGAGAGAACATCTAAACAAACCATCGAGATTCTGAAAAGAAGAGGAAAGGATCTGGAGTCACAGATTGAAACCCTTAATGCCGTAATCAAGGATCTCAAGTTTGAAGCCTCCTTTTTTGACGACACAGCTATTGAGGCCGCAGTAAGCCCCTTCTCTCTACAAAAATGTCAATTCGATTCACATTCTGACCCTACCATTGCTCGAACGATGAATCGATTACTTGAAGTGCATTCGTATATGTAAGTTTGTCAAAGATGTTCAAGACATTTTTAAAGAATGAGGTTAGAAAGACGGCAGAGTGAAATTTTACACTGCTGAAAACTCCCTTCCTTGAATTGTGAACTCTCTCTTTTACTTGAACTAAATACAACACCTCACATATATTAAAAGGGTAGTACTTAGTAGCTTTGCATCACCAATTGGTTTTAATTTGTACTAGTTTTAGGCTTCACTCCTACTTATCTTCTGCTAAGGACATTTCAACTTTTCTCTTTTTCTACAAGTATTTATTTCCTAAAGCTTTTTACCAGCGTTATACTCATTTAGAACAAAAATTGATTTGTCTGTCGAATCCAGATAAACAACCAACAAGATGACAAATTTTTCATAGAAGTGCTGAAAAAAGGGAACACCCATATTAGTTTCAGAAAATTGAAAATAAAATTAGTTCAGGAAGTAAATAACCGAAAACAGAGATCTGTGACTTGGCCCCATGATATGCATGTTATCCGTAAGCACCATCCATCAACATCAAGTTATTGTGTTGCAGCTTTCGTGGTTTCTCTGATCCCGTTTGTTGTGTAGCCTATGTTTTAAAATATTTTGGATGTTTGCATGTATAAACAAATGAATATAGCTTCTACAAACTCATTAGTCATTAGTATCTTTGCTTATTATTTGGCATGACTTTTGTGTGTTCACTTACTTTTGCCACTGCTTATTTATGAATTATTGGATGTTCTATTAAAACCTGAATCGTTAAACATTTTCATTGATCTATCTAGTGTGATGTATGGAATATATGACAAAAGTGGAGTGTTGGAGTATTTCTATTGATCAGTCATGTCATATAGGCCCGAATCGGACATCTAATTGCTTCGATTTGAATTATCCGGAGAATGCCTTATATAGATATCCAATATATCAAAAAGATGGCCAATCAAACCTATTTCTCGATTGAATTGAAGAGTCAAATGGTTTGGCACCTTCATGGGGGGATGAATCGGGAGAATTTTGAATTAGAGCTCTAGATTTTTGTTCATCCCTTGCCGCAATAGTATCTCGGGGTTTGCAACGATAGCTTGGTATATCTACTATACGACCATTGACTAAAATATGTATATGTTTAACTAATTGGCCAGCTCCCGGAATAGTCGGAGCCATCCAACCGAGAAAGGATGTTACCCAGGCGCATTTCAACTAATTCTAGTAAAACCTGACCTGTTGACCATTTTTCAATGTTAAGACGTTTGAGAAGGCGTCATAAGAATCAGCATATGCAAGAATGCCTTGTTTTCTAAACAGAGAAATGTGCAAAGAAAACGTTGCTACTTCGCTATCGGTCACCGTGTAGTATTTAGCCTTGCAAGGTGGTCCATCCAACTTTTTTTGAGGAACCCATTTCTCCTTTTATTTTTGCACATAAAAAATCATTGAACTTTAATAATGGTTTGATTACCCACTTTGCTTAACTGAACTGTATCTGTACTGTTACTCTTGTTGGGTTGGAAAATAAAATCATGATATCAATTTCGGATATCGAAGATAATTTGTTTGACCAAAATGATAAAAACTGTCTCCAATTTAAAGCTGTAGGAGCATCAAATAGACATCAAATTGTTGTCTTTTTGCTTGAATTTGGATAGAATGACTTGTGCATGTTTTGCAATTGCAAAAATATTTTAGTAAACCTGCTTCTTGGAAGTGTGTGCTCAAATATGTGCAAATGCTGCAATGTCTTTTTGTATTCGTATAGATCTACTAACTTTAATGGAATATCATTATATAAGCTGTTATCTCCTATGATTGTTCAAAAAAATCTGGATACAGCCATTAAATCTTCATATGAATGATTAAACAGGAAGGTATTGTAGAAATAAGAGAAGACTATGTTGATGAAGCTTTCAATGAAGATGAGCCCACAAAAGGCAGGTTCCTATCTCTTATCATTCGGTGTCTTGGTTTGAACTAATTAGATTGGTAAAGCACTTTGAGTGTGTGAAGATATATAATTTTTGAGGGTATATGCCAAATTAAATCCCCACATTGATCCCTAAAATACATCCAGAACATTCAAGGATATTTTCCTCGGAAGAAATTGCATATTAACAAATAACAACATACAAAACAATATGCTTCAAAGACAATACAAATCTAAAATAATAAGATAAAAATTTAGAACACTTATCATACCCACTACTTTGTTTTTTTGATGCACAACAATTTGAATGGTCTGACCTTTTTTTGCATACACATTTTTTCTCTGGTCTCTGAGTAATTCAATGTGTCAATTAATTCAATATATAAAATTCAAATATTAACTTGAAAATTAATAGAAGTCCTTCCTCTTATATCTGCCCATCCATTGCACATGAGTGAGCAAATCTTTTTCGCACTCGGCCTCATGGTCTTTCATATTTTCTTTGTGTGCTCAACTTCTTTCTTCAGCAACTGAAGTCCAACTTCATGATATGACGGTACTTCTACTCGGTCGCTATAGACCAATGGCCTCAAACATGACATAAAAAAAAACTATCATAATTGATGACATCGAATGGAAATAAATCCTTTTTGCTTTTGCAGTACAGGCTCTGTTCCTCAACTCCTTACTTGTCCCTAATTTCATGAATAGACCAGCCTAATTGAATCTTGGGAAATCAGTCCAAGGGCAAGCAAACTCATCAACTGGAACACACATTTATCTCTGTGGTCTCAGGCTCGGTTTTGGTTTCAAACCCTATTTAATCAACCATGCAGACGTGAAAAATCAATTCAATACCTTCATTTACTTATCTAAATCCAAAAGTCATGGAAATGAAGTTGTGTGATTTTTACCTTCAAATTCGAGAATTTTGTACCCTAACGGAAACAAATTAATAATTATACAATCAGGAACCCCAAAAGAGGTGTACCATTACAAGAGAAAAGGGAGACGTACCTTAATGAGAGAAATAAGAGGCATCGGTTTTAGGAGAGGGTGCAGCAGTGGTGAGGAGAGACATCTGAGAAGGAGGCAGCAACGGCTAGGAGCTGAATGATGGTGAGCAGAGACGGGAAGGCAGCGGAGAACAGTGAGGAGAGGCGACCGTGGAATAGAAAGAGAGGTGGTGCATGGAATAGAAAGGAAGGGGCAATGTTTGGAATTTGCAGACTTGGATGGCTGTGTGATAAAGCCACATGCTTAATCATTTAGGCATAAACAAACATTCTGATTTGACCATGGGAATAAGCTCTCCATACCATTAAGCCACAAACAAACATCCTTTAAGATCACTAGGAATGGGCTTGTTAGTTGGCAGGTAAGTCCACTATTGTTTAGTAATTTACCTGGATGCACTCTAAAGCCCAATGCTAAATTATTACAGAGAAAATGATATGTAGCGAGTGTAAGATCAGATCTGCCTAATAAGGATATACTTTGGTAATCTTAATCAATATTACAAAAGGATGAATTATTTATGAAGTGTTGGAAAGCATCAGCTTTGTCATGTGATCTCAAAATCTTGGTAAAGGTTTGGAGACATTTTATGGACTAAATCGGAGTAGAATGTTGGGCCACTATGGATGCCATTATATGCAAGTTGAATGTCAAGCTAGATGTAGATCCAACTTTTCACTTATTGGTTTTAGCCTTTAGGAGGTATAGATTGAGGAAAGGACAGATTTGAGGTTACCGAAGATTTCACATAGAGAGAGCTTGGTGATTGTGAGATAACATTTTGTCGGTCCCCTATGTAATGTAGTTGTTCACTTTCATCTTACTAGAAGATAACGGAAGAAACATTGTGGAGCTCTATAGATTTTGGAGCTTTTATATTTTTCAGGAGAGGACAGGATGAAGTTTCATATCTTCATTTTGTGGACTAATATGTTCCCTGACAGCCAAGAATATGTTTGAGTGAACCAGAAGGGTTGTGGTGTAGTGGTTGAGACCTTGGGGAATGTGGTGGAATATCCCATCTGCCCAAGGTTCGATTCCAGGCGTACACAATAATTGTGGCCACTGAGTTTATTAGGGCCGATTTCTTGCAGCCACACTTTGCTGGGATTAGTTTAGGCATAGCCTAGGACACACTTCCAGAAAAAATGATTGAGTGGGTGTAATAGATTCTACTGGTTTGTACTTGTTAGATCTGATTTTGAGCGCTTTCTTGGGTCCAACTGCTTTTTCTGAGCAAAGTAACAAGGAACATACAAAAAACAGTATGATAGGCATGATAGGTCGGCTGCCTACAAGTAACACCTAGGGTTCTTAGGAAGATCCTTCACGTGTTGTGTCATGAGGTTGTTAAAGTTAGTTTAGGGTGCGTTTGGTATGCAGATTGGACTGGACGGACGAGTATGAGGTAGGTGGGTGAAAGAATTCAGGAAGGTTTTAGGGTTATAATTTGACATGGGTAGTTTATTAATTTACCAATCTTGACCCATTTTACTTGATATTTGTTCCACCTATTTTGGTGGGACAGAAAAAAATGCATTTTTCCCAATCTAATGTTGCACCAAACTTGAGACAAGTTTTTGTACCGTACTATTCTGTCTTGTCCCGCTTACCAAACGCACCCTTAATTTAGAGGTTATTTAATGTATTAGTTTTAATGGTTTTTTTAGACTATATTTAACACTTGCACTTGAACTTATGTTGCGAGTAATTGAGGATCTTGAGTTTTTTTAATAAATTCCAGGTGAAGATGATTTTGCTCGTATCTTATCGCGGATTGACGAACTTGAAAAAGAAGAACTTGAATCTGAAATTGCCGAGGAACATGAAGAGGAAGACAAAGCTGATTTGAGTCACCTTATAAGTCTGACTTCTCTTGAACCTGAGGGTAGAAGCCCAGAGGTCAGCTCTTGAGTTATTAAATGATCAGCACATCCATGATCCATTTACCTAATTGTTGCTATTTTTTCTTATAGATGCTTTTAAATGATTGGCAGGAACAGGCGAAGAATGAACACTTGATGAGCAAAATATCTCTGCAAAATCACCCTCAAGAAGACGTACCCAAGCCGGTTAAGTTGAGCAGCTAATCTTTCTTATTCTCTTTCTATGATGTTTGAATGATTTTATTCTCTTTTATCAGCTACCAAAAGTTGAACTAAAAGATGTCATCTTAAATAATTTTAATTATTAAGATTATTAAATAGTATATTTACTTGAAACTTGCAGCCCAAAGACTTACCGGCTCGTCCTGTATCCAAAGGTCAGTTTTGATGTTAACATTATTTCTTTAGGAATCTGTGCATTTCATGTTTTAGGGATTCAGGACGTATGTTCAGGATTCATTAAGGGTCCGTTTGGTTTGTGGGATTTGGAATTGGATTCCATTCCATTCCCACATTTTGTTTAAAGGATTGTCTGGAATTGAAATCCCACAAACATGGGCTTTAGAAATCTCATGGAGGTAATTGGTTTTCTCTGGACTTCTTAGGATTTGTTTGTAATAATGTTATAAAATATGTTAAAAACGCTTGTTCTGTAATAATCAATTGATAAAAAGGTAGTTTAATTATTTTTTATAATTTGTTTTTTTATAAATTGTTATAAAAAATGGAATTCAATTCCATTCCAAATCCTTCAAATTCCAAATCCCTCGAACCAAATGGAGTAGTGTTCTACATTTTGGCCTATTTGCCCTTTTGAACTCTATGTACTCGTGCCCATCAATCTTTTGATGTTTTTTCATTTTGGTTGCTTTACGTTACATGATAGTATCATTTTATTGTACGTATTCAAGATTAGTTGTTGATCCGTAATATATAAGTGACGTTAAGGATCATATAGTTAATTTGACCCAACTTGTTTTGAGCATGTGATATTTTACAATCATTGTTTGTGTAAACTGGTACTTTCAATGTTTTTTCGTTCTTAATTCTTTCCCAGATTCAGATTTATCTTCACATGTAAAAGTTCCCACATCCAGTGGATCAAGGCTTCCTCCGAGTCTTGTAGAGCATAACAAATTGAAGGAGAGAGTGTCCCACACACCCGTGCCAAAGAATGAGGTATAACATCGTCCTCCTTCCGTCCCAAAATAAATACCCATTAGAAATGTGTAATTATTGCATTTTTTTATTAGCTAAATGACAATTTTACTCTTGATAATAATAGAGTAACGAAATTCTCCATCTAATAATTAAGGGTAGAATTGGAAAGTATGCACTTTAGAAAGAAATGGACACTTACGTTGGGACAGAGGGAGTATTTTTTTGGCTTTTCACAATAAATTTCATGTGCTAATGACCACCGACATACCTTTAGAAGGTTTCTACCTCGGCATCAAATTCGGGCAATCACAGTAGCAGGGCAAGTGTTGTTGCACCTGTGTCAAAGGAGGTAAATTTTGTGTGAGCCTTTTTTCGACCTTTTCTTTTGTTTGCCTGATGGTAACGACAACCTGTACGCATTTTGCAGGTTTCCGACTTTGATTCGAGCATAGGCAGTGATAGGAGCAAGGTAAGTGTTTGTTGCATTTCAAGCATATTCAGACTCCAAAAATGGCATAAGTTTGTTAACAATGAAAATTACTGTTTGCAGGCGTTTACGGGATCCATTGTCGAGCACACCCATAATATTGAGAACAACAATCAAAAGGGTCAAATGCAGGCCCCTGCATCGAAACCAGTATCTAGATTCAAGATGCAAAGAAAGTAGCCACAGGATTAGGGTGTAAACGAGCTGAGTTGAGTGGTATGTTATTTGAGCTCGGCTCGAAAAAGTTATACCAGGCTCGAGCTCGACACAAGCTGGAATAACTTTTTCAATGTAGGGCTCGAGCTCAAATATTTTTTGAGTTATCGAGCTAGATGCTCGTATAAGGGCTCGTACTTGCGATCGATTAACTCGTTATTGGCTCGAGGTTGATAATTTATATAAATATATATTGTATTTTTTATGAACATATGTGCATGTTTGGCTCGAAAAAGTATATGCTTGAACGACTCGAATCAAAAAGTTTAATCGAGCTTTTGAACGAGCCAAGTCGAGCATTGGTTTTATGAAGCTCGACTCATTAAGTTAAACGAGTTCTATTTTTGTGTTCGAGATAGACTCGAGCTCGAGTAGCTTGTTAAAAACTCGACTCATTTACACCCCTAGACAAGGTGGTTTAAGGTACCGAAAACTCATGAATACACTTGTGTCTATCTTTAATGTGACCTTTGTTTCACACGTTTTTCACATGCCGGGTTTTTTACTAAAATGGTCGTTCTACTCTTTGGGGTAGTGCATATATCTATATACATCTCGCCTCTCAGACCCCACCTTCGAGTGAGATTTACGAGTTCGTTTGGTTTTTGGTTTTGAGTGATCTTAAGTGATAGCCAAATCGGTATGGGCCGAGTCGGACCGGTAAGGACCGGTTATGGGACCGAAAACCAGGACTAGATGGGGTTTTTGGTAGTTTCTTGGGACCGGGACCGGCTATGGCCCGGTCCGAAAACTCAAATAATTTTATAAATAAATGTACTTTCAAATAATTTATAATCTATTTTTATAAGACAATGTAATTTTAATTATATTAAAACGTATTTTTAAAGTGTATTTGAGTGACCAAATTGTAAATTTTATAATGTATTAAAAATATATATTATTAAAAAAATTAAAAAAATCTTATTTTTTAATGCCGGGACCGCCGGCCATAACCAGTTATGAAGTACCTTGACCGGTCCTACCATTTTCGACCAGGACCGGGACCGGTTATGGAAAAGCTTGGGACCGATTAGGCTTGGCTAGGGACCGGTTTTTGGTCATCACTAGTACCAACCGTACCAATTAAATTGGTATCAATTGAGGTCTGTTGGTAGTACTGTATTAAGTATGTAAACTTGATTGGTACATGGTATTAGAAGTTGTTTACCAAGGTAGAACCATGGTACCTTTTTATTTAATTATTTATTAGTTTTTGTATTTTTTTATGTATTGAATATTATATAATGTAATTTTCACTACTTTGTTTGAACATTTGAATGTTCGGAAGTTTTATTCCTTACAATTAAGAACCCTTAAACATCACATGTGTTAATTAAGAACTCAAAATGTCACTCGAAATACGAACAAAATGGATAGTTTTAATCTCATAACTTGAAGTATAAAATCAATACCAGTCGAAAAAGGTTGGTACCAAATATATCTGGTTATTATATGGTATAAGATTTTGTATACTTATAACTAGCTGGTATAAGATGTTGGAGATAAAACTTGGTACCGTATCAAGTCCACTCCCGTCGAAATTGATCAGTTTCGATATGGTGGTTTTTTTGCATTTTAACAAGTAATTATGGTACAAGATAAATTGTTTATAAAAAAAAGTAACACTTATTATTTTATTTTATTCAATAACATATATATCTTTTAAAGTTTTTTTTTTTTAAATGTTAAAGAGATAAATTGTGCTCTACAAGTTTTTTTTAATATTGTTATATTAATGAATAATTTAATTTTTTTAATTAATTTTGATAAATTTTTTAGACGAATATGATATATTTTCTGAAAGATAAATAATTTTTTGGTAAAAAATGTAATAATTCTTTTTATCTTTTTTTCAAAAAATAAATATTTTTTAAAAATATCAACGATATAAATTGTGTTTTACTAATTTTCTTAATATTGATATGTAATGAATATTTTATAAATTTTCTATTTCATTTAATATATTTATTAAATAATATGTAAAATTAAAAAATAAATAAATCCAAAGTATAATGTTGTAATAAAAAACGTCACGTAAGCAATATTTTACACGTGGACAATGACATGATATGGAAACATGGTAACTTATGTCATGTCATCTTAATTTAAACCAAAATGTTACCATTGCTATAATCTCGATTTTGGTAGAGTGAATTTTTAATTAAAATTTAAGATTATAAACGGATACTAAATTTAAGTAAACATGTTGATTAAATGTACAATGTACAAATAATAAAATATTAAAACTAAAAGTACAATGTTGTAAAAGGAACAGTGATGCTATTATAAAATAATTTTAAAAGTACAATATTATAATAAAAAATGTTACATCAACAATATAGTACATGTGAACAACCTACATATACAGTGAGATGACATGGAAAACTCGTATAATGGGTAAATCTAAATTATAATATTATACAATGTTATAGTAGATCAATTTTTCAAAGTACAATGTCTTCATACAAGATAATTTGAAAGTACATAGTTAATAAAAAAACTAAAAGTACAATGAAAAACTTATGAAAGTATGTTGCTATTTTTTGCATTTTGCACTTATTAATTAAATTAAATATTTTTACAAGATCATTTGACACAATTTTATTATTTATTAAACAAAATAAGTATAACTTTAATTTTTATGTAACTTACATAAACATTATTAGAATTGTTATATTTGTGTTTCGATAAGTACATATATTGAATAATACTTAAAATAATAACGATATAAAAATAATTGATATGATTAATATTGATGTATAATTAATAACAATATAATTTGATAATTTTTAATTAATATTTATTTATAATTAATAGTAATAAATAATGATTAATATTAATTATGATTATAATTAAAAAGTGACCAAAAAACTCCTCATAAACTACTCTAACCAGCATTTCATTAAGGGGCTGTTTGTTTGGCTCTTAATGGTGACATTAAGAGCCAACCTCTTAATCGGTAAGAGGTTAGGTCTGTTTGGCAAAAAAAAAACAATCCTCTTAATGATTACAATAACTTCTTAACCATTTTGCATCTACTACCTCGCTAAACCATTCAGATTGGATTTGTTCCCTCTTTACCCTTCCACACCACTCTTCCAGCCGTTGCCTTCACGAGAACTCGTCCCCTTCCCCAGGTCAGCCGGTTGTCGCCTCCCGAGTCTCCATCGCCGGTGACCTCCACCGTCTCCATCGCCGGTCGCCTTCCACATCTTTGTCGCTCGCCTCCATCAGTAGGGTTAACAGTAGCGGCTCCGATTCCGATGGCGGTACGAGCACGACCACACCCTAGCGAGTAGCGACTCCCATTGATTCATCAACTACAGCAAATATTGGAAGATTAATTTGACGTCTTGAGCTACGACTTGGAACTGATTTCATCTGGGTTCTGTTACGTGATCGAGTTCGTTTATCTAGGCGTTGGTCATTTTGGGTTTGTTTTAGGCATATGATGATGGGTTTTTAGTTAAATCTTAATTGATTTGGGTTTTGCTCTATGATTGATTCTTTGTTTCTTTTAAGTCTAAATTCATCTGTGTTTTGTTATATGATTGATTTCTCGATCTGGGTGTTCGTCATTTAGGGTTTGTTTTAGGCTCTTGATGAACGATTTGATGTTATGGATTGCAGTTGAAATCAAGTAGGGTGTTTGATGATCAATTCCATGTTATGTGTTACAATTTTTCTCTATAAAAACTTGAACCCATTTGGGGGTTACAATTTATCAGGGTTAAAATGGTAATTTGTTGTCATTCAGATAACAGTTACCAAACGACATTATTTCATTCAGCACTTAATCATTCTGACCCTGTTAACCATTCTTACCACTTAACCATTCTGCACCAAACTATTCAGCAACTGGCAAACAGCCCCTAAGTTAACTTATATTTATCCAAAAGGTATACTAAATAAATAAGTTATAGGTCGTTTCCCAAACACTTACCCGGTAAGCGCTTATCGGTAAAATTTAACATTATCACTTACTTACCGGGTAAGACTTTAGTTCACCAATACGGCATCGTATGCAATAATTTACCCGGTAAGCGCTTACCATGGTAAGAGTCATCGCCCTCACTTACTGGGTAAGACTCTCGGCCCTTGTCTCCCTCTTACCGGGTAAGATTTTTGAACCTTACAATATTCATCTGATAAGGTAATGTGACTTGATAAGCGCTTACCCGGGTAAGCGTTTGGTAAACGACCCCTTGA
Organism: Cynara cardunculus var. scolymus; assembly: GCF_001531365.2. NCBI lineage: Eukaryota > Viridiplantae > Streptophyta > Magnoliopsida > Asterales > Asteraceae > Cynara > Cynara cardunculus. The sequence goes on from NC_037539.1 coordinate 6,554,617, forward strand.
TTTATATTTGCCAAACAATGTCCAAATAACTAATTTAAACCGTTAGATTGAGATGCATCTTAAAAAAAATACCATCCACTATTTTTTAGATCGAAAATCAGTGATATATAACAAAAATTAGAGCAAATCAAATTATACAGAAAAACAATCACTTCATCGTCTGTAAATTTAACATCCATTTTGCTATACTCTTAGAAGTTGGCTCTTGATCTTTTCCATGGGTGTTCCTATAATCGCTAAAACATATAGCAGAATAAGTGCACCTCTATAACCTATAGCCTGTTTGACAATTGTTGAATGGGTTGGTGTAGAATAATTAAGTGGTCAGAATGATTAAAAGGCTCTCATGATATAGTGCAAAATGAAATATAATTGTTTGGTAATTGTGTACAATGAAATTAGAGCTCTTAATGATTAAGGGAGATTCAAAATACAAAATCATTCAGAGGGTTTTAGAACCATTAAGAGACATTTTTTTTTTGTCAAACAAGATTCACCTATTAACGATTCTGATGTTGCCTTCTAGTGAAACTATTAAGAGGTAAACAAACAACCTTTTACTAAATAGATTGCTACATGTTAAGAGCATCTCCAACAACTATGCAAAAATAGAGAAAAATGATATTTTAACATTTTTATTGCTCCAATTGTTATGTTATCCTCACGCTAAAGCAAAGAAAATGGGAGGGAGATTGTAAAAATCTCTAAATTCAGAGAAATTTTCAAAATTTTATAAAAGAGAGAAACAATATCTGAATCTTATCTGATCAGTTAAACTCATTGAAGTTAAATGTGTAGGAGAGATACATAATATTTTATTAAATGTATTAAATATTTTTTTAATACAGTTAATATTAGAATTGTCAAAATAGAACGGTTGCTATGTATGTAAATTTTTTTAATTTTTTTTAAATTTTCATACATTATTATAAAATTGCTTTAATATAGCTATTAGAGATGATGTAATGTCATTCATCACATATATTAACATAAAAATAACATTTTATGTACTTGATTAGGGTGTTTGGGATTGTTTATAAAAATAATTTATTAACTTATTTCGACGTGACATCGGTAATAAGCATTTTTGAGTGTTTAAATAAACAGTTTATATCGATGTCAAATCGGTAATATTTTTTTTTTGAATAAGCTGAACCATTATAACTTATAATAAGTTGATAATTTTTTTTGTAAAAAAAAAAATATAAGTTGTTTTAAATAAACAATCTCAAACATCCCATAAATTTTAATTTGTACAGCCATATAGGCCTTACAAATCCAATAATAATTAAGCTTCCCAAATCTATACTACCTTATAAACAAGATTTATTAAACGTCTTAAAAACAATTTTGAATGCACAAAGTCTTAAAAACAACTCATAATGCATTAAGTACTACTATTTTATGCATTCAGTCTTAAAATCTTTTAATCTTCAATTAAAATAACATATAGTACAAGTTACCAATGTACATTATTATCTTTCTTTTTCATTATCGCAAGATACCTTTGACATATTTCACTTATACCTTCATCCTCTCATACCTCTATGTCTTCTGCCCATTCCTTAAAGTAAGATTCAAATTGATATTCACCATGAGTTATTAAAAATTCGCTCATTCATCTCACATTCAATTATTCTGGAACTTTTGCTCTCGTTCTTTTAATTCTTTTATTTGCTCTTGATGTAATAATATACTTGTGATATCGTTTAAATATGTTGGATAGGCTGTAATCGGAACAGTTTGTATTAATACATGTAAACATAAATCTTCACTAATTCACAACTAGTATCGTTAACACAGCCAAACGCTCCCTTCGATTCGAGCATTTACCGCCTTCTGAAAGTCCCATGGTAGTAGGGGGAGACTAGGGTTTACAATTTTCATTGCAGCAAGAAGAACTCCATTTGGACCCCCGAATTTCTTCGGAAGCATCCAATTTGAAGTTCTTGTATACCCTAACAGGAACTTTTGCTTATATCTTATGTGAAATCGACAACACCATCTCAATTCGTCAGACCAGAAAATCCGAAACCCCAGGACAATGACGAAAGTCTACGGAACTGGAGTATTCGACTTCCGGCGCCACCGTGTTGCTGAATACCCCGTTACCGTCGGCGGTTCCGACCAAACAGTTCCGGAGAGGCCGCCGGAATCAAAACCCGGCACCAATTTGCCAAGCTCCATGACTCTTGTTGAAATCCAGCGGGACCGGCTGACTAAGATTGCGGATGCGAACTGGTCGAAAACGTCAACAAACAGTGAGAAACCTCCGTTCAGTGCGGAGCTGGTGAAGGAGATTTATGAGACTGAGTTGTTGGTGAAGGAGGAGGGCGGGAAGATGAGGAGAACGGTGCCATTGCAGAGGGTTATGATTCTTGAAGTCAGTCAGTACTTGGAGAATTACCTCTGGCCGAATTTTGATCCCGAGGCTTCTTCGTTTGAGCATGTCATGTCCATGATTCTCATGATTAACGAGAAGGTATCGGTATCCCTAAACATATATGCAATTTTACTTTTTAAGTTATTTCGGATATCTTCTTGATTATGTGAGATTTTATCTATAATGCTTTAGTCTTGAGTAAAAAACAAACTAATGAAGTGAACGCAAATTTGTATGCATAACGATGTGAAGGAGGTTATGTAAGTAAATTCTGTTATACTATGGACTTGCCTGAGTTAGATTGTATGATGTTTTCATTAGACAATAAATGAGACCTAGTAACGCTGAAGGTAATTCAGATGGGCGGTAATATAATATGGTAGCATAATGTGATATAGGGTTCTATACTCAAAATGGCTTTCTTATAAAGGAGTGCAAAAAAGGGAATTGGATCTGTCTACAGGGCAGTGGGAATAACATATCTTGAAAGTATATATTCACTATGCTGATTCCAAGTGAGTAAGAGGCCTTGTTTTTAAAGATGGAAGCATTGTACACTGTTCCTTACGAAGTAAAAATGAAAACCGGCTCGCGGAATGTGGTGTAAATGAGGCTCATATAAATTGGAAACCTAGCTTGATTTTGGTTCAGTGATGGTTGGAAACAGGTTATTTCGCCTTACTGTTTCTCATGAACATTTATATTCTCTCCGTCCGTGCTAAATACAACATTTGGCCGTACATGGATATTGGTGAAGGTAGTTCACTAGCTGCGGAAGAAACAGGGAACTCTTGCAGGGCCTGGTTAATCATAATAGCTTGCTCGTAGTGTGTAATAGCAAGAAGCTAGAGAACATGGTCCGTACATTCCTTTTGAGTGACATACTTTCAAAGTATCTGCTCTAGCACAGAGTTATACTAATCTGTATGAAAGGTTATGGTTTTAATCCCTGTAATAGAGTAAACTATATGGTTTGTATATCTTATAATGAACTAAAAGTTGAAGGCAATGATCGATGACTTGAATGTTACTTATTCCATTGGAATTTGCAGTTTCGAGAGAATGTTGCTGCTTGGATATGCTTTTATGATAGGAAAGATATGTTTAAGGAATTTCTTGAGAGGGTTCTCTGCTTGAAGGAGGTATGTGATTTGCTTTCTAGGCAGCTATTAACATTGATCAAAACTAATGGGTGCCATCAAAATTTTTGATACAGGGAAGAAGCCTGAGTATTGCAGAGAAGACAAATTACCTACTTTTTATGATTAATGCCTTCCAGGTAAAAAGTTTGTATATCATGTTACTTCTTATCCCACAGTCTGTAGTTAATTGATGTTGAATCTCCACTGTACCTTGATGACGCCTTTAGTTACTATACTGAATTTATAATTTTTTTAATCATGTCTACACATCTACACCATTTTCATGATCATGTTTATTAAATTATGATTGTTGCACGGTTATCTGTTACTTTTAAGGTTGTATCATTCTAGTACTATTTTCATCATAATCTGCTGCATTGTCATACATATGATTTCATTATGCTCTCTGCAGCTAACTAGTTGTTTTTGACATGCACAATAGGTCTTGAATATGGACAAAATAGGAATACATGCATTCTGTTATGGACAAAATAGGAATACATGCATTCTCCCTATGGACAAAATAGGAATACATGCATTCTCTTATGGACAAAATAGGAATACATGCATTCTGTTAAGTTTATTTGCCAAGCATCCTTATCAACTCAATAATCAGACACTCCCAATAACAATTCAGATTGCATTCAGCATCATGTACTTAACACAAAAAAGGAGAGGGCTCTGAATCTTTAAGACAAAAAGTTCAGGTTGAATGGATTTAATTTAGCCTCAAATTAAGGTAATTGTGAATGTGATTAATCTTGACAATCCTTTTGATGTGATTGAGGGTGTAGGGGAAAACTTATCAAGTGGTGAATTCAGAATGCAAAAAATGCAATGCATTAAACGTAGCTGGTAATGATTTGTTAGAGGATAAGGACAATAAGTACTTCACCTACTTCGTTTCATTTTTTTGCCTATCCCAACTAGTATGGAATACAAGGCATTGTTTAGGTTGTTTGTTGCACTTATTGTCTTCCCTTTCTTTTATGTGCATGTCCATCTTGTGAAGCTTCTGCATCATCTTTTTTCATAGATATAATGAATAAAGGTTTTATTGGTTTGTTCTAAGAAGAGGTATTTAATAAAAGAAACAACTACAATGTTATATAATGTTCCGTGTCTTCAAGATCTGAAGACTTGTCAGGAGATTGCTGTGAAGCATGATTTAACTCATTCCAGTCATACTAGTTTACCATTCATGTATTGTAAGAGAGATGAAAACAAGATAGTCACCTATTACCAAAGGGCCCTTGGCCTAAAGGTGATCAGGTTACCAGTAGAGCCTGGCCCCCTAGGAGGTCAGTGGTTCAAACCTCACCAAAGGTGAGGAGGGTGTGTGAGTTCGTTTCTGGAATATAAATATTATATACTTTAAAAAAGATAGTCACCTGTTCTTGTTTTTCTTGTGACAGAGCCTGGAGGATGATATAGTAAGCAAGAAAGTCATGAGATTGGCTAGTCTTCATTGCTGGCATAGTCTATCGTTTGGTCGTTTTCAGGTAAATTTATACACTCTTGTCTATTATTTCTGAAACTTGATATTGTCATGTTGTGTAATTTGCTTTTGCTTCACTTTTTAGATGGAGCTTTGTCTTAATCCAGATTTGATTAAAAAATGGAAAAGAATTGCAAAAAAAGCGAAGGAGGCAAAGAAACGAGGGGAAACTTTTGATATTTCAATGATGCTAGAAGTGAAGTTCTTGAGGAACCTCATTGAAGAATTTTTGGAGGTAATTTTTGTTAAACCATATGCCTTATTCTGTTGGATTACTATCAGGTAAGCTGACATGAGACACTTGTTTCTGTCTTTTCATCAAACAGGTACTCGATTCCAAAGTATTTTACCATGATGATGGCAGAGGAGGGTCCGGCATTCATGGATTTGAACAAATCAATGAAGCTTCAATCTTGTATTGTGAGAGGTTTATGGAATTCTTAATTGATCTTTTGAGCCAGCTTCCAACCAGGAGGTATTATTATTTCCCAGTCGCCTAATCTTAGCTTTTGCGAGTTCAGTATAGCCTTGTCAACATGGGCTGCAACATAATTCTGAAGAACCAAATTGATTTGAAAATTTCCTAGCGGCTTAGAATATAATTTATCTATAGGCTGCTTCCTAGATGTTAAACTTGTGTTTGACATCGGGGATGGAGATCATGTAAGCTTCTATGAGTTGGCAAGGCCTAGATGTGGCTTCAAGTGGAGATTCGAAAAAAGATCAATGAGATATATATTTGGACCCTGTTGTTGTCAACTTCAGTCAAAGTTGCTGAAGAATAAAAACGGATAGATAAACAAGAGAATTAAAAATGCTCAATTTGGGAGGAAATATGCTTGATCATCTTCATGGAAACAAACTTCGCAAATAACCTCTCTGAGTCTCTGTAGTTCTCCAGCTTCTTCATGTTTGACTAATTATTTGGTTCACATCCTTGTATGACTTTTGTTCTCAACATTTTATACTATTCATATGCTTACCCTCTTGATTAATATATACTCGTTTAAGTTCTCTACATTCCTACAACCACACGAGGTTTGTTTCATCCTCCTTTACAATCTTTTGTTCCTCCTTATTCCACCACTAATGTGTCTTGGGTGAGATATCTACTTTCTATCCTTCCTCCTAACACCTCTTTGCCACCCTCTCATTGCAAGTTTGTTGTCTATCACTTTTTATTAGCTTACACTTTGATATCCCAACGCCTCATGTTTACATTTTTCTCTTTAGATTACCTTCTTTTAGATCCCAGTGCTTAGTTCTAGGGTGTCTTGTCTGTACAACATTCTCGCTATTCTAGATGATACCAGGGCTTGCCTTGTGTCACTTCACATTCTGTAGGAATGACCTTATAATTCGTGCATGTAATTTGATTTTCTTTTCCAAGGACAAAGCATAGCTTGTTAGTGCTTCGACGACTATTAAAGGTTATTGGTAAGAGTCATATTTCCGAAGAAAAGTTCAATTGATCATAAGCTATTGCAAGTTTTATTCTTTCTTCTTATTTTTTATCATAGCAACTAGCTGATGTTAATCTACTCTTTTGGACGAGCTTTCTTGTTTCTTTGTCCATTAAAGCTCAGTGCGCCAAGTATCGCTGTGGTGTGTCATCTAGAGTATAATGATCCACCCATTGTTCATTTCTATAATCACGTTTTAAGGGGAACCCATAATCCTTACTACTCTAATGCACCATGTGGCTCACTTATAGCCACTACAGGGTTTCAAAGTGGTGCATACTAAGACCTTTGCCACGATGAACCTTCATTTTTTATTTTAATCTAAATAGCTATATACGATGCATGGGTTCACGTATCCCAACTCGTGTTATCTTGGCTTGGTAAAGATGGAAGTGTGGCATTGTCTTCTTATGTGTGTTATCTTCTGCCCTTCCTCTTTCCACTAAATCTCAATGTTCATGTCAATTTATGGATCGTTTATTTTTTAACTCCAAGACACTGGCCTAGTCGTTAGTTCCTTATGACCTTGTGACTTGTGTCCAATGTAACATGAGGTCTTCAGTCCAATTCCTGCCAGGTGCTATCAATTCTTTCTAAGAGTCATGGCCATTGGACTTATATAAAATTTTCATAATATGTCTAAGTATATCTCACCCTGATATCCTATTTCAATATACCAGAGCTTAGTTTGGATGATTACATTTTTAGGTACAAGGCCTAAAATTTGCCAATTCATGTGGACGGGACACTTTGCATGAATCTCTTGGACTAATTGTTCCAAATGAACGATGCCGTGGGCTCAAAATTAATGGGATCATATGCTTACTAAGCATTATTTGATGTTAATGATCTGAACCCTCATGTCAAGTTTGCTGAAGTTGCATTATGTGCTATATCTTTTAGATTGGCTGACGTGATTAAAACCCTTGGATTTCAATGTCTGAATCCACAAACTCTAGATTTGTGTTAATATCAATCATGGCTCATCTATTAGTACTATAACATAATGAAAAAACAGTTACATGGGATTTCTTCTAGCCAGTTGGTCCTTTTGGAGCTCCATCTGTAACAATGTGAACTTGGTAGACATAATCCTAATGGAGGAAAGTTAGTTTTCGACGGTACATGTTGTGCAAATATATTTACTTGGCACGTGAAAAAACCTTGTATGGATAGTCTTCATTGAGATGGCTGTTTGAGTAGCTCTTTCTGTTATTCTTTTTTCTTGTTTGGAGGTGGAGGGTAAAGAATGAGCATAATGCTTTTATTGCAATTGGCATGATCTATTCGGTGATCTGCACCTGTGATAAGCACATGTTTCTCAAGTCCATTTGGATGTTTTCTCATGTTCACAAAGTTAGAAATGTATTTGTTGTTTACTTTTTTCATGCTGTCATATGTTATTTATCTTGACTATTGGTTGTCCCACAGATACTTTAAACCTCTTGTTGCTGATGTTGCCGTGGTCGCGAAATGTCATTTGAGTGTTCTCTATAGACATGAAAAAGGCAAGCTCTTTGCGCAGTTGGTTGACCTGCTACAGTACTATGAAGGTTTCGAGATTGATAATAACTTGGGGAGACAAATGACCGATGATGAGGTGCTTCAAGCCCATTATGAACGCTTTCAAGCTTTTCAGCTTCTTTCATTTAAAAAGATACCCAAGGTATGTTCTCCTCTGATGTGTGTGAAGTAGTCAATTTCGTGGGTGTCCTGATAAGTTGATTTATACCTTTCTCTCAGTTATCTGATGATTGTTGTTATTTTTTTTGCTCCTTCTGGTTGTTGCAGCTGAGAGAACTTGCACTTGCGAACATTGGGGCGATTCATAAACGTGTTGATCTATCAAAGAAATTGTCTGTTCTTTCTCCTGATGAATTGAGGGACTTGGTCTGCAGTAAGGTCAGTAGAGGAACTATATGCTAATACACATGCCATTTTGGTAATGCCATATGCGTCATTTTCATATTGAGTTATATATGCACTGCATTTGTATTTGTGGTGTGAGGTGTACTGTACTGAAAAGTAACTTTTGTTTTCTCAAAACCTTCTGATATACACCTCGACTGGTAAAAAAATGGAAGAAAATCTGCTGCTGGAAGAAATCACTATGATGCTGCATTATCATATTCTATTGATGTGTGCTATTAATCATATATATAGTTGTTTCTGTGCTCTCATATTTTGCGGAATTGGACAATGCCACTGAGAATTAGGATGTGCATTTCTGCCTGCAATGCGTTCTTTTAATGTATTAGGTGACAGTTATGTCAGAGTAAAATCTTGTACTTGTTAGAGAATGTTGTGTGAATACATGCAATCACCTTAATCTGTGTAAACTCTGTTGACATGAAGACATAACGCCTTAACATGTTATGAGTGAACTTGAAAAAAAGGAAAAATTGGAGATAAAGGATGGTCATAACAAACTGGGGGGGGGGGGGTGCTTGGTCTGGTATAATATAGTGACCCATTACCTGATAATGGGTAATGGACCATTCCTTAGAAAAGTGAGTGGTATGAGTGTAAGGAATGGGATACCACATCTCATAACACTCTTATCAAATAGAAAAAACCCTTCCACTTTTGGAATTGCTCTACCCTCTATTTGGTGACTACCTCATGTGTTCCTGGTCCATGGCTTTGCCACCCTATGCAATGACCGCTCCCATCCCCCCAATAAGCAACATCTATGCGTTGACCATTCCCATTCCCATTCCCATTCCCATTCCCATTCCCATTCTCAATTCCGAATACGAACCATGCCCCCACCCCCAAAAAAACAATATTAATGATGTCATGTTATGATTTATCAACATCACTGTAACACATTCAGCTTGTCAACACCCCACCCTCATATGTGGATTTGAAGTATGGTGATTCTGATGAGAGTAATATCGTGGAGGGCTATCATCTGTTAGAAAATAGCTACAAGATGCTGATTTGAATGTCGAGGGAGTGTTATGGTTGTCCATTAGTACTCTACCTCTCTGAATGCTACGAGGGCACCCCATGAATGAAGCTGTTTTAAGGCATGCTTTTGGTTTAGTTTATAAAAATGGAACTTGTGAAGGGATACAATTTGATCCTAATCAACCAACTTTATCGAGATATCTTATGTCTTACCGCTTGGGTTGGTGTACTGTCGGCCGTTGTCCACCTCACTTTGCCTGGTGTGGGTGAAAAATAAGTTATTTTTATCTGTATGCATGTGGCATATCTTTTGTTCTACTCAGTGATTGTCTAGACACATGTTTATAATCTTTCTGTTATTTCTCATGATTGCACATGCATTTCAATTTTCTATATGCTAAAGGAAGCTGCTTACTTTATATTGTTCACATCTTATTGCAGCTTAAATTGGTTTCAAAGAATGATCCATGGACTGAAAGGGTTGATTTTCTTATTGAAGTCATGGTCTCATTTTTTGAGAAGCAGCAGTCTCAAAAAGAAGCCATAAATGCTCTGCCACTGTATCCAAATGAACAGATTATGTGGGATGAAAGCCTTGTTCCTAGCATCAACTACTCTGGGGAGGGTTGCCTGGCACTTCCAAAACTGAATTTGCAATTTCTGACCCTTCATGATTATCTTCTTAGAAATTTTAACCTCTTCCGACTTGAATCTACGTATGAGATTCGGGAGGACATTCAGGAAGCTGTTCCACATCTTCTTGCTTATATTAATAATGAAGGGGAACCTGCTTTCCGTGGTTGGTCAAGAATGGCTGTACCTGTTAAAGAATTTAAGATTACTGAAGTGAAGCAACCGAATATTGGGGAAGTAAAGCCGTCATCTGTTACCGCAGAGGTTACTTTTAGCATTTCCAGTTACAGAGCACAGATAAGGTCAGAATGGAATGCCCTAAAGGAGCATGATGTACTCTTTTTGCTTTGTATCCGTCCATCATTTGAACCCCTTAGTGCTGACGAAGCAGCAAATGCATCTGTTCCACAAAGACTTGGCCTTCAATTTGTACGAGGATGTGAAATTATTGAGATGCGTGATGAGGAGGGAACTCTAATGAATGATTTCACAGGAAGAATTAAGCGGGACGAGTGGAAACCTCCAAAAGGTGAATTAAGAACTGTGACGGTTGCCCTTGATACTGCACAATATCATATGGATGTTAGTGCTATTGCTGAGAAAGGTGCAGAAGATGTTTATGGTACATTCAATATCTTGATGAGGAGGAAACCAAAGGAAAACAATTTTAAAGCAATCTTGGAGTCTATAAGAGATCTTATGAATGAAACTTGTATTGTTCCTGACTGGTTGCATGACATCTTTTTGGGCTATGGAAATCCTTCTGCAGCTCAGTGGACCAATATGCCTGATCTCCTTGAGACCGTAGATTTTAAAGATACTTTTCTAGATGCTGATCATGTTAGAGAATGTTTTTCAGCTTATCAGGTTCGTCTCCGATATTTGGACTATGTGAGCATTTTATGCCTCGTGGGGCATGTTCTTGGATGTCCAACCAACTATTTCTTGTTTTCAGGTCATGTTTACAAATTCAGATGGTACAGAAAACCTGAATCCTGGGCCCCCGTTTCGGATCAATGTACCCAGAAATCTGAAAGGAAATGCTCATGCTCTCCCTGGAAACAAGTCCACAACAGCTTCAGTTGATGTTGCAACAAAAGACATTGCTGATTTTGAGAAAGAAAAACTTATTGTTGAGGCCTATATGCCTCCTGATCCTGGTCCATATCCTCAAGATCAGCCAAAGCAGAACTCTGTTAGATTTACTCCCACACAGGTATGCCTTGCTTTTTTACTTCAGTAGTTATGTATATGTGTGTGTGCATCATTGATATTGACCTATACATCAAATGTGTAAAATATCGGTGACTTCAATCCCAACAGGATCAGGTTTGTGGTCAAGCGAGGTACATCTGAAAGGAATTACCAATGGAACTCAGTAAAATTTGCTATTTCTTCTTTGGATGTTCTTGTTTGAAGTGTGATAGCATGGTTGTCACATTTGTAAGGCGAGTCAATCTGGTGGTCAAAGACCTAGATGCCTAGACAGTATGGTGTCCGCCTAAGCAAAACAGGGAATCATAGTTATTATAACGTTGTAGGCTTGTGTCAGGGGGATGGTAAACATGTTTATGTTAGAATTAGTTCTATCCAAGTAATGAAGAAATTTGACATTCCATAATCGACATTAAGATGCAACTGCATTGAAACACCAAGACATATTAAAATGCACCAAAAATTAACAATAATGCAGTTAACATAATGGATATTAGAAAAATCATATTTTGTGTTTCTGTTATGCAATTAAAGTTTCTTGTATAGATAAAGATATGTAAATGCAGACTCTTAAGGTATGTTATCCTTATCTAAATAAGTTTGAAACGTTTGTTTCAATATTTCAGTAAATCTCTATTTTTGTTAAAGTTTTGTTTTACAAGCTGCAAAACTATTGGTATTGGTGACTTTTTTTTCTTTTTCTGGAAGAAATTGATGTTCAAATTCAAGGACCTTTGCCAGTGAACTTTGAACTTAAAGCTTCTATATAAAATAGTTTTTCAGCACTGCAGATCTTCCTCCTGATTTGACGGTTATGTTTATTCTCCATCCGTTTTGCTTATGTGGCACTGATTTTGTATGAAAAAGAATAAACTACAGAAATATGAGAAGTTGTTGAACTGATGTTGTTAATGCCACATTGGCCATAATGTGTCCAAAAAAGTTAAACAAAAAGAGAAAGGTGGATGGTTGATGGCGCTCTCCTGTTTCCTCCTATTTTCTACTCTCTTATCTCTTCAGGATCAGATCCTATCACTGTCAAGTTTGCAATTGTGAGTGCATCACTCTTTGTATTCGTTAACTGGCTCTTGCTTTAACTATGACAAAGAAAGAGATTCACTAACCTCCGTGTGTGGTCTGTCTTCTGAATTTCTGATATGTTTGCCATTATATTGCTTTGTCTGCAGGTTGGAGCAATAATTTCAGGGATACAACCAGGATTGACAATGGTCGTGGGTCCACCTGGTACTGGAAAGACTGATACTGCAGTCCAGATATTGAACGTACTTTATCACAATTGCCCTTCTCAGAGGACATTGATAATTACCCACTCAAATCAGGCTTTGAACGACCTCTTTGAAAAAATAATGGAGGTATGGATTTTTTCAGTTAAAAGGGAAAAAAACATTTTTGACATTTACATTCAAGTATATATCTTCATGGTCTGTATTTGTTAATTGTCACAGAGGGATGTGCCAGCCCGTTATCTTCTCCGTCTTGGTCAAGGTGAGCAAGAACTAGCAACTGATCTTGACTTCAGTCGTCAAGGCCGAGTCAATGCAATGCTTGTGCGACGTTTAGAGCTGCTTAGTGAAGTTGAGAGGCTTGCAAGATCTTTACAACTGCCCGAGGATGTAGGCTATACTTGTGAAACTGCTGGATACTTTTGGTTGCTTCATGTTTACTCACGCTGGGAACAGTTTCTAGCTGTTTGTGCCAAGAATCAAGATAAACCAGCGTTTGTCAGGGATAAGTTTCCCTTCACCGAGTTTTTCTCCAACACACTACAGCCGGTTTTCAGTGGGAAATCTTTTGAAGAAGATATGCATGCTGCTAAAGGTTGTTTTCGTCACCTTAAGACTGTCTTCCAGGAGCTTGAAGAATGCAGAGCATTTGAATTGCTGAAGTCAACAGTTGACCGAGCGAATCACCTTATGACAAAGCAGGCCAAGATTGTGGCAATGACTTGCACTCATGCAGCTTTAAAAAGAAAGGATTTTCTGCAGTTGGGTTTCAAGTATGATAACCTGCTGATGGAAGAAAGTGCACAAATATTAGAAATCGAGACTTTCATCCCAATGTTACTCCAGAGGCAAGAAGATGGCTATGCTAGACTTAAACGGTGCATTTTGATTGGTGATCATCATCAGCTGCCTCCAGTTGTGAAGAATATGGCTTTCCAAAAGTATAGTCACATGGATCAAAGTTTATTTACAAGGTTTGTTAGGTTGGGAATTCCTTATATCGAGCTGAATGCCCAGGGTAGAGCCAGACCAAGTTTAGCTAAGCTTTATAATTGGAGATATAGGGATCTAGGTGATCTTCCTTATGTGAAGGAGAATCCTTTTTTTCACAGAGCGAATGCTGGATTCTCTTTTGATTATCAGTTGGTGGATGTGCCTGATTACCATGGGAAAGGTGAAACAGCTCCTTCTCCTTGGTTCTATCAAAACGAGGGGGAGGCAGAATATCTTGTTAGCGTTTATATCTATATGCGGTTATTAGGGTATCCCGCAAATAAAATATCCATTCTGACAACGTATAATGGCCAGAAACTTCTAATACGTGATGTTCTTAACAGAAGATGCGCTCCCTATGATTTTATTGGCCTTCCACACAAGGTTAGTAATTATGAACTTCATGGTTTCACTCCATGAATCTTATTGTATTCTATATAGCTTGAGAATCATGCCAGCCTCGAATTATGAAGGGGGCTCGATTCGATTGAGTGATATGGTTGAATCATGTGAAATTTGAACTTCTTTCTTGTCATAGAAGTCTACTCTTTAGAAGAAGCCTGTTTGGTGCTTATATTCAGGAATTCCTGTTAAAAAATAATCGCAAAAATCCGAACATTTATCCATCCAGCCATGAGGTAAATCAGCAGTGACTCCTTCAATACAAAAAAAATTGTGCATCATTCGCATACCGATGGCAGCTTCGGATAGGTCATATATCAATTCTCTTTCTCGAAAAATATAGAACAAAGGAGTCTGTGCCCCAATATTTATTTAATCTAAGAAATTATCATGGGTTCTGATTCTTAAAATATTCTGAGATTTAGAAGTCCCAGACAACACTAGGAACGCAATAAATTGTGAATTTGCTTGATATATGTTTTATTTGTCTAATACTTGTGTTTTATGATTCATTTACAGGTTGCAACAGTCGACAAGTTTCAAGGTCAGCAGAATGATTTTATTCTACTGTCTCTTGTGAGGACTCGATTTGTGGGACACCTTCGTGATGTTAGAAGATTGATAGTTGCAATGTCACGTGCCCGATTGGGACTTTATGTATTTTGTCGCCGCTCACTGTTTGAGCAATGTTATGAACTGCAACCCACGTTTCAGCTTCTACTTCAGAGGCCTGACCTCCTTGGTCTCAATCTGCATGAGATTGCACCATCTACAGATCGTCTCGTTGATGACACTGGACCCATGCACCTTGTGAGTGACGTCGACGAAATAGCTGGGATTGTCAACTTTAGAATGCATCAAGTGTATCAGGTATTGTTTTTCTTGCTGTGAAATATGTAGATGTTAGTTTGCCTTTTGTAATGCCTTGTCCATGCTCGATCTTAGTAGCATTGAGTTTTTAGGGTGCGTTTGATAAGTGGGACAGGACAGAACATAAACAAAAACTTGTTCAACATTTGGTGCGACAGTAGACTGGACAAGATTGAGTGGTTCAAAACTGCAATTTTTTTGCTCTACCAAAATAGGTGGAACCAAAGTCAGGGAGACAGGTCAAGATGGTAAATTAGTAAAGTACCCATGTCAAATTAAGACCCAAAACCTTGCACAATTCTTTCACACACCTTCCTCACTCTCACTCGTCCAGTCTCGTCTGAGTACCAAACGGACCCTTACATGTTATCTATTGCTATGCTTCTCCTATTCAACCTTCTTCCACATTTTTTTGGTAATATTTGTCGATATCAGCCTCACTGCTGTGATGCTGTCCTATTTTTTTAAACGTCATTTACATGCATTTGGGCTGCTTGGATGCTCTTTATATGTTAAACGCATCTAAAGTAGCCCATTCTCATGATTGCTTTTGCACTACCAGTTTTTGGCACAAAATAGGTTAAGGGCATATTAATTATTATGCTGTTGGTCATTTTAAATTGAAGATTATAGTTACTGCTCCTATACATATTACGCGAAACCATTTATTGAAGGGAAACCAGGTTGCTGAAGAGGGGTAGAATCAGTTTTTTTGCTTCTTCATCTTTCTGTATACTCGTTATGAATTGTGGTCAAGTATTGTTTTGAAATCTAACATATCTTTTTGCTCTTTTATCAGGCAAGAATGATTAGTCATCAGTTCTCAGATTATTCTGGACAAACAGGAAGAACGGCCGCGCAAAATGGTCATGATTTTCCTTCCGAACATGATGAGATGGGAACTGATTTACAGGACTTGCCAAGTGGGGATCAAATGGACACGGAAACACCAAATGTTGATGATCACGCCAGTGAGGATATGCAAGTTGATAACAAGCCAAACGAAACAAGTCAACTTGAAACTGCTCCTGAAGGTGAGAATATGCCTCCAGAGAGCGGTTCAAATGTGGAAGTAATTGTAGACGAAAAAAATGAATCTGTTCAAGAGGATGATTCAAACGTATAAGATGAAGTAGTAATGTCGTGAAGAGCATTTCACTAGATGACTTAATGAACCGGGTAACTTCTGGCAAATACTTATCGTTCAGGAATGGTTCTGTCGAAGAAAAACGCACTGTACCGATCACTGTGACGGGAAATGGGGGACGATTTCTGGAAACTTGACCACTTATTATTACATGACATTGATCGACTCCGCCAGAAAGCCGATGCTCGTGGTTTTTCATTGTGTTTTTGATCTAATATTGATCAAATTCAAGTGTGATGGTTTGAGCAGTAAGAGGGATTGTAACGAGGAAGAAATGATTGTTTTGGCTTTTAACACTAGTAGTTGCACACAGTTACTTGCATCCGAATATTTGAATCTTTCTACTGCAATGCACTGAAATTTTTGTAAAATTGGTTGTAGATTATATAATTCTCTGCCTTCCAGGATTCAATTGGTCGTAGATTATATAATCCAATCTGCTATGCGAGCTGATCAATCTCAGGACGATTATTCTCTTTGTGGGTAGCCCAGAATCGCACCATTTGAATCTTTGTAGCCATAAGAGGATTTTTTATTTCCCTTTGAATCACAAAGTTTGAATTTGAGGAATAAAAAATCCCCTTTGTGGCCATGGAGTTTTAAATGCTATAATTCTGGGTTACCAACAAAACAGATGGTCGTCATGAAATTAGTCGACTCGCATATCGGGTTGGATATCCAGATTAAAAAAAAAACATGATGAATTAAATAAGTCATCATATATTTAGTACTGTTGATGTTCAATCATCGTATTTCAAACATTTCTTAATTAAATTTAAAAGAACAAGTTTCAAATTCCTTTGAATTATCACTAGACCAACATGTTTATTCTTTTATGTAATTTTAATATTACTTAATTAAACTACACCATCTATCTCTTATTCTTATTTTATTTTTATATAAAAAGGGGTATTAATAGAATTTATT
>NC_037539.1:6571501-6573698 GCF_001531365.2 Cynara cardunculus var. scolymus
TGTAACTCTCAATTAATGATATGGGAGTTACATAAAAAAATACATAAATATTCTTTTCCAAAACTTAGTTCATATATGTTTGTGAAATTGTAAATTTAAAAAATTAAAATTTTAATATGATAAATCATAACCGTTTATCGTAAGAATCAATAGTCAATATTGGTTAACAAAGTTAACACAATAAATATATATATATATATATATATATATATGTGTGTGTGTGTGGGGTTATATCGTTACTACTTGATTTACTAAATGAAATTCTGAATGAAGTCGTTAAATTGGAATTTTTTTTTTGTGAAGATAAACACGTGAAAGTAAACAAGATAAGAGCTAGTATGTATGATCCAACAAGCCAACCTAGTTTAACCTAACTCATTTGATCTCTTTTGAGTGTGTTAATTTAACCTATTCGGTTATCATCTATTGTTCGTTTTGTTTTAATATTTTATCCAACAAATCTAACCCGTTTCGTCACGCTTATAATTTCAACCTTGATGAGTATTATTTTACAAATTTTGATTGTTTGAACCACTCCACTCAAAAGTCTTTTCTATATCCAACATACATTTATAATTTTCTTCATAATAACATGTCTACATAAGTTATTGTTTAAAGTTAATTGTTATTTAAAGGTTGTCTTTGACCATCTTCCTCTATAACATCATTCAATATTTATAAATTCCAAAACATATAATTTTAATATGGGATATTTATAAAATGCTTTTCAAATTAAAACATATAACTTTAAATATATTTATGTTATATTTGCGTTTTGATAATTAAATATATTTAATAATAATTAAAAAATAATAATGTGAAAATGTAAATAATCTATATCTATACTATCTTATAAAGCAAATTTTAACAAAAGTCTTAAAGTCTTAAAATATTAAATGACCAAGATACCATTTATATCACTTTTTCACCTTTTCATCCCCTCCTCTCTTCACATACAACTCACAACCTGATTTATTTTAAATTTACACTTTATATCCCTATAATTAGTTAATTAATTTAATTTACGTCCTTTACTTTTAAATGTTTCATTTTAAGCCTTTATCAAATTAATATACATAATCGTATATCAATTAAAACATGTTTAAAAATACATTTTTATTTTAACAAGTTACACCATTATAATCGTCTCGTTAATACCTTCGAAATGAGTTAAATATTGAAGAGTTTTTGACTTAATTATATTATTATATATTATATATACTGTGAAAAAATATTTTTAATGTTTACGATTTATACTTTGGGGTTAGGCTGTCCAAATTTCACTGTATAATATGTTCTGAATTAATATGTTCTGAATTAATATATATATATATATATATGTATTAATTCAACCTTAATCTGAGTTTCTGTACAAGAAAGAGGGTAAGCAATTGAAATTTTTATTCTAAAACCCATCTTTTTTGGTTTTTTCATGGCTTATGATCTGTCAAATTTGTAGTTTTCTTTATTAGTTTTGAGTGTTTATCTTAAAACTCAAGTTTCTTGGTTCTTTGCTCTTGGTGAAAATCGAACACATTTGTGAAGTCGTTTAAATATGTTGGATTTTAAACTGTCATACAATTKTTTTCATCGATAGTCTGTAATTGGAACCATAACTCTTATTTATTCAAATTGTATTAATATGTAAAGACCATGTGTAACATATATCATCGTTAAATCTTATCTTATAAAACCAGTGGAACTTCAAAATCGTTAAAATTCATGGCGTCCGCCGCATTGCGCCAGTACACAACTAGTATATATATAAAGGAGAATCATCAAAAGATGATGTGGCATCTTGAGAGAGCTAATTCATTGGTTACAAATGTTTCTAATTTTTGAATTATTTTAAATAAAGACATATCATTAAATGAATAAACCTTTCATTTACTTTATATATAAGTTACATATAATGATCTAATAAACCTTTAAACCTTTATATCTATAAATATATAATCTATAATCTATAAGTAAGAACCAAAAAACATGATATGACACAATGTGGATTGAGGATTACAAAATATTGAACCAAAAGATATTCTATTTTGTTATACAATTAATACAATACACTTATTTCATTTGTTTTGTTTATCTTATATATTTGTATATATGAAAGTAAGAACCAAGAAAAATGAAATGACACAATATGGATTGAGAATTCCAAAATATTGAATTATGGTTAACTTTGTCTATCCAT
>NC_037539.1:6574793-6576984 GCF_001531365.2 Cynara cardunculus var. scolymus
GGTCTCACGAAAACAGGTTGGTCTCACATGATCCCAAGTCTCTCTCTCTCTATATATATATATAATCAAACTTTATGTATAATTAGCACTAGAATCAATATAGTACATGTATTTTATTTTACATAATTTTACTAAGACCTTTTCTTTTAGGATTTTTTTTATAAAGAAACCAAACTATGAACTGTCTAAAACAAATCTAAAAAACTCAAACAAGTCTGATATGTGTTGAGAATTCAACATATAATGCACTCATTTTACGCCTTATTAGTTAAAATTAGTTTCCTTTCATTCCCACTTTGAGTCATTTTGATTAATTTATTTATACATTTATTATTATGGAGCTAAAATATTGGGGTTAATTTGTTGGGACTCAAAGATACAAGCTAATGGAGAAATTTTTGTTAAACAGTCTGATGCTACAACATTACAGCAGCAGCCACCTGATACGTGCTTGGCTTTACGAGGAGCTTAACGATTAAGCCGTTGCCTTTTAGATGCTTACTGGAAGACAGCTGGAAAACAGCTGGAAAACAGCTGGAAGATTTTTTAATCAGGGATTTTTGAATTAATATGTCATCTTGTACTTAAGATTCTCTTTGCTTATCTTTTGGACATTAACTAGTGGTTATTACCTTTGTTTTTTGGTGCAAGACCTTGTATATAAATAGGGGGTTTAGCCTCATGTTTCCACACACCTTCTAACATATTTTCAATATCAAAATCAGCGGTTAGGGCTGATTTTGAGAGAATCTTTTGAGAAATTTCAAGTTCTTGAGTTTTAAAGCTTTCATCATTTAAATTATTGTCTTTAATTTCTTGTTCTTTATTTTATGTTCTTTTACGTTTATTGTTATTTACTTTCCGTTATTTAATTTTCGCAATTTACATTCTCGTCATTTACATTCCCGTCATTTATTTTCTCGTCATTTACATTTCTGTCATTTACTTTCTCGTTATTTACTTTACGCAATTTACATTTATGTATTTAATTTCCGTCATTTATTTTTCTTGTGATTTACTTTCCGTTATGAGTAGCTAAACTTTTATAGCTTGGGTGTGAGACGGAAATGTGAGATTTTCAAACCAAACAAAAATAGCTAAGTGTTTTCGTAAACGACGTTCCATTGTTTCATTCGAGTTTTTATAAAATTCAAGCATACTTCTTGACAGGTTGATCACTTCGAAAGTGTTAAAGTGCGATGGACTTAGAGATAATCCATTAATAAGCATGTCAACTTGAATGACATAAGAGGTAGACTTGAGAAAGTTGCCGACAAGGAGACTTGTCATTTATGTTTTTCAAAACTTAACTCACAACGAGTTGGTCACTCTTCAAAAGTGTCAAAGTGTGATAGATTCAGAGATGAACTATCAAGAACACGCCAACTCGAATGATATGGGAATCAACTCGAGAGAGTGATTTTTAACAAAGAGATTTGTTTATCCATATATTTTAAAAACATCATCGTGTCACTATCCCTGGTTCGGACACTACATAGAGATATGGGTGGAAAGCTATAATATAGTGCAATGGTGAAGTCCGAGAGGAATGCCTTCAAAATAGATGGTGGAACTTAGTTTCGAAACACTGCTTGCTATAGCATTTCTATAGCATTGGCTGCTAGAATTTGTGTTTGGGTCTCACCTTAAGTCTCACACCCTTCCTTCTTTTAGATATTATGTATTTTGTTTTAATTTACCTTAATATCAAACAAAAGTCTTCAAAATCGTCATCTGAAATCATCTCTTTCATTAGACTCTAATCTAACTTTGGCTACAATCTCCATGGACGATATTCCGGTACTTGTACCACTTTATTACTTGGAAAGACGACATTGGACCGTATTGTATACTTGCTTTGTGGCCCAATTCCTTTGTCTAACGGTGTGAGATACACCCGACCAAAGTCAAATGAAAAAAATAACAAATCAATCAGACCTATGTATCTGGAATGGTCATAATGTTATTGTTCCACTTTGTGCAATTGCATGTAGGAAAATAAGGGTTTTAAGGAGGTTGTTGGTCAATGATGTAAATGAGTATATTATGACTAATATGAGCAAATTACAAAAATATTCAACAATTATATCAAAGTAGGTAATGACACAATGTTTGCTTGATGAATATAAATATTTTATGACAATATATGTAGGAGATAAATTGATATGTACAAAACAATTCTCATAATACA
>NC_037539.1:6577120-6609654 GCF_001531365.2 Cynara cardunculus var. scolymus
TATATATATATATATATATATATATATATAAAGAACAATCAATAATGATAAGGTGGATTCATATATCAAAATAATTATTGATTATTATTAATTTCATATATATATAAACGTGATTATCGACTCATTTAGCTAACTTAAATAATTTTCAAAAAATTATAGTCATCGCGCAACGCACGATGTCAAACACTAGTTTCATATATATAAACGTGATCATCGACTCATTTAGCTAACTTAAATAATTTAAAAAAAAATTATAGTCATCGTGCAACGCGCGATGTCAAACACTAGTTAATAAATAATATTAATGTATAATGTGTAACAAAATTAATTAATAATTAGTTTTCAATTTATATTTGTTAATAACTAATATTAGTAACATTTAAATTTTATTTATAATTAATAAAAATAAATAATACTTAATATTGATATTAATGAAAGTCATAATTGAAAAAAAAGAATAATAAGCCATTAAAATATTACTTTAAGTAGTGTTTCAATAAACTAACTTATGTGCACGTAAGTATTTATAGCTTATTTTTTGTTAATTTATTATATTAGTTTTTATTATATTTATGAAATGTACAATAAAAAAACCCAAAAGCACGAAGACGTGTGGATCTACCAACCAGAAATAATCATAGAGGTCGCAAGCCGGTAATTTCCCCTCTCTTTCACCAGCCCTCTGTTTCTTTCAAGACCACCGCCATTCAAAGTTTCTCACATTCTCCAATCTCCAGTTTCATTCCGGCAGCTTTTATGGACGTCGGCGTTGACGTGACGGAGAACGGCAATGGGGAGCAGCCTCATTCAGCATTGATCTTTTTAGGTACTGGATGTTCGAGTGCCGTTCCTAACGCAATGTGCCTGATCCAGCCCTCTGATCCACCCTGTAAAGTCTGCTTCCAGTCATTCTCGACTCCACCTGAACGTAATCCTAATTACAGGTATTCAATTCGCATGAATTGTAAATATTAGGTTATAGTTGCATTTCCTCCCTCCAATGAATCATTGTAGATCTATGACCTTTACTTTTTGTAGATTTGCCTCCATAAAAATCATCAAATCAATGCTTGAAATGGATTAGTTTGTACGTTCGAGATTGTTGTGGATCCTGCACTTTTGGCAAAAGTTTCGATGACTGCATTAACATCATAAGTAGTTGTCATTTGTCATTCCTTCCCAAAATTAGAGTTGGTTTTTTACTCTTGGACAGAAATATATCGATTTTTAGCTTCTAAATCGGTAAACTCTTTGTTAACTGTAACTCTATGAGAAAAGTATTACTCCGTGCAACTTAGTTGTGAACTTCAAACTTGAAAACTACATCATAATTAGAATGGTTATGGACACAAGGTAGAAAAAACATCTTTGCCAACTTTGAATGAATACCAGAAATATAATTTATGAATTTCAGAAATCAAACATTGACGCTTTCTTTTTTGAGGCTGAGGTAGTACAATAGAAGACCTTTTGATAAAATCATCAGTGTAACATTTAAAATTTGAGAATGAATTACTATTTTAACAAATAACAGTAGTATGTATAGTTTTATTGCAAAATAACCATTAAAGTATATCATGATAGCGGTTAAAATATTCTACAGTTTTGTAACTTTTGTTGTAAGACCATTGGAAGTTGTCTAAAGTTGCTTGCGCTTGCATACTTTGGTGTTTTGTTCTTGCATATTAGCAAGTGCAATGAACAGTTTGCAACAAAACTACAAATACGATGATTGGTAAACTCATTTTTTCATTAATTTTACGACATGATAGTTTTTGAAAAATTTAAATAAGGATGGACTCTAATCACCTGAGAGTGGGAGCATTACAAACTGAAACATGGTGGTTAATTAGTTGCATATTCCATGCATCTTTGTAAGTGAAATGTGAAATGTCCTAAATTGACATTAAAAGAATCTTAATTTTGCTCTTCTTTTTTCTTGTTCTCATGCTTCTAAAATAAGTGACTAGCGTGGAATTGACTGTTTTTTATACATCATCAGAAAGTATGCTTCGAAATTGACCTTTCCTGGTGCAGGTAAATTTGGCTCTGAAGGGAAATGAACCTTATAAAATTTCAACCTATAAATACGTTGAAATTTTATAATGAATACTACAATTACAAAAATTTGTGGCAGAAATATAACAAAATCCATATATCATCTGAAAGTGCAAGTTTTGATTTTAAAAATCGGACTGTGCTTCCTTTTCCGAATAGAGGGAGTATGTGCTAATAAAGCCCTTACTAAAACTGATTGCTGAAGATCTCATTTGATAGTGTGACTGGGAAAAGCATACTTAGAGAAAGCAATATTAAGCGTGAGATTATGTCTCTTAGTATGTTTCCATTGAGCTTATTTTGATGTTAATGGTGGCTCATAAGAATTATGAATATATACTCTGTAGGTGCAATACGTCTCTTCTGATTGATTATAGTCCGAGAGCTGGGGAGCATAAGTACATACTAATTGATGTTGGGAAGACATTTAGGGAGCAAGTACTCCGGTGGTTCACTTTCTATAAGATTCCTCAAGTTGATTCTGTGAGTTTCTTTTCCCTGATAGATCTTTAGTTTGTATCAAGTAATCCCCTAATGTAACAAATGTATGATGTGGGAATTTTGTTTCTTCATTGGATTTCTTATGCTACTTCTTGTGAAACTCCTTTACGAAAAAAAAAATATTTAAGATGAAAATTCTTGGGAGGAGGATTATGCTTGTTGGATCAAATCTTTTAATTGAAAGACAACTGGGAACTTGCCATTCTGACAATAATGCCAAAATCAAGGTTTTTTGTTCTCTGACGGATTCATGTGTGTTGAAAAAGAACTAGAAGACCAATTTTTAACTAAAAAGTGGTTCATAAACTTTACATATCCTGGATGAAGTTATCAATAAGCAGCACAACTGGCATTACAGAAGGGTTGATACTTGTTTTGCACTAAATTTCCACACTCATGATACATGAACTCATCTCATCGTGTCCTAATGTTATAAAAATTATCTGCTGGGAGATGTTTCTGTAAACCACCTGTTGGGAGGTAAACTATACATGGACCATATGGCTCTTTTATGTTCTTTTGTTGCACCCACTGTTTTTTGAAAACATTTTTCTCCACTTGTTAATTAACATCCAGATAAATATCTGATGCTTGGTATAAATGCAGATTGTTTTGACTCATGAACATGCGGATGCAGTTCTCGGTCTGGATGACATCCGTGCAGTGCAGCCATTCAGTCCAATAAATGACATTGAACCTACACCTATATTCCTCAATCAGCATGCAATGGAGAGGTACTCAACTTCTTGGGTTTGTTTCATCTCTTGACACTATGATGACCAAGTTACATTTTAGCCTCTTCTTCATACCATGCGATTGAGTACTTATAGAAGGGAGAAATAAAGGGAAGACCTTTTCTTGACTTCTGGCAGGGTTATGTTCTGCGTGCTAAATCTTGTAGCATTATTAGATTTGTGATTGCATCCCGGCCCCTGGTAGAAGTTGGATACTGATAAATCAGAGGATACACGTTCCATTCAAGACTATATATATGTCTTCGTGGTGAAGGACATGTCAGTTTAGTTAGAGAATTTTGCCTCAGCTACTTGGTCTCTAGAAAGCATCCATACCTCTTGGTAGAAGGAGATTCATGAGAAGTACCAACCACATTCTTATGAACAAAGTGACAATCTATCTCCATATGCTAGGTGCACTCATGAAGTATCTTATCCTTTGCATGATTGCTTCATAATTGTTACATCGTCCACCCTAATACATCTAACTTTGACTTGCTATTCAATCCTTAATGGGTGTGATGGAGAAGTACTATGATAATGAGGTTGCCATACATATCTCGAGGAATAAGATTTTTCACAAATTCATAAAGCACATTTAACTTTGATTGCCACATTGTGTGAGAAGGTCGTAAGGACTTCTTGTAAAGCCTTGTTAATTGAGCGAGCCAGTTTGGGTTTGTTTTAGAGATAAAGTTGTCAATATTCTAACACAGTCTCTATGGGGATCTGAGAGTAGCCCTATGTATGAAATGTTGGGCATGCTCAATCTTTATTCTCCGTCTTGACGAGTGTTAGAACAGTAGGGCTTACTATGTCATTCTATATTATTATCTAACTAGGTTTATTGTTGAGTTATCTTATGCTGGACCACTTCCCACTACTTGTACTTTATTTATTCTTCAGTTACCAAATGATATTAACATTCCCCTAGATTACCTCTTGTTTGAGTAATCCATGATCTCTTGACCCCTAAATCCATGCATTTTCTGTTTTCCGTATTGCATAGTGCAGCCATATATTTTGTTTGTTTTTTTTTATTAACCAGGATAGCACAGCCATATTGTCTTTGGTATCCTGAGAAATTCATGGTATAATGCTGCTTCACCATGATTGCATGATTTGTCTAAATATGCTCACTGGTTCCTTGTGTGTTAAACAGCTTAAAAGTGAAATTTCCCTACTTGGTTCAAAGGACACTTAAGGCTGGTCAGGAAGTTAGACGCGTAGCACAACTTGATTGGAAAATAATTGAGAATGATTGTAAGAGACCATTTGTTGCATCCGGACTAGAAATTGTACCCTTGCCAGTTAATCTTCTCAACTTTTTTTATTTTCTGCTTGAAATATTAAGGGCACATTGCATCAAAATGGAACGTATGAGGTCCGATTCCTATTTTAGGGAACCAACTTTCACAAGCTCCCTTTTGGTGTCTAATGTCTATGTCAAGACATCTCAAACAAGAAGTTTAATAAAAAGAAAAAAAATTCAAGAATCATTTTTGTTTACAAAGTTATAATACATTTTATTTTTGTTTATTGAAGTTATATATATTCCCTTAATTGTATCAAAAACATAGTTCGTTCCCTTAATTGCATCAAACTGTAACGACATAGTAAGTTCCCCAAATGGGGCCCAAAATCTGAAAGCAGGCTTCCAAAATGCGAACTGAAACAAAGTACATTCCATTTTGATGCAATTACAAATTGCAGTTATGATTATTGTTATCCAGGTTTCTGACTGTCGTTTACATTCATTTAGGTGATGCATGGGGAGGATTATATTTGTTTAGGTTTCTCATTTGGAAAAAATAGCAAAGTAGCTTATATATCTGATATTTCACGCTTTATCAAAGAGACAGAACTCTGTGAGTGTTTCTCCTTTCCTCTTCATCAATTTGTACTTCTTTTTCACTTTTCGCGAGGCACCAAACTCTTTTGCAAATGTGTAGGCTCTAGAACATGTTATGTGTATAGATTGGTGTAATGTTCAATTATTAGTGGTCAAGTGCAACTAGTAGTATGAAAGAAGTGTGCTTTTTTAGCAATTTATTTATAAATGGCAATGTTAATTACATTCTAGGCTTTATGGTGGCATGTTTTCGTATTGCTGGTTTGTGTGTTGGCATTGCATCATTGAGTACTTCATTTGGTTTCCGATTGGCATTCTCAGCATTGGTCATGTGGTGATATCTTGACCAAAATAAGCTGCCAGAAAGAAATTAAGGATGAAAGGATCTATAAAGGATGGATTTTTGGTCCATTACATAATGATAACTAGACTGTTTTTGTGAACTTTGTGTTATGATCCTGAAGTCGGCCATGCATGAAAGCTTGCCCAGAAACTTGTGCAAAATTGAGTTTTCTTCTTTTTTTGCTGGGTGAATTGACAGAATGGTACAGTGGTAATTAACTTGGAAAATTGTTCCAAAACTAGGATACAAGGATTTACAAATATCTATTTTCAGTCTGCTATTTGCTATCCATTTAAAAAAAAATCAGACTAGCTAGTACTAGAAATAAATGTCATCTTATGCTGAGACTCCCTAGCTGATATAGATCTATTCACTTGTCTTCTCCTTTTCACACTCCAATTTGAGATTAATTTTCTATGACACAATTGATACATGCTTTAGTCGGTACAATCATGATATTTCTTCTCTCATCCCCGTGAACTCTTAAGATGTTGCAGTTTATTCTTGGTTTTTCTGATTGTGCAGATATTTCTAAAAGAGGTGGTCAACAGCTGGATCTTCTGATAATTGATACACTTTATAGGGTCTGAACACTGTTTCTTTCTTTTTTTGATAACTCTGTTTCATACAAACCTATTGTAGCACATGCAGGGAGAATTAATGTTCTTTGCTCCATGAATGTGCTTGATGTGCATCAGGTTTAAGAATGTATTAGACGTTTATATCACATCTGTTCGTCAATGGGTGTCTGCAAACATGAAACATGTACTGTTTTCTCGTTACTGAATTCCTTCAATAGAAGCAACAAGTAAAAGTAGGAAGAGAAGGTTGTACGGAATATTCATCTAGTAAAAATAGGTGGAGGTTCAAATGAGAGGGGTCTGGTGATGTGAAGGCGACTTGGCCCACGACCTAGGTCGTGCCAAAGGTTGCTTGCGTCTCTGATTTAATATCACATGTGATGAATTATTGTATTACATGTGATTGATTATAGTAAAAAGTGTTTTTACGTTCTCGTAAAAATGGAAGTGTTCTCATTTGAACTCTTCCTTGTGTGTATATATATATAGCAGTGAAGAGTGTAAGTGATATAACATCAAAAACATGCTAAAATTTTCTGTAGGCTTACAGGTTTCATGACATTCTTTTTAACATTCCCAAGCTCTCAAGTGAACATCGTTTATGGGCTTTATAGATAAAATGGCAGACAGAAGGCAGCTGCCACCAAAAGACATTTATGTGAATTACAAAAATGCTGATACTGAGTTATGTCTGCTTGACATAAAATTCTAGCTGCATGATAACATTCGGATAGTGCATAAAACTGCATGAAATTTGATAGAAAATATGTCTAAGCTAGCAATATAATGACATGCTTATAGCAGAGAGAAGTTCTAAATATTCTCTTTTCATATGGAAAAATCAGGTTTGTAACTGTTCAAATGTGAATCACTGGTATATGATTATATTATTGTTTAAAACAATTGTGACTGCTATAAAAGGAAGACAGATGTCTCTAAATAACTCATAAAAACATAATACCTATTTCTTAATTGTTTTTAGCACTTTAGAAGTGGACTCTAATTCTGTTTCAGGTTGATTCTTATCTGCCATGCAATTCCTCAGTATGTTTTTTTCGTATATTTTCTTTTTGCAGAATGGATCACATAATACCCACTTTTGCTTCCCACAGGTTCGTCATTAGGTTCCCTTATCGAGATCCATCTCACTTTAAATTACTTCAGTCTTCATCCTTGTATCTCAATTTACATATTAATCAACAGACACTTGAAGCCATTAAACGGTTGCAACCAAAGAGAGCATTTTTAATCGGGATGACTCATGAATTTGATCATCAAAAAGATAATGAATTCCTTCAGGATTGGTCTAAAAGGTACCTACATTTGAGAATGCTTGCCCTCCAGCTATGGTGATACTTCATACTCATATCAAACAATCAACTAGCTTTTTAATTCTTCATATGTTGCTTGTTACAGAGAAGGAATTCCGGTTCAGCTTGCACATGATGGTTTAAGGATACCTATACATCTATAACGGTAATAATGCTAGTTCCAGAAAATGCTTTATCCCCCCCCCCTCCTCAAGCTCTACCCCGTAGGAAATTAAAACAATACAAGCAGATAGGGTAACAGAGTCCTATGGTAGATTGAGGGATATATGTTTTTCCTTATTCTTTATATGTTTCAATGTGCCTTTTTCTTTTTCTCTTGTTCCTGTTGCTTACTATTTACTCCCTCTGTCCAAAAATAAATGTCCCCAATGAAAAAAGCACTTTTTAATCAACAAAAGGACAACTTTACCCTTAATTATAGAGAGAAATTTTCTCCCTCATATTTAAAGGTAGAATGTGAAAGTATACATTTACTTTTGAAAGTGGACACTTGTTATGGGACAAACTAAAATAGTAATCTAGAACCTTATTTTGGGACAGAAGGATTACTAGTTTTGGTTCTCCTTTCCTTTTGAAGCACACTTTTGCACAAACCGGAGGGTCTTCAAGGAACCTGTTGCTCTACCGTTTGGGGTAAAGGACAGGTCTGCTGCGTACATCATAAAACCCCACTTTCTAGTGGAATATACTGGGTTTGTTTGGTTTAAGAAATAATCTAGAATTTTTTTGAAAAATAGGAAATAATAGGACAATATAGGTTCAAGTCCTTCTGCTAGCTAATGTTCTCCGTATCCTGTTAAGTGATAAAAAACATGATGGTGGTAATGAGGTGAAAAAATAACAATATGTTCTAAATACCTTCCATTTATACAAATCCTGACCAAAATATGTATCTTCATATGTATAATATAGTACAAACGAATCTATCTGTATCCCACGCCCAGACCGTACCTCCAGATGGGATATACTGGACTTGTTTGGGGTTTGGTTTATAGTACAAACGTCACATTGGCTCGTGCTTCTCCAGAAAACGTGTGCGTGTCTTTCTGAATATTAGCCTCGTAGAGTGTTGCATTGCATCTAAAACCAGAGTGTTAAATAATTTAACGTTCACTGTTCATCTGTTTTTTTTGTGTCGATTTGCAGATTCTACTCCGATTCACCAATATACACAGTTGGCCATACTAATGAAGGTATACCATATAGTCGTAGACTATCATTGGACCCGAGACACAAAGAAATCGTTAGAAATTGGCCAAGAGTTGTATTCTCTTGTCAGCTGAAGCTGTATATTCTGTTATATGTAGTAACTAATGGAGTATTCCAAAGTTCTGTGAGATATCAAATCTCTTGAAAGGATTTTGAAGTTCTTTGTGGTTTTAATGTGCTGTTAATGTTGTCCATATCAGTTATTACATCAAATTGGATTGTGTCACCGTAATCGCCAAGTTTATTGTCAGTTAAACAAGTTTTGGGAGTAGACACAGTTTTCGTTCAATATCCGACTAAAAGTCGCCAATTTTATTGTTACGGGATCCCATCAGAACTCCGCAGCTAATATTTGAGTTTGAGTTCAGGAAGGTGTTGTAAGTGGGAACGATATTGAATACTCTTCTAATTCGTATTCAGGTGTGAACCCAAATCCAAATTTCACGAATTCGCCTATATCTAGAATCGAATTCGTATGTGAATAATATTGATTGAATGGCAATTTAAGCTTTGAATTTATCCGATTTAGATCATTTATGTGTTATCATAGTACATAATTTCAATCTATTTGAACCTATAAGAATGATAAAAGCGTTAGTTGATACCTTTTGGCCGAAGGCATCATAAGAACATCAACAATCGGAGGTTCTTAAGCAAAAAAATGTAGGTTTTTAGAAGAAGAGACTTTTTATACGAATCTTGGTTCTTATCTTGAATTTCGTATGAAATGACATTTTATTATATATTTTATTGAATTTATAATTATTTATTGAAAAATTATATGAGACCCATAAAAAAAATTATTATCATGAGCTTTTATTTAAGTTCTTAACTTAATGTGTTATACGTGATGTGACAAAAGCATACAAAAATAAGTTATTATAAAATAAACCATCATCTCTTTTATTTTATTTATTTTGGAGATAGTTTTGAGGAAGCTGTTGGAGCAAAATATAAAACTCAAAATTCCCATTTTCTCCATTTAAAAAAAACTATTAAAGATGCTCTTAATCTGCTAAAATTTCGTTGACCGTTTTCTTTTAAGATAGACCACTAAAGTTCCTCTAAAGTCAAAAGTCACCATTCCAACTATCTCACCCCCTCGATCTTTTTTATTTCTCACTAAGAATACCCTTATCTTTTTTGTGTATAAATAAAATATTATTGATCAAAATATATGACATTTTATTTAATTTACGTGACATTAATGGGTCGTTTACTAAACTCTTACCTGGTAAGTGTTTAACATACAATTTTGCTCAGCGGATGGACATGACAAGGGCAAAGAATCTTACCTGGTAAAAACGATGATAAAGATGGAGAGTCTTACCCAGTAAGTGATGATGACGACTCTTACCCGGGTAAGCGCTTACTGGGTAAATTGTTGTTAGGATACCGTTTTGATGTACTACAATCTTATCCAATAAAAGTAAATTATAATATTGATTCCTACCAGTAAGCATTTACAGAGTAAATATTTTTGGGTAAAAAGCCCCTAAGACACTTACCCGGTTAGCAGCTTACCGGATAAATTGTTGTATACGATGTTGTTTTGATGAACTAGAATCTTACCCGATAAAATAAATAAATGTTGACTCTCACCGGTAAATGCTTACTGAGTAAGCATTTAGGTAAACGACCCATAAATCTCATCTTTGAATTCTAACATTAGACATAGAAAACCCCAATAAAGCAAATGGTACAAGAAAATGTTCATATAAAATATAGTTTCATTATATAATTACATAAAGGAATAGTTCAAATTTAATGAAAAACAAGGTCAATTATCAACCGTTCCTATTTTTTTTACCAGAATACGACTATAATTTAATTGGTTTAGTCTTTAAAATATTAGCTGTATAATTGATCTGTCCTCTATCACTTTATTAAAATATGTATCAAATAACCGGTAGTACCTGATTGGTTTGAGCTTGGGCTCCAAAGGTCAAAAGTGCATGGAGGTCCCAAGTTCAAATCCAAAGAGGAATAAAAATCCCTTGTGGCCGTGGAGGTTCAAATGCGGTAACTCCGGGCTACCTGCAAAGTAGATGGTCGCACTGAAATTAGTCGGTTCGCATAGCGGGTTGGATATCGAGGTTAATAAAAAAATATGTATAAAATAAAATTGCTAAATATAATCAACGGATATATAATAATTTATTCAATATAAAAAAAATACTTGAAAATTAAAAATAAATAATCTGATTGCATTAAAAATGTAAAAAAATAATTTTTAAAATCAACATAAAAAAAGAAAATTAATAAATAAGAAAACCATAATTGTAACTTTGAAGTTTTAAGTTAAAATAAAATCATAACTTCTAAATAACGATTAGGGAATAAAGTGTAAGCGGTTAGCGATGATTGGCGATTGGGTCTGAGTCCACGTCTTTGTTTGTCATTACCTACCACGACTTAAATGCTCCGGCCGCGGTAGAATCACCCGCCGTCCCCATGCCATGCGCCAATTTTGACACCAAGTCGTTGGATGCAAGAAAGTGGGATCAGTTTGTAGGTTGGTTGTTTCCCATTTGGAACTTTTCTCTCATTCTTTCTTTATACTTTTTCCTTTCATCTTCAACGCGACAACTTGGAAAATGAACCCCGAAGACGAAGTCAACCTTCACTCATCTTGTCTTATCTTCCTTCAATTCTCTGTCAAACAACCAAACTTTGTATTTCACGTCAGGAAGAAGCGACAAACACCAAGAATTCAAGACTTTTTTAAGCTTGGGGTGTTCAATCATCTTCTGTCGTCGTCTGGGTTTCGACAATTATTCCAATTATCCTTTGCTCACCAACTGTTTGCTGAATTGTGTGAAAGAATTGGGAACGGTTTTCTTGATTCCAATCTTGGTTTGTTTTTGAGTAAGATTGCTTAAAACAAATTATGCATGATCTTGGGCCATAATTACAATCCCAGCTGTTGCGTTCTCACTCTCTCTGTTTATTGCTGTATTTACCTTCTATTAAAACTGT
This sequence comes from Cynara cardunculus var. scolymus, assembly GCF_001531365.2. NCBI lineage: Eukaryota > Viridiplantae > Streptophyta > Magnoliopsida > Asterales > Asteraceae > Cynara > Cynara cardunculus. The sequence continues at coordinate 6,588,709 of NC_037539.1, forward strand.
TATTTTGTCATCTGGGTTTGTCAAGAAATGGAGGATAAAAGCCTCTCTGTGTTTGTTTCTGATGGTGATGAGGCAACTTGCAGTGTACCAAAAGATTCAGAAACTTTGTCGGAATTCTCTCACTCTACACGTAAATTAAGTGTAATTCTTGGTGAATTCAAGGAAAATAAGATCATGGAGACGTCTCCCATTAGAAAAGCTGTTGAATCTCTTGAAACAGAGTTGCAAAGGGCTAAGGCTTTGATTGCAAGTCCACGTTATGTGTCTTCACCAAACAAGAGAATTGAGGAGATCACAGAAAATCTTGGTAGGTCTATAGGCCTTGTGTTATTTGCTAGTCATGATGTGTCGATGACAGGTAAAGAAAAACTCGAGGCTTTAAGGAGAGAAATGATGAGTGTTGCACAGTTTAGTGCTGCAAGTTCTGATAGTAAATCAGACTTTCTTGATGATGTCGAGATAGAGGAGAAGGAGGTGGATGATGAAGAGGAGGATATTGTTGGAGAGATAGTTGAAGTGGAAGAGGATGTATCGAGTTTTAGTGAAGAAGATGTTGTTTTGCATCTCAAGTGTGGAAATGATGAACGATTAAAACTTGCACTTTTTGCCTTGAACACTTTGATAAGAGATAATAAGGCTACTAGTGAATGGGTTGATGCAGAGGGGATTATCCCAATTCTATTCAATCGGTTGAGTTCAACAAAGTCACATAACCGGTTGAGTATCATTCAGAATCTTAGAGGCCTCGTTGCACAAAATGATGGAATTAAGGTGTGTTCAGATACATTCTCAATTTAAGCTATACTGGTTGGTGTAATTGCTAATTTCTTTCACTTTTGAGTGTGTAGTAATATGTAGAACTTCTGCTTGGGAGGACTGTCTTTTTTCATTTCTTCTGTGTGTTTTGAGTTTGACTATAAACCTGATATGAACATCTTTTCCAGTGTGCAAATCCTGGATCATTTGGATAGATGATCTTAAATGAGTTTTAAATTAGGAGCATGACCTTCTAATACCTTTTACCTCAATTCCCTTCGTCTAACCTGCCTCTGGTTCAAAACAGTCGGCTCCTGTAAAAACTTATAAATATACTAGAGGATTAGATCTTTAAATTCAGTTTTTGAGAGGGTCATTTAGCTAAATAGCCCACGAATCCTGCTTATGTGTATGTGTTTTACTTAGCCAAATAATGTGCAGAGCAAGATGGCAGAGGTAGAGTATTTGTCGGCACTGGTCAAATCATTGACTCGGGATGTGGACGAACAGAGGGAGGCGGTAGGCTTGTTGTCCACTCTGTCTGATGTTTCTACTGTGAGAAGAAGAATTGGACGAATTCAAGGATGCATAGTTATGTTGGTTGCTATTTTCAATGGTGAAGATCAAACAGCTTCTCATAATGCTGGAAAGTTGTTGGCCGCTTTGTCGAGCAATACTCAGAATGCTCTTCATATGGCAGAAGCTGGTTATTTTAAGCCACTAATAAAGTATTTAACAGAAGGTAACTTAATTTAAGCTTTTGGCATAACATCATAATTTTTTGATGGTTTATCCCACAAAAAAGTCCCCATTTCTATTTTCTATTTATCCCAAGGTTTCAACTCGGATAGAAAGAGAAGGACACGTGAGTATAATAAAAGGGTTATTTGGCTAAATGACCTTCCGACAAGTGTTTTTTTTAAATCCATGATCTTCTGACCAGTTTCTAGGCATTATTGTGTATAGAAGAGGCATTCTTCTGTTAAACGACATTCTCAAACCTGACAGAAGGTTATAGATTAAAAAAACTGTCAGAAGTTCATTTAACCAAGGACTCAGTCTAGAATATGGATAGTTGTCTATATTCTAATTCATCATATTTGTGCTATGGAGAGCGGACCTTATTTTGGGATGGGAGCAGATTCTTGGTTTATCACTCGTAAACTTCCTTGTTATGTGGTTACAGGATCCGACATGAGTAAAATTCTCATGGCAACAGCAATTTCAAGAATGGAACTTAGAGACCAAACCAGGGCTTCCATTGGAGAAGATGGTGCAATTCCACCCCTAGTTAAAATGTTCAAAGAGGGAAAACTTGAAGCTAAGTTATCATCTCTGAGTGCACTACAAAACTTATCTACCTTAAAAGAAAACATCCGACAGTTGATCAATTCAGGAATCGTACCCTCACTACTTCAACTCCTCTTTTCCGTCACATCTGTTCTCATGACACTCCGTGAACCAGCGTCAGCCATTCTTGCGAGAATCGCCAAATCTGATGCTATGCTTGTTAACCATGATATTGCTCTTCAAATGTTCTCTATTCTTAATCTATCAAGTCCTGTTATTCAGCATCACCTATTAGAAGCACTAAATAGCATTGCTTCTCATGCTAGTGCTTCAAAAGTTAGAAGGAAAATGAAGGAAAATGGATCAATTCAACTTCTCCTACCATTTCTTACCGAAACCAATGCAAAAACCAGGATTGGTGCCTTCAACTTGATTTACACACTATCTAAAGAGTTATCAGATGAACTTACAGAGCAACTGGGAGAAACCCATCTTATTATCATCGTAAATATCCTCTCATCTTCGACATCTGAAAGTGAAAAAGCTACGGCTGCTGGGATTCTGAGCAACCTTCCGGTTAATGATAAGAAAGCTACAGATATACTCAAGAAGGCAAACTTATTACCTGTTCTTGTGTCCATAATGTGTTCAAAACAAGCAAGTTCAAGTTCAACGAACCCTTTTTCATCACATTTGGTTGAGAATATAGCAGGTATACTAATGAGATTTACCGTCACATCCAATCTGAAACTTCAGCTTTACTCAGCTGAAAATAAGGTAATACCTGTTCTAGTAAAGGTGCTGTCAGATGGGCCAATAGTTGCCAAATGCAGAGCTGCAACCTCACTAGCACAATTATCGCAGAACTCTTTAAACCTCAGAAAGTCGAAAACACCAAGATGGTTATGCGTTCCTCCCTCTTCAGAAGCCTTTTGTGAAGTTCATAATGGATACTGCTTTGTGAAAAGCAATTTTTGCTTGGTGAAAGCTGGTGCTGTTCCTCCCTTGATACGAATCTTGGAAGGTAACGAAAGGGAAGCAGATGAAGCTGCCCTTGCTGCCATTGCAACTCTTATGCAAGATGAGGCATGGGAAAATGGATGCAGTTACATTGAGAAACTGGCTGGGATGGAAGCTATCATAAAAGTGATGGAATCGGGGAGTATAAAGAGTCGAGAAAAAGTAGTTTGGATATTGGAGAGGGTATTCAGAGTTGAAGATTACAGAGTAAAGTATGGAGAATCGGCACAGGCGGTGCTGATTGATCTTGCACAGAATGGTGACCCGCAGTTGAAACCAACGGTGGCGAAATTATTGGCACAACTTGAACTCTTGCAGGTTCAATCTAGTTACTTTTGATCTCAAAACCATACAAATTGGACATATATGCTGAAAATTCCATTCATCATTTTGCTAGCTCACATTCATTTTTTGAATTCTTGATTTTCTGTAAGAGGCATGCGTTACAGATTGTTGTATGCAAATACACAAAAGTGATAAATTTTATTGATTCCAGAGTTTGTTTAAAGAAAATTATTGCATTTTTGGAGCTTACTTGGTGCAGCCTTAGCTGATTTATCAGTATCCATTACTCAGATTCAAATCCTCCCCTTGAAAAAACAATGATTTGTTAGATTTAACTATTCCCACTCCCTTATTACATGGAGCATACCAAACCGAACAAGCCCAGTATATCCCACCATGTTAAGGTGTTTGGGGGAGGGGGGGAGGGAAGGGGTTGATGTATGAAGATCTGACCTCCATCCCAAAGAGTAAAGCAACTGTTTCAGTGAAGCATACATATACCTTTTAAAATGTTGTTGGTGATTTTAGTATCATCAATTATTTTGGTGTAGTTGTGATTTTACATGAGATTGATAGGGTTTATAGTCAAGTTATAATATGTGTTAGGAGTTGTAGAGTGCACACTTAGACCTGAAATTGTCACAAAACAGGGGGTCAAGGAGGCTGTCCCCTTGCGGGGTCCAGGAATAGAGCTCCTTCTGGTGGGTCCCGCTAAACGGTATGCCCTAATTCAAAGTTCAGAAGGCAAGCCTTCACTTTTGAAGACTAACTAGAAGGCAAATCTTCTGAAGACTAAGGGGGCGTTCGGTTCGTAGGATTTCGAAGGACTTCAAAGGAATTGGAGTGATCAATTATGTTGACTAAATTTCATTAAGTAGTTTGGTTTACCTATAGAATGAAATTGAATTCCATATATTCCATCATTCGTGGATTTGGTCGTTCCATCACAATTGAGAATGAATTCAATTCAATTCATTTTTCTTAAAAAAAACAAAATTATCCTTGCAAAAACAACATCGAAAGAGGAAGGGTTCATAATAGTATAACTAAACATTTATGTGTTTCCTAATAATAGTGAACAATAGTCCCGATGTGTTTCCAGTTGATTGGTCGGACCCCCACGAGTGACGATAATCAAAACGTTAATAATCAATCTCCTTTGAACTAATTTCAAAGACTATAATTCATTACATCCAAAATATTTTCTTTAATTTCCATAAAATCATTTTCTCATAAATATGGACAAAATCTATAAGTAGGCATGGCAACGGGGTGGGGACGGGAAGGGTTTTTGTAATCCCCGACCCCGGTCCCGGTTTTTAGTAACAGCCCTCGACCCCAGTCCTCGACGAGTATGGGGATTAACATCCCGTCCCCTGTCAAATCCCGATCAAACCCCATAAAGAATATACGTTAGTTTGAATCTAACAAAGATCCCCGACCCAAACTCCGGTTTGAGTAACAACCCCTGGCCCCGGTTTGAGTCTACCGGGGATCCCTGGCCCCGGGACCCGTTTTAGGGGGGAATCCCCGTCCCCATTCAGGTCGGATGAGTCGGGTTCCTAACCGAGTCGGGGCAAATCACCATCCTTATCTATAAGTTAACATTCCAGGGTTATTCTTGTAATTTCTTGAATTTTGAAGTAAATAAAAGTTGCAAAAGTCCAATTTACGATGATTCAAGGATTGGACTCAAAAGTCGATTACATAATAGCAGGGCAGAATCATGAAGCTTGAAACTTGAGGGCTGATTTGCAATATTTTGAAATGATTTTAGTCAATTATTTTAATCAATAATCACGAATAAATAAAAAGCAAGGTCTTAAGGGTGCGTTTGATATGCAGACTGGACGGGACGGGACGGGACGGGACAAAAAAAAATAGTCCCATGTTTGGCATGCCATGGACAAAAATTACATGGGACAAGGTGGGACTATTTTTAAATTTGATGGGACAAAAGTGGATAATTTTTGTTCCACCAAAAAAGGTGGAACAACATAGGACTAAATGGCGTGAGACATGGTGTGACAGCAAGTTCAAACCTTAAGTTATAGGAGCCACTCCATGGCAAGACTGCAGCGTTTTTCAAGACCTGTCTTATAACGGCAAATCTTTATATCATATAAATTATTATACATATATTTTCTACTGTTACTTAATGAGTCAATGATATTAAATAATTTAAATTATATTATACATTAGAAAATAATAAACAAGACATAAAAAAAATAAGAAAAATCAAATATTGCATTACAAAAACCGCGCATTAGGTTATAATGTGATACAAGCTTAATTTGGCGAGAAACACAAATCTTAAAGCCACGACAACTGTTACGGCAAGCTTTTTTGAACACCGATAAAAAGGCAAAATAATGTGTTTCTTTCTTGTACTAAGGCCCAAGCCCTTGGCCCAGACAATTTCCGGCCCAATCTATCAAGCCCATAAACTTAATTGGAAAATGGTTTTCAAGTGATTTAATTAAAAGAGTAAACTACCATTGTGGTCCCTTATTTATCTCGTTACAACACTTTCTGTTCCTAGAATTTCAAAAAATGCAAAATAACTATCATAGATTGTAAAAACGTTTAGGTTTAACTCCTTCCTATGGTTATTAAAAAATTACTTTTATATATTATTTTCATTTTTTTTAGAAAAATAAAAGTTAACTAATGTGTATTGTATTATATGAATTATAAATATTATATATACATAGAAGTATTATCATTTGCTGACCAGTTAATTAGTATTAACTTTACAAACTCATTTAAATCGTTCACTTTTTTTTTTTATCAACGGTTATGGTTAAATTAGAGATTATAAATTGATGAAAGAAGAAATGAACTAAATGAAGAGCAATATTGGAACAAACTGTGATTTGTTTTTTGAAGATTAATTCAGTTAGTTTTGAAATTAAATTTCTTTCATTTATCCCTTAAATTTGGTTATTTTTGTAATTAAAATTCTTTCCGTTCATGTATGAATTTTGTTTTTCCAAAAGTTTTCTAAAGTTCATAAGTAAAACTAGAAAATTTATAGGCGAAACAATGATTTTATTTAAAATTTATATGTGAAACAATCATTTTTGTTTAAAGTTGATTATGAATTTGTTTCAAAATGGTAACTAATGACATAATTAAGAAATATGATATTAAATAAATTAAATAATTAAAATGTGACATCAATATATGGAATAAAACCAAAAAACTTTAAAATTATTCTGTTATTCTAACCAAAAAAATCTGTTGAAATCGATCAAAAAAACCAAAAAAATTATTCGAAATCAACCAAAAAACTTTAAAATTCCTTCGAAAACGTTGTAATTAAGTTAAAAACACATCGAACGATTTTGCAGGTTTTTAGTCTACCCTAAAGGTGACCTCACTGAACAAAAATCATAGATCCACCACCGGTCAATCACATTGTGATATATATCATGTGTATTATCAAATATGAGATACTAGACATATACATATGCAATATCCTGCATGATTACAAAATCAATGCATCTCCATCCTAATTACAACTACACTTTACATAAGAGATCTTATTGCAATCGCTATATAAGTTGAGACATTAGACCACAAAAACAATGTTGTGTAAATTTAGAATTCATGTCAGATTTTGGTTGATCATTTCCCTCGCCAAATTGTTTTTCCTCATTCATCTTGATTCTAGAAAAATCTTGTGTGCAAATTTTAGCTGTAATGGGGTTTGAGATAAATCGAGGTTTTGTAATATGCAAGATAGCATTGAGAAGAGATTTAACGAAAAACAATGAATGTAGTTTAACTTTCCGGTTCAATGTTAATATTAACATGAATTCAAATAGTTAACCAAATTCATTGTTTATCTTTAAATCCCATCCCAATGCAATATCTTCCATTATTACAAAACCTCGATTTATCTCAATCCTCATTCCAACTACACTTTACATAAGAAATCTTTCTACAATCGCTATATAAGTTAGAGACATTAGACCACAAAAACAATATTGTGTAAATTTAGAATTCATGTCAACTTTGGTTTCCCATTGGTTGATCATTTCCCTCTTCATATTGTCTTCCATGGCCTAACATCTCCTCCTTCATCTTGATTCTAGAAAAAACTTGTGTGCAAATTGTAGCTTTAATGAGAGGTTTGAGATAAATCGAGGTTTTGTAACATACAAGATATTGTATTTGGAAGAGTCTTGAGAAAAATAATATGGATGTAATTAACTTTCTGATTCAATGATAACATTAACATGAATTCAAATAGTGAACTACATTCATTGTTTATCTTAAATCTCTTCCGGATGCAATATCTTGCATGATTATAAAACCTCAATTTATCTCAATTCTCATTACAATTTACATAAGAGAACTTTCTACAATCACCATCAAGGTTGAGATATTAGACAGACAAATTCAATATTGAGAAGGAAAGGATCCACTCATAGCCACCAGACCATAATCAAATAGTGATCACCCACCTATAACTTTAGTTAATACCAACACATCACTCCTTTCACATGCACAATAAAACCAGATATCAGATTTGAGTTTGGTGTTATTAGTTAGTGTATATATATATATATATATATATATATATATATATATATATATAGCAAGAGTTAGGGTCCGTTTACCAACGCTTATCCGGGTAAGCGCTTACCAAATCATATTACCTTACTAGATAAATATAGTAAGGACTAAGAATCTTACCCGGTAAGAGCGAGGCAAGAACCAAGAGTCTTCCCTGACAAGTGAGTGTGACGACTCTTACCACGGTTAGCACTTACCGGATAAATTGTTGCATATAATGCCTTTTGGTTAAACTAAAATCTCACCCGGTAAGTAAGTGATAGTGTTGAATTTTACCAGTGCGCGCTTACTGAGCAAGTGTTTAGTAAACGACCCCTTAGAAATATCAAATCAAGATCACTGTTAAGAAAACAGAGGCTTAGTGCAAGTATTAAGAATCCAAAATATCTAAATTAGTAAAAGGGTTTTAAATAAATATTAAATTAATTATCATATTAACAAATAGATATTATCCATGAATGATAAAAAGAACAGAATTGATGTGTATTATCAGGTGTAAAAACAAACCAACAATCATGATTACTGTTGCAAACTGTAAGTGGCCTAGTAACTAGTAAGCTTGATAGAAAATCCTGCTAACGAGTTGAGTTGCAGGTTATTCGAGCCCTACTGTGAAATAGTTATTACCAGATTCGAGCTTGAATAACTATTTCACAGTAGGACTCGAGCTCCATACTCGTTTATAGGCTCAAACTCAAGATCGATTAGCTTGCTTTTTGGCGCGACCTCAATAATATTTATACTTTAATTATATGATTTATGAACACATGAACATGTTTCGCTCAAAAAAGAGTATGCCTGAATGGCTCGACTCGGATCGACTTGTCAAGTTAAACGAGTTATAGTGTGTGTTCGAGATCCACTTCAGCTCGACAATTATTGAGCTCCATAACACCAATGTTCGCCTTAGCTTGTTCAAAAGCTCGAGTAAATTTTTCTAGCCGAGCCGAGCCATTCAAGCATACCCTTTTTCGAGCCAAACATGTTCATGTGTTCATAAATCATATAATCAAAGTATAAAGCTCAACTCCTTAACACCCCTGTATAAAAACCATATCTAACGTATCGGCAACCAGATTCAAAAGGGTTATCAATCACTTTGTTAGCATAAACCAAAAACACTTTCGTGTATGATCACGCTATTATTTAATGAGCAATGGCACATATAGAAAAGGGATCAAACAGTTAGCTAATAAGTAATGGCATAATGAAGAGATCAGATGCATACCCTGGTAATAAAAAGTAGACTTTCAGAAGGCTTACAACTCTGGTCACAAATTCATCATTTCAGTTCTTCAAGGAATGAGAATGCTTCAAGAAATCAAAACAGATCAGAATGTGAGCATCGATCATTTATAATTCTAATGAATAAGAGATCAGAAAGGGCCTTTTGATCCAAAATAGAGCATGGAAAAGGCCCGTTAAATGCTGGATTTCTTGAGCTGGAAAAAGAAATCACTCTGTGCTTCCTGAGGGATCATAGAAATTACCATGTTAATTGCAGTACTTTGTTGACATTTTAGGGTAAATACAGCTGGCTAAACAAACATGAGATACAGAAATACCGGAAAGTAAAGAACAGAGCATAAAAAAGAAACAAATGGGCATCTTTAAGCCTTGCTTATATGTGTTTTTAAGTATGCTTTTTACCCAAATAGCACCCAAAGAAGCCTGGTGGGTGTATTATTCTTCATCATAGTCTTCGTCTTCCTCTTCCAACCTCGAGTTGATTTGTGCCAGATTGTGGGTATCAATCGCCATCCTGTCCATTTCTGAAAGTGACAACCCGAGATAATCTTCTTGCTTAAGTTCAGCAGGTTCTGCTGATGACGAACAGCCAGTACCTGTACCAGGAACTGGCTGTGGTGGTGGTGGTGTTGGTGGTTGTACGGAAGCTCCTCCATCTAAGGCATCAGAAACTTTCTCCGTATTCTCGTCAATCCCAGCATTCAAATCAAAGTCCCGACCACCGGTGGTGGCACCATCACCGACAGCTAATTCACCTTTCATGGACTTACTTGACTCTAAATTGTCGGTGGTTTCCCCCTGTAGATTCATACCCTGCTTGCTGCTCTGCTGAATCAATGATGTGCGGGATTCTGGTTCTACTTCCATCTGGGGAGGCTCTCTTTCTGCTGATCCTCTACCACGCCCTCGGCCCCTTGGTCTACCACGGCCTCTGCCCCTACCGTTGCTGCTTGTTTGCCTTGCTTCATTCTGTACGAAATAATGTGTTTTCAGTGACAGTCCAGCTTGATCTAAAGCCAAGATGGCAAAATTAATCCACATTGACATCATGTATATAAACAACTAGGGTTAGGTTCCGGTGAGAATGGAAGTTATGGTGAGAAAGGTAAGAAAGGGATCTCCATCCTTGGATCAATCCTGATCAAAGATGAACACTAATGTGGTGCACCCAAGATGCACTGGATCAATTCCCGTGATAAGCACAATTCATGGGGTGGGGGTGAGATTAAAAGTGATCAAGGGTCTAGATCCCTTCTTACGCTTCTCATCTTAACTCCTATCCTCACACGATCCTTCATCTAAACAAATATACCTAAAACAAATGGAAGACACTTTTAGTAAATAAATAGCTATAGAAAGGGTGAGAGTTACTCCCCCCGTCCCAAAATAAATGTCCACGATGAAAAAGACGCACAGTTTTAGAGAAGTGTAACTATTATACTTTTTAATTAACTCATCCCATAATTACGGGTTGAATTGGAAAGCAGGCACTTGTTAGAAGTGGACACTTATAAACTAAAATGAATACATGGACTCTTATTCAGGGACGGAGGGAGTAATACACTAGTATGTGTTTTAAATGATTTAATGATTCACATGCCAACCTGATGAAAACTATCATGAAATATACAAATGATCTATTATCCCATGAATCATTGTACTTCCTTTTCTTGGTGGAGGGTGTATATATGAAATGTATTATCAAGATCAGAAGGATGTTTATGGTCTTATCAATTGCCTTAGCTGCAACCTTTCAGGTGCATCAGGACTCCAACCGACCAATGCCAACTTACTAACTTGTATGTGATTGGTTTTCCGGTATACTAAGACCTACCAACATGATTGCAACCATCCATATATATGCATGCGGCCACATTATGACCAAAATACCATATGTTGCTTGAAAACATGTTTAGGATAGGATCATTTAAGATGATGGGTCATAGACCCAATGGATTGGATCGCTTTAAGTGATGGCTTGCGCCCCATGCATAGGATGTAAATTTAAGGCTAGTGCTTGCATGTTACTCATATGAATGGAGCAATGGCCCAAGTTGTAGCCATTTAAGGTTGTGTCCGGATCCGACTCATGGACCTAAGATTTAATAACTTCGAAGGTTGCATCGTACCCTGGACTTGAGCCAAAGGCTTGTGTGGAAAATCCATAGATGCCACTTCTGTTTAAATAATCAATAATAATGTTTGAAGAGCAAAGATTTGCTAAAGATTTATGTCTAAATGGGATAAAAATACACGAAATTCAATGCGAGTTTAGAAACATCCAGTAATTCACTTGTAAATACCATATAAGGGAAAACTAATGGGATATTTGGTTCGGGGTATCGAGGGGTAAGGAATGAGAATGATAATGAAAATTGTGGTTTTGTTTGATATAATATAATGGGTCCATTACCTTAAACCCATTAACTTTCATACCTGACCAAATTGGGGGGAATGGAAAATTTAATCCCGCTGAGCCATCTCTCGATGTTGAATGGAACATATTTTATATTTTCAAAAACTTGGATAGAACATATTTTATATTTTCAAGTTGGACGAATATATTTCTATTAAAAATATTAAACAAAACAATTTTTCACTGATTATATTAGTTTAACCAAACAGCATCAATGCGGTCCTCATTACTGTTTCCATTCTCCTGCATTCCCATTTTCATTTTCATTCTCATTCCTTAAAATGAACCAAACACCCTCTACGATCACTTGCTATTAATGCTTCATGTTTTAAGTTCACCATTGTTAGGGGATAAAAGTAATGGTTACATTGTTAGGATGTAACAATGCCTAATCCAACCCATTTCTAAAGAGAATGTGGATAAGGCACACATGATTTATGTTGGAAAATCTAACAGAAAAGACTTTTACCATCCTGTTTCTTTTCAACTCTTCATCACTTTCATTCATTTCACCCGCAGCAGCTTTCCTGGAAGAAGAAAATGCATTGAATTTATATTTATTAGTTTAGTAATTCCACAGAATAACCTCGACGAAAAACAATTTATGAATAACCCACTTGGTAAAAGAAGCAGAGAATGGAAGAGAATTCTTACTTCCTCTTTATCATGGTACGATCATCAAGACCAGCATCAGAATGACCATAGTCAGGGACCTTGCTGACAACTTCCCTCAGAAAATCAAATACATTGTAGCTTTGCACACAGTGCTTTCTGAATTAAACAAATAAAAATAGAATGTGATGTGTTTCAACATCAAACAATATTCAAAAAGGACAGTGGAAAGCAAACAAAAACGTTAAACAGTAGCAACACTTGTAAAAAAGGAGGGACTCTCTAATATGGAACATTAGTTTTGCCGTTTAGCTCATTGACCCTCTAGGGGAAGCGTCGCAGAAGAAAATTTCAGTTTTGGGGTCCAGCACATGGGAACTTGACCTAGTTTCGACTCTATAAATATAAACTGATTTAATTGTGAGCCCCAACTTTGTAATCAATAATACACCTCCTAGTGTGGCCGTGGAAGTAGCTTGATCACACTTAATCAAGTGAACCACATAAATCCTGTGTGTTCTTTATTTTTCTGCAATTTACTTTACTGTTGACTTGTTTGTGTGTGTATTTGGGCGCCATTTCCCAACACTTGGGGTACCTATTTCTAGCGCATAGCCTGTTACTGAGAAACATTTGGATCTGAATCGATCAGATTTATCATATGAAAACCATCTCTCATCCTGCATTTTACACAGAGGGGAAATACATATGTACTTATAGAACTATGAACATATCAGCGATTGGAGCTCATTAGAAAGAGAAGTGTTGTATTTACAGATAAGATCTCTTTCGACTAAATCATTCCAATACGTTTAAACAAATTGTCTATAGCTAACTTCAACATAAATATATTAAAATGCATCTCCCATATCACCAACAATACAATGTAATGGATTATATAACCAAAAATGCTTTTTGCAAACCCTAAATCCCCAGGATTCAATTTCAAAAATGTGGTTTAAGAAATGGTTTGAAGGAGGACTTACAAATGTAGTGAGTTAACAGTCTTTGCACCTCGGCGCAAAGTTATATCATATGTACGATCACAAAGGTCTTGCAAAAACAATTCCAAAGCTTTGGCTGCATGATATTACAAAAGAGTAAGAACACCGCATGGCTAATATAAAGCCTAAAAGGCTATTAAGAACTTACAAACTAAAACTGGTACGGCCATGGCGATTTTTCCGACATCTTCATCAGCTTGCATTATCTTTTTTATCCGAGACTGCAAATAATTACTTTAAAATATCAGGAGGAACGATAAATTACATCATTCTTCAATAACTTTTCACTTCTTTATGCACAGTGCGTATTTGAGTTATTATTATCCATGTATATATTTCTTTTAACCAGTCTGCGGTGTTTGGTAAAGTAAACAGTAACATAGAAACACCTTGAGCTAGAGATAAACTCAGTTAGTTCACTATTCCACCATGGTGTAATGAAAAAATCACCTTAGGAGACCACCTATATAGATATAGCAAGTTTCTCTGAAGCAGTCCCTCACCATTTTTCTGAAGGAACCAATCTTAACACTTAGTTTACTAAAATTCACTACCCAAGGAAACACCCCAATTGATGAAAGAACGGTAATTTTAGCACATTATCTTATGTAATCCAACCTGTGTTAGAAAATATTGAACCATGTGGTAATCGAAGAAATGGGGTACAAGGAAACAAGACTTCACACCTCAAGCTAGACCTTAAGTAGCAGTACAAAATTCATAGACCTCTTCTAAAGAAGAAAAAGAAAATCGGCTTCATATCAATATCAATAGACAATCAATTAAGTTATAGTACAATTCCACCTACGTAATCTTAGGTAGCTTGTCCCATGACAAGATAAAGGAGGAAGACATGTGTTAGTTTAGGTATTGCTATGAAAAAGGTGGTTAGGTATTGCTATGAAAAAGTCTTACCACCATCTTATAGAACTTACCTTTCAGCTTCAAGTCATCAACAGATCATGTTGATCACATAAAAATACACAAGCTTATCACAATTTCAACCACTATACCCACGAAGCTAATGCAACACCGTGTGTGGTGGTTTGGTCATATCTCTAACATAGACATCCGGGTACACCCAGTAGAGAAGAAAACTTGTATCAAGAAGTCATTAGGAGAAGATCGCGAAGATCGCAACCATATAACACGTGGCAAAAATTAGTGAAGAGAAATGTTCTAGAGTGGTATATGCCAAAGGAATTGGCAATGGACAGAGTGCATAGAAATAAGCCATCCATGTCCCAAAAACCCTAAAGCTGTCACTGATTTTGGGTTGCATCGCTTTATAATTTCTTTCGGCTATATTTAGCCCTTCCTGAACTAGTTTGGGATAGAAGTCTTGTTATGGTTGTGTTGTTGTTCAGCTTCTGTGCATAACAGCTAATGAAATCTTATCCAAAGATTATAAGTTCTAACTACATAAAAAACAAAGCTTAAGATCTACTTTGCTAACTAAACTAATGTCTGATGAATTTGTTAGGCCACTTCCTAGTAAAATAACAAATCCTTGGAATGTCTTCTTTCTCGAAATACATCAGCAGGACTATTGTAAATGACGGTACACAAACAAAATTAGGTACCATTTTTGGTGCTATATGATGGTAGTTTTAGCATGTTATACTCTTTCAATCAAGTCTTCTCAAATTTTGACCTAAGCAACAATCAAAGAAACAAAATACAAGGGAGCAATGGAGCAAGACTTGACAAAAATACAGGCTTTGAGTAGCAGTAGAAAATGCCCAGCAGAATACAGATCTCCACTAAAAAGTGATATTTGACTTCATATTTAAGAGACGGTAGATTAACTTATTGTGCACAGCTTTGGTGCATCTTATGACCACTAATTCAATCATGTCATGCATAAAGAGCAGGACAAGTGATTTCCTGTACTAAGTACTAACTAAATTGATGTTCATTGAATTTGCTACACGCCTACACCGCTTCCTACCTAGTAAGATAAGAAATCCTTAAAATGACTATTTCTCAAAATACATAAGCAAACCATTATTGGATGACAGTACATACACAAAACTCCCATAAAATTGTCATCATTTTAGGTGCTACTGTAGTCAAAACAAAAGTCTCAATCCAAAGATTTTGTAGTAATACATAGGCAGTAGTTACATATGACATGGCACTGAAGGCAAGTAATCACTGCATTTCATAGCAGATTTTCAATTAGATTATCTCACACCAAATATCCTCTCTTTGCCCATTTATATAAATTCAATTCTCCTGAGTCTCATATTTTATTCAATAAGCTCAGAACTGGAGAAATCTCACTCCAGTCCTGCTGATACAGGCATGATTTTTCCCATTCTGTTGGGAGATGATTTATATAATCTAGGATTTTGAAGAATTCTGAACTCCATGTGAATTTAACAAGTAGAGTGGAGAACTGATTTTTGGATGTAGGTGACAGAAACCTATTAAGGGATGAGAACCTACAGAGAACCATAGAAAATGTAGCTGTAACATGGACCTAAGGAGTATGAGTTAGCACACAAGTGAGTGCTATCATGCTTGTCCATGACTGGCTCAGAAACGACTCAATTTCTTTCATTCATGATCAGCGACTCCACTTGCAACATGACACTTAGGAGCTCTTGAATAAAGATAATTTGTAAATTAAAAGTTAACATGAAATATTCTGTATGCTTTTTTAAATTTGATTCATAGTATAGTTATGATTACCTAACGATATAAGAACATAAATATCAAGATCAATTCCTAGTCAACGAGATCAAATAATTTCGTATCTCCTCGTTCCTACCGACCTAAACTAATTCCAGCAATTTCCTTTATGGAATGTCCCAAGTGAAATTTAACATTTCCCTTTCAAGTTAGTTTTGCCCATTAGTGTCACTAGAAGATATGGATGTGTTCGTTTCAGTCAATAGTATTCCACTATGTGGCGCAGGACACATGAAGGCATAAAAGACAAAAAAAGGTAACTAAAGATTCTAGGCACCTCACCAAGAAACAAAAGGATATGAGAAACTCACCAATGATAGTGCGAGGACTGGGGCATCTCAAGGATGATAAGGAGAAAACTCTCATGTACACTCATTATACATATATGTGTGTATGTGAAGCAAACCATAATCTACACATAGAGAACATATTTATCAAGTGGAGTTATTAGACCTGGGGCATGTTTGTTAGCAGCTTAATGAGCTTAATGGGACTCACAGCTTATTTGGTCAGCTCTACATTACTGTTTGGTAGTGGCTTAGGGGCTGTTTGTTTCCCTCTTAATGGTGACATTAAGAGGGAGCCTCTTAATCGGTCAGAGGTGAGGCATGTTTGGCAAAAAAAAAAAAAAGCCTCTTAATGGTTACCCAAGGCTCTTAACCATTTTGAGGGTGAATCGATGCTAAACCATTCAGATTGTTTCTTTTCCCTCTTTACCCTTCCATACCTTTACCAGCCCACCCACTCTCATCCTCTCCTTCACCACATCGCCCTTCCACAGGTTTACCAACGCACTCTCATCGTCTCCTTCACCACATCGCCGGTGACCTCCATCTTCCACACCTCCATCGCCGGTGACCTSCATCGCCGGTGACCTCCATCTTCCACACCTCTGTCGCCGGCCGCACCTTCCACAGCTTCTCGACGCTCCATCTCCGGTGACCTCTTATCAGGTAACTTGCCGCACCTTCCACAGCTTCTCGACGCTCCATCTCCGGTGACCTCTTATCAGGTAACTTGCCGTACCTTCCACAGCTTCTCGACGCTCCATCGCCGGTCGCCGGTGACCTCTTTTCCCTATTTACATCTCTCGAAGCTATTATCACTTTTACATCAAGATTGCTATAACTTTTTGTTTATAGATCTTCTGTTTAGATCAACTATTTAGATGGGTTTTTTTGAAGATTGCTATTATCACTTTTACAGTTCTCACAACAGCGGGGACAAACTGGGAATCGATCAACTTTCTGGACAGTTTGTCCTTTYTGTTCGGTTAGGTATCAATTCTATAGAGATGATGTTCTTAACAAAGTTATTCACTGTCAAAGKTGCAAGAAGTCCTTCTCCGCATATGAATTAAACGTCCAAGGTGCTGCACAAAGCCACCAAGTTCCTGTGTTTCCCCAACAGACCAAAGTTCCTTCTAAAGGAACAGATGGCACCCATAATAGTAATTTCACATCAAAGGCACATGGAAATGTGAATAGAAAAAGGAAAAAGAAGGTTGAAGAATCTTGCAGTGAAAACGAGAGCCAAAAGTTTACGAGAAATTATGTTTGGTTGGATTAATATGAAATCTTGTTTCAAACTAATAATGTTACATTTGTTTGGATTAATATGAAATTTGTAGTTATTTTTGTAAAATTATTGTTTCATTCAGATATCAGCCAAACAGCTTTATTTCATTCAGTACTAAATCATTCAAAGGGTTAAAATGGTAATTTTACTATCATTCAGAGAACAGTTACCAAACAACATTATTTCATTCAGCACTTAACCATTCTGACCCTCTTAACCATTCTGACCTCTTAACTATTCTGCATAAATCATTCAGCAACTGCCAAACAGCCCCAATGATATAGAAAGTGACTTATTCAGTAAGCTTCTATGGGGGGAGCTTTATGCAGAAAGCCAAGTTTTTTCCACACCTGCCCTTCCCAATTAAGAAACACGGTCCTTCCCTCTATGAAAAATCCCTCCCAAACAAAAACCTTCCCTATCTATACAGACAAATTAAACACAATTTTATCCATACATAACCTAATGGAAAACTAACCAAACAGCCCCTAGTATCACAAAAAAAAAAAAAAAGTGTCCAACTGTGCACACATTTATAAAATGCCAAAACAGCCTTAATATGTAACAGAATACTTAAGATTGGCCAGTATACCGTAAATATCAAGTTATTAACAGAAACCTCTTAGAACAAATTCTACCCACCCAAAAGAATGTCTAACTAAGAACTAGATAAGAATTCAATCCACTCTAATCTTATGGGTTTATCAATTTATCATCTTAATTATGTTCGACTCTATGATTCAACAAAGATCATGACAAGTTGCATGATCTAAGCAAACGAAATGTTCACATCCAATTTTTGGTATTCCCGAGTCCCTCATGCAAATCAACTGATTTGACCACCAACCGAATCAACTTGACTTCCATATTGACTCGAGGAAGTAGACCACGTTAGGTCGATAGGTGCTATGATCTACAATGGAACTAAGAAAAATTCGACTTGAAGCACTATATTCACAAGGGAGTTTTAAGGGCACTTACAAGTTATAAGAATCAACTTTCCTCTATTAGTACAGAAGGAGTCACAAACATAAACTAACATTTGGGTTATCACAAGGGATACCAGACACTCCTAACCTCGTATTGATCACAAAGGATATTAGACACTCCTAATCCACTAGGAAAAAAACAAACCTTGATTAGCTTACGGGTGACGATAAGAAAGTTATAAAAGATCACTACCCTAACTGAAAGTGTAAGCATTTGGAAATTGGAATCATTAGAGGTTAATTACTCAATGCTAGTTAAAAGTGTAGTTCATAAGTTGTATGAATTTGGAATTTGAGCTACCAAGACATAAACTACAAAGGTTATCACTCTCATTTGTAAAGCATGTCTAGTTTTGAATGGAATATTTTGCCCTGCAAAATCTCCTGTCAAGTTTCCTTTTCTATCCATCATTTATCTAAATTCCATACTCTAGTAGTTTTCTTTTTTCAATGAACTAAAAACCAGAAAAATATGTGTGCATCATGAGAGCTACCTAACCAATAAGAAAGAGAGAGACTTATCTAACAAGTTACAAGGCCTTTGTGTGTGCTTTATGGGCATGAAAAAGCCACATGCCAATGATCAATAGTAGATTAGGAAGAAGACGAATTTTTTTGTATTACATGCTAAAAAGGATGCTCCATCTTGAAAAAGAGTAAATTCCAGATCCTCTTAAATTCTGATAAATGCATAGAAATGGATCGTTTTAGTTTGTGGTCTGGCCAGGGAACACAAAATACATCTTAGAACTTGGTTCACCAAACCTTTTGTTTCCAGGTGTTGCATTTAAGATTTCTCTTGGAACCTCAATACTTATTAACAAAGAAAAAAGCTCAAAAATTTATCCTAAAAGTTGTCTTATTAGAGATAATTACAGAATTACCTAAGTACTATGTATCTCAAAATGAGTTAAATTATTGATAGTTTTGCAACTAAAGGTCACAATCTAGGAATTGCATAAATTCAGTAAATGTACTGTCACAAAGAAACTTCTTTTACCAAGCCCATGAATAATGAAATTCACTAGATTAATAGTGTGGTGTGATGGCCCATAGCAAAACTGGTGCATCATATCCCTTGGACGATTGACACAAATCATGATGGAGTCATGGATGGGAACAAGATTAAAAGTAAAGAACGAACACAAATAAGCCACAGTCTGTACAACTATCAAAACACAATTAACAAAGACAAATGCAAGGTGTAGAAATGCTTCAAAACCCAGCTCAAAGAAGTATACAAACTAAAGGTGGTTGTCCAACCTATTAGTCAAATCGATGTCAAGATACCAAACTTGAACCTAACGTTACAATTATCCTAATGGTTCTGATCAAAACCCAAGCTATTGGTGTGAGCCATATTGGGAATATGTATTAGAGATATGCACTACCATACAAGCAAATTAAACTAGATACAGCTTCTATAAGTAACATTGAAACAAATCCAAACACAATGTATGTATATGCTGCAGTGGCCAACCCAACCAAGCCCAACCTAGTTCCATACCCACGACTGAACCTTACTCTTTAATCATGTTCCAAACATTCAAATTAACAGCTACACCATCATAACTGATTCAAATGCAACATTGGTAAAAGATCTTTTCACATATTTTCTGAAACCAACAATAATCTCTTTTTCTCTTTGTGCTGGGCCATTTTCTTAGCAAGGTTCTAAAACCCATATCAATTTTAAGCTAAGAACATGTCAGCAATCTTAAAAAGCGAAATACAGATCTTCCCTAGGCATAATCTACGATAATAGCATCGCCAAAAACACACATAAAACAAAAAGCGAGGAAAATTACTTACAGCAGGGAAACGCGTATCGAGCTTCTTCTTCATGGCGCTAATACAAAATCAGAACAACTAATTTAACAGAAAAGATGATAAAGGAGAGCGTCAGATGGCATATGATATCCAACAGTCACAGTGGCGAAGAGATCTCCCCGTTTCAGATCTGATTCGTAGGATCTGATTCGAATCACGACATCCAATAATTTCATAGATCCGCATCAGGTGACAGCATTGCAATTCACAAAGGTATGTGTGGTTAGCAAATAACCATTGCTGGGTTGCTCTTGCTCCCATTCCCAAACGCCATTGATCTTTATGTCTTTACGAAGCCACTCTGACTGACCAACAAATTCTTTTAAAATCCAAAATAGAAGAGACATATAAAATAGTTTTTAATTATATTATATTATATTTAAAAATACTTTTAAAAATCATTTTTATACATCAAATATTGTTATTCATCCATACTAGAAGAGTACACGTACAATGCAGTAAGACATATTTTGATTTTAATATTCTATTTTATTATTTGTTTTTGTCGATGTTATAATACGATTTTATGTGTTTTTAAGAAATCAATAATAATTTTATTTTTGAATAAAATATAAATTTAAAGATATCATAAAAATTTAAAATATATATATCAATGTTAATATCAAATTAACTATTT
>NC_037539.1:6611679-6627644 GCF_001531365.2 Cynara cardunculus var. scolymus
TATTTTATTCAAAAATAAAAAGATCATCGCTTTCTCAAAATCACATAAAGTCATATTATAACATCGACTGAGATAAAGAATAAAATGAAATATTAAAAACACGATGTATCTCGCTGCATTGCGCGAGTACTCTTCTAGTAACTCAATATTTATCATAATTATATTTTAGATTTTTTATATTAAAAATGAGATGTTTATCCTTTATTTGATTATGTTTATCTGCAGTTAGTTACACGAATTCAGATATAGAGCTTTAATAATTTGTACTTACGCACAATCTACTTGTAATCTTGAGTTTTAAATAATATGCATTAATAAACAGTATTTTACGCATAAAAAATGGTTTTTAAGAGTTTTTGTCGAATGTTTTATAATATGGTATAAATTACTTAAAACTCAAGATTATAAATAATTATGCATAAATACAACTTATTAAAGCTTCATTTTAAATTCGTGTAATTAACTGTAGATAAACATAATCAATTATAGGATAAACATGTCATTTTAAATATAAAAATATAAAATATAACTAGAACGGTACTCGCGCAAAGCAGCGAGATACATTTTAATTTTAATGTTTCGTTTTATTTTTGTCTATATTGATATAGTGCGGTTTATATAGTTTTAATAAAGATGATGCTTTTACTTTTGAATAAAAATATATTTGAAGATATAAAAATTTGAAAAAATATATCGATATTAATATCAAATTAACTATTTAAAAGTTCTCATTTTATATACAATTTTTTTAATTCAATTTTTTTTATTATAATTTAATTTATGCCTAATAGCAAAGTAATTTATTTTTTGGGTTTAACAATATATTTTTTTATAAAGATAATGATTCTGTTATAACCCAATAATTATCCTAATTATATTTTAAACTTTTTATATTTAAAATAAGATATTTATCTTGTATTTGATTATGTTTATCTGCAGTTAGTTATACGAATTCAATATAGAGCTTTAATAAGTTGTACTTACGCACAATTTACTTGCAATCTTAAATTTTAAGTAATATACATTAAGAAACAGTACTTTATGCATAAAAAATGATTTTTTAGAGTTTTTGTCAAATGTTTTATAATATTAGAAGGTACTCGCGCAATAGAAGGTACTCGCGCAATGCAGCGAGATACATCTTGATTTTAATATTTAGTTTTATTTTTTATCTCAGTCGATGTTATAGTATGGTCTTACGTGATTTTGAGAAAGCAATGATGTTTTTATTTTTTAATAAAATATAAATTTGAAGATATCATAAAAATTTGACAAAAATATATCGATATTAGTATCAAATTAACTATTTAAAATTCATCATTTTTCTGTAATTTTTTAATTTAATTATTTTATTATAATTTAATTTAGGAACACAATCAAATACAGTTAATTTAGTAATTTTCTAATAAAGATAATAATTAATTATTTTATTATAACTCGATAATTATCTTTTAGATTTTTTATATTTTAAAAAATGAGATGTTTATCTTATATTTGGTTATATTTATCTGCAGTTAGTTATACAAACTCAAACATGGAGCTTTAATAAGTTGTACTTATGTATAATTTACTTGTAATCTTGAACTTTAAGTAATATACATTAATATACAGTAATTCATACATAAAAAATGGTTTTTAATAGTTTTGTGAAATATTTATAATATAGTATCGATAGTATAAATGTAGGTTAATTATTGAGTTTTAACATAACATTTAATCATTATCTTTATAAAAGGTTATATTATTGAACTGAAAATAAATTAATTTATGATTAAATCTAAATTAAATTATAATAAATAATTGAATTAAAGAAATTATAAAAAACGTAAGGTTTTAAATAGTTAATTTGATAGTAATATCGATATATATATTTTTTCAAATTTTTATAAGATGTTCAAATTTATATTTTATTCAAACATAAAAACATTATCGCTTTATCGAAACCTTATAAAACCGTGTTATAATATCAACACAGACAAAAAATAAAACGAAACATTAAAATCAATATATATATTTAATCAAATTATTAACAGCATCTCAAATAGATTGTTAAGAGTGAAGAATCAAAGGTCAATTTTTCATGGAAATTTTGTTTTCATTTCGGATACACTTTTCGTTTTAGAGATTACAATATTATTTATATTCTTAAAATATTTAATACAATTAATAAGATATTATTTTCTCTCGTCTGACCATTTAATTTCAAGATTTCTAATAAAAAATAATTACTTTTTTCTAGGAGTATCTGTAGCAGATTCTCTAAAATAAAGAAAATAGAGATTTTGTATTCTATTTTGCTCCAACAGCTTCTCCATTTTACATATTACATTATTAGTTATATTATTATAATATTTAATACAATTAATAAAATCTTATTTCTCCCACTTAACCATTTAATTTCAAGATTTCTCATTGATACGAAAATATAAAATAATTTATTTTTTCCTAAAAACATTTCCAACAGATTCTCTAAAATAAAGAAAATGAAGATTTTGTTCTATATTTTGCTCCAACAGATTCTTTAAATTTTTTTAAATAAAGGGAAAAAAACTTCAAGTTTAAAGAATTCTTTAAAATCTGATGGAAGGTAAGAGAATTTTCTAAAATAGAGAATTATGGACAAAACTCCAAATATAGAGAATTTTTAAGAGCATCTCCAACAGCTTCTTCAAAATGAAAAAAATGAAGAAACTGAGGATTTTGAGCAAATATTTTGTTTCAACAGTTCTCACAAAACTATCTCCAAAATAGAGAAACTAAGAAAGAGGAGTTTTTTCTCCGTCACCCAAAAAATGATTACCATGCGAGAGTGCCAATAGGAAACTTTGAAAATAAATATAAAGAGAGATAAATAATATTTTAATATTTAATCAATGTTTGGTTCTCTGAAATGAGAATCTCTTGGAGATAAATATATTTTTTTTTGGAAATTTTAACTTTTGATTATCCATTCTGAAGAAATTTTGTGGAATCTGGTGGAGATACTCTAATATCGTAAACTAGAGCATCTAACTTATTTAAATGACTGAAGCTTCTTATAATAACTAGAAAGATATTTGCGTAATGCAACGAGATACAACTCGATTTTAATATTTCGTTTTATTTTTTGTCTATATCGATGTCATAATAAGATTTTATGTGGTTTTGAGAAAGCGGTAATGTCTTTATTTTTTTTACTAAAATATAAGTTTGAAGATATCATAAAATTGTGAACAAAAATATATCTATATAACGATGTTAGTATCAAATTAACTATTTAAAAGTTTTCGTTTTTGTGTGTAATTTCTTTAATTCAATTTTTTATTATAATTTATTTTAATATAATTTTACATAAAAATAATAATTAAATATTATGTTAGAAGTCAATGATTATCCTAATGACATTTTAAATTTTTATATTTAAAAAAAGATGTTTATCTTATATTTAATTATGTTTATCTCCAATTAGTTACATAAAGTCAAACATGGAGCTATAATAAATTGTAATTAAGTACAATTTACTTGTAATATTTAATTTAAGTAATATGCATCAATAAACAATACTTTAAGCATAAAAATGATTTTTAAAAGTTTTTTTCACATGCTTTATAAAATAGTGTAAATAGATTTATCAGCAGCCCGATGAATTTTCAATGTGGTTTCTTCAATATTCTAAGACTTGATTCAAAATGTTTTCCGAAATACATTGAGAAAATTAGAATTAGTAAAAGGGGCAATGCCTCTGAAAAGACAGATTGCTCATCTTTTATCGCTCGGAGACATAAAACAAAAATTCGTATGAACTCATTCTATCTCAATCAACGACATGAACCTACCATCTTGGAAATCAAGGGGAAGATCGTGATAACACCAAAGTCATAGGGTCCGTTTATTAGCAACTTAACGAGCTTAATAAGACTCACAGCTTATTCGATCAGCTATACATGACTGTTTAGTAGTAATTTAATGACATAAAAAATGATTTATTCAGTAAACTTCTTAAAGAAACTTTATGCAAAAAACCAAGTTTTTTTTTTTCCAAATCTACCCCTCCCAATCAAAAAATACATTTCTTCCATATGTGTAAAAACTCTCCCAATCAAAAATTTTCTAAATTTATGCAAATAGATTAATCTACACAGACAATTTTATTGATACAGGACTTGATGAAAAACCAACCAAACGGTCCCGTAATCCGATAATGTGTGCATAGATATAATGATGTTCACATTTCCAAGGGCTGACATATGTCCAGTACTGGAAGGTCAAGGAAGTTGGTGACACAATTGACACAGGGAGCCGACAACCGATCACCGAAGCCCGAAGGTGAAAGGCGGCCGTAACTATAATGATCCTTGGGTTGTGAGTTCAAGCCTTCCTAACGAGTTATGTGAATTACCAAAACCAGACAAACCAACTATATCCCACCTGAGGTGGAAGCAGACCTTCCGACCTCTAATAAGTTTTGAAAAAATTAGTAGAAATCAAAGCCCCGGCTAATCTTCACGAACAAAGGCATGAACAGGGTGCCAATCGGCTTAAACAAATACGAACCCAAGAGCTCTAATGAAATGACATGCTCTATGTAAACAACATCAAACAAAGAGGAGTTACCATATACACTATTTACAACGATATGATCATCAAAACGTCTATCTTGTGTTCGTTAACAAATATTACAAACGTACATCTGGATGCTCCATGTAAAAAACACCTTGGTATAAAGGTGTGGCGTCATATAATTCCCTTTGCAGTTGCCACAAGAGGTTCTTGATCGCTATATGTATATACAGGGAAAAAGACCAGACTGACATCACCAGACCAGACCAAGAACCCGGTTCACGAGGTTCAGAAGTACATGTTAGTTACCAAGGATCGGTGTTGTTATATAAAGAACTTGCGATGGATGAAGGTCTAATATTATCGTCTTCCATCAAGATGAGGTTAAGCCGAATTATTAACTTTTCTACAGCATCGTCCTCCAGTTTTCTCAAGGAATCTTGTAACTGTTTCATGGTGGTAGATTTCTGCCACAAACTTTCTTGCGGTTAAAATAGGCAATTAAAGATTGATTTAGTTAGCGATTGGCGACTAGTAGTATGGCGAGTGTACCTCTGTATCCTGATATAACTTGAGGTATTGCAATGATTCTTTGTAAAATCCACAGTGATAAAGGAGAACGCCATAATCTCGTAATTCCATTGAATCGGCTTCTAGAATAATGAGTCGCTCGCATGCTATCCAAGGAAAAAAGAAACACGCCAATGAAGAATTTATCAGATCAAGCTTGTTTTCCTTTTGTTTCAAAGGTTGAACTGGAGCAAGCATGTGAAAGATGAGTATAGATGAAGCATTATAATGTGGAGCCAAGATCAAACGAGAAAGGCGGTCAAATTTGCAAGAAGGCGAGAAGTTTCAAGATCACATGTGATTTTAGAGCAAAATCACATGTGATACAACAAGGCGACTTGGTCGCCAAGGGTCGCGGGAAAGGTCTCCTGCTACGGGCTGGTCAACGCAACATGTCAGTATCACATGTGATTACGTGTTCAGTATCACATGTCATTACGTGTTTTGCATCACATGTGATCTTAGAACTTCTAGCAGATTGACCTCCTTCTCATTTGATACTGCCTCTTATAATGTGACCCTCTTTAAGGTGGGTCCTTTGGTTAAATGACCCTCTACCAAGTTTTTTATTTAATTCATGACCTTATAACAGGTTTGAGAATGTCAGTCTTTAACAGAAAGATGTCATTTCCATACACAAGAATGCCTAGGAATCTGTCAGAAAGTCATGGATTTAAAAAAGCACTTGCCAGGTGGTCATTTAGCTAAATAATCCCTTTAAGGTACTACCATCAAATCTTTATCAATGAATCATCCTAGTTTGGATACAGAAGAAAACTGGACCATAGACAAATGAACCAAATGGATAGCAAGCAGTATGCACCAACTTTAGCTATTCAAACCCAAATCCAAGTAAATCTGAATGGAAAACCAAGATTTATATATTCATAAACATAGGAGCAGGTTCATTTGAGAACCGTGAGAACCAATTATTCATGATGAATGTCATGATAGATATTCGTGATGAATATCATGAATAATGAAAATGCATGAATATCACGATGAATAATATTCACGAGTATTTAGGTATATTCATCATAAATAGTTGGTTCTCACGGTTCCAAACTATTCACGGTTCTTAAACGAACTTTCCCTTGTAAACACATGTTCAAAATTACATCAATTCATCAGTGGCAGGAGAAAACAGAAACCACATACCAGACAGTGCACGCCTTATATCCCCAAACCGTACGCTGGTCCAAACTCCACGTTCTAGCCTATGCCTAGCAGCCTTTGCAGATGCAAGCTGCAAGCCACTGTAGTAGACAAAACACAGGGTTGATGAGTGTAGAAAAGGAGGTGTGGAGAAGCCATCTTATGATGAAACTTGAATCCATATCTAAGATGGGTTATTTAGGAAAATAACATTTTGGCAGATTCTTATTAGATGCATGACCTTTTGGTGTATTTTAAATCATTTAAAATCTATCAGAAGGTCATGCATTCAAATAACCTTTTGGTTATTCTCCTAAACAACCCGAGAACCTAAGATAGAGTAGAGGCTGCATAACGATAAGTTAAGGACCTTTTGTCAACATCAGCTGATCTATCGGAGCAGTAAGCAGCCTCTGCTGCTCTTAGAAATGGACTTCTACTTTGATCAAGTTGAAATGGCCAGAAAGCATTCTTCAAATCTCTCAAGATCTACACACAAAGTTAAACATTATATATTCCTATTCTCAAGTGTGGCATGTAAGGACAAAGCCATGGCCCATGGCCCAATCCCAACTTTTTGTTGACCCAAAATTAGCAAAAGATAGGTAAAAGATAGTACAAAGAAACAAACAAAAGTGCTCCACATTGGAGATAAACCCTGAAGTTTCTCAAAAGCACTGTTTGAGTTTTGGAAAAGTCTTGTCAATTAGAGTGCTCCATTGCATCACAAGAGGTCAATTGACCTTCAGCCACGCACCATCTGGTACTAAGTACCACACCTATGAAAACCGTTTGACTGAACTTACGTATCTATCTTATTATCTCTAACTTAACTTATTGCTACTTAATACTGATACGTTCTTGGAAGATACCTACTCCTTTCCCAATAACAACTGCAGTCAATGGAAAAATGGCATTAAAAGGAAGTGAAAACTCGTCATGTACACTATTATGCAAACATGTTTTAACTGAATAGTACCAGAAAGATATCAATAAACTGCATGACTGCCTCCAACCTCACATGAACGAGTAAAAACATAGGTGTATTGAGTTCATTTGCCGTATATAAATATTTTATACATAAAAAAAGAGTAAAACCATTACTTCTACACAACCCTTGATATTTAATCAAACACCTATAATCCATCATCATTTAAGACGTAGGTCTTTGTCCTAATATAAAAGATATGTTAGGGTACGTGGAAACCCTATGAAAATCTCTCTAAAAGAATTTGGGGGGGGGGGGGAGATTCCACATATATACAGGTTTTGAAGTATTCCACATATATTTTGTACACTATTCCACATTTATATACAGCAAATACACACACACACACACACTCCTCACCTTTGCTGAGGTTTGAACCCTTGACCTCCGGGGAGGCTAGGATTTACGGGTAACACGGATACCATTGGGCCAATGACCCTTTGGTGTATATACAGGTTTTGATGGTCAGTGTCTAACCGATGTGGGATTCCAACATGTCCCTTCAAACAAAGATGAAATAGTGTGTCGAGTCCCTAAGTGGTGCTAGACCCCAACTCTGATACCATGTTAGGATATGTGGAAGCCCTTTGAATCTCCCTTATAAAGAGGAGGAAGGTTGCAACTTCCAATATATATACAGGTTTTTATGGTCCATGTCTAGCTGATCAGGACTGCAACAAGATTAAAAGAATTACATAACCCAGGAAAGGAATGAAAAAGAAACTAAAAAGGCTATGTAGATATTGCAGATTTAGTTGAACTACAATTCACCAGGTACTGGAGTAAAAAATATTGGTAGATTCAGGCTCAGCTACTGCCTCCAAACTCGAAAACTCAAGGTTGTGCATGGCTGACCAAAAGCTCGAGCTCCAGTTTTATTCATCTATGCTTGGTTTCTATGTGGTCATACAGGCTCGTATAAGCACTAGACTAGGTTGCCTCTATGTTCATATGGCCTGGTAGAAACTTACAATAAGCGCTTTATAAAAATCACAAGCGGATTTCTCAGTTGGTAGGTTAAAAAATTACACCAAGTCGTTCATATAGGCTCAACTTGCTCTCTGCTGAGCTCGAGCGATACTAGGTTCCTGATCAGCTTTAGTTAGACGAATACAGTTAGCTTGGCTTGGGCTCAAACAAGGCAGAGGTTGCCATTTTTTTGACAAGCTAGCTCACAAGTCTGTCGCAAAGGTACATCCTGCCACACACCTATCAATAACC
Organism: Cynara cardunculus var. scolymus; assembly: GCF_001531365.2. Taxonomy (NCBI): domain Eukaryota; kingdom Viridiplantae; phylum Streptophyta; class Magnoliopsida; order Asterales; family Asteraceae; genus Cynara; species Cynara cardunculus. The sequence goes on from NC_037539.1 coordinate 6,620,153, forward strand.
TGAGAATTTAAATTCAACGACTATAAAAACAAAACAAAACAAAAACTTTGCCGATCCCTCTTTAAGAATTTATATCACAAAAACTGCCTAACAATAACAATATGATGCTTCAAATATTGAAAGATTACCTAACATCTGACTACATCATTTACTAATTGTACCATTGACATACTTGGTTGAAAGTGCAGAATTAGAAAAAATAAAAACAAAACAGAAATTAGTAGATGAACCTGCAGGTGAATATCTCAACATAAAAGACAGGAGCCACCTTCAGTAACAGGGATTCCGTTGTCACGATTTGTTGCTGATCAGACTCTGTAGTTTTCTGCTTAATATAGCCTCTAGGAGAACCATAAGAATCATTATGGGAAGAAATCTCAACATCAAAATTGAGGAGACCCCACAAACGTAGCATTTTCAGGATCTCAGAATAGATCAGTGAAAGCATAGACATTGAGCCTACACGATGAGTCAGAACCTGAGAAGAAAATAATCACATAATAATGCTTTAGCGTTTCACAGAAATCAGTAAAAATACTTCGTAATTTTTTTCAAAGAAAGAAGTCTTCCTACTGAATGAAGATAAACTGCTCGTTGCTCCAACTGATTGCTTGAGTTGGTCCGTCGAAAACCCTAAATAAAATCAAACAATAAAAGAAGTATATCAAGATTGACATTAATATTTCAAGCCCTTTTGACATGGAAACATATCACGTAATGTCCACTATCTACTACTAAACACATTTTAAATTTCATAATCTTTTCATGCTTCACTGTGCAGGAAGAAGCTAATTTCTTAGCAAAATATTTGAATATGGATCATATATTTCTTAGCAAAATATTTGATTTTTATGTTCCTTCAAGATTTTATTTACCTAGGAGATGGTGAAGATCTTATAAAAAATAAATTAAGTTTGTGAAGGAAAGATCTTTAACTTTCAGCATAATTGAGATAATAGAGATGGAAATACCTTGTCAACATACATGTATCTCTCTAGGCACTCCAGAAAATTATCAGGAGATGATCTAAATGATGAATGGTAGCGTGAGCAATAACCCCTAGAAAGACCATCCAATCTCTGCATAAAAGCATCCACGGGAAGTGGTACAGAAGAATGAGAAATGAGTGAATCATCCTCTGCTGCTATGTGAAGGGCGGTTTTCCCTAAGTCAACCTCTCCGTTGATGATTATGCTTGTTTCCCTCTCTATATCAGACAACTTCCTGATTTGTGAGAAGAACCCCTCCCTTGCTTTCTGTTGGCAGTACAACACATTAACACATATATTAACCAATCAGTGAAACCAGCAGAAATGTGTCACCCTGAAAAACAAAATTACGAAAATGACTATCAAGAAGGACAACAGGGCACCCATTATATTGTAACAACATACAACGCAGCAGTTGCCTCACCTACCAGGATAAAGCCAATAAATGATTCAATCCAGTTGGAAAATCTGGGCAGTAACTTTAGCAAAATTACTACTTAGGAAACTTGTCATAATCATTATGTGCGTATTTATGTCTACTATTTACTATTTAGAACAAATATACCAAGGATAGGAAACTATTCAACAACTTCTATAAATACTTTTTCGTATCCCACTGTATAAATGGTTTGTGCTCAACTATATTCAATAAGAAGCAGATTGTTGAGTTCATTCCTCTTTTCATGGTATCAGAGCCTACATGACTTTCTTTCAAATATCCTTCTTGGCCTTCATTGTCAGCTTCTTTGACTCTTTGAACTTCCTTGAGATCGTTGCCTTCATTGCTTTTTTTCCTCCCATAATCCTCATAAGACGCCTTTTATCCTTTCCCTTATGTTCTCATATTTTTCTTCACCCATGACTTGGTAAAGGTTGTTGATACTTCATTGTTCTGTCTTTAAAACAGGGCCATACCTGCCACTGGTTGAACTCAATCGTTATTCCTTTTCTTACTTCTGCAGCTAGTGCTATTGAAATCGCCTCATTCGGTATGGCAAATTCTCCTTCCCATGTATCTGTAATCATATGGGGTTATATTCCACAGTTAGTCCTAAAAGGAAGTCATATATTCGTCTTCCTCAACAAACCTCTTCACAATGGCTGCATCTAATCTGAATGCATTAATAGTGATCCATCTCCTGCCATAAACCTTTTATTGATATTGGAATACTCACGAATTTTTCAGCTCCATGCTTTGTGGGTGAGATTTGCCTTTGATCTCATAAGTGTATGAACCTTTCAATAAGTTAGTTCGACAAGGTCCCGTATTTCCTTAGCCATGCTTAGGCAATACAAGTGTCACTGTTGCGAAGTCTATACAAATGTTGACTTTGCAGGATCCATAGTCGACATGAGATCTGTCGGCCTATTACACAATCTTAGGTGGTAACCAAATTACATAGAGGTATAAGAGGTGGAGGCAAAGTATTGAATTCGAGAAATAACACTTTGAATTTGTGAATTCTTATGGATGAGAATATCGAAGAACTCAATAGGTTAAATGGCAAGGCCCACTCAGACTCTAGTGTGCCAACAAATCAACTATTAACATTGATTGCACAAAACACACACAGGTGGATAGTCACTTTATCAAGGAAAGCAAAACGCCCATGGCAGCTCTCAAAAAGATAGGAGAGGAGTGTGTGTCATATTTAGAATCAAATAAGTTACATATCATAGGAAATCAGACAATGGTTCTAGAACTTTTCCTAATCTTGTATTGTTGAAGTCATTTTATCCGGTTGGATGTAATTTCAATTCAAGAGAAACAGATGATTCATTTCTCTTCTCAATAACCAGGGTCGTTGGTTGGATACAAAACCCCAAGCGTATATAATCTGAACATACTGTAGCCTGGTTTTCATATGATCAAAAGTCGGCTTGGTAAATAATATTAATGGTTTTTCTCAAGAGTGAAAACCCACATCCATGTTAATCAGCAAGCCAATGATTAAGGTAAGTGTCTCAATCTAACATGTAAACCATAAAGATAAAAACGGATAGATCAGAAAATGCATCAGATGAACATTCTAAAAAACACAAGCATTCCTCTATCTCTGAATAACCAAACGGATGTAATATATCTCATTAACACTAATTACATAAAATAAAACAATCATATATTTGAATTCTTTGCGCAAAAAGTTGATTACCAGCAATCCTAACCAGCCTCACACCCTCACCCAATGTGACGCCGTGAGGGGTATTTTTTGGCTCACTCATCGGCTTAGGCTAGCGGGACAGGGATTGAACCCGAGACCTGTCGTATTTAGATAGAAGTCACCATCCCCTTTGCGAGCTGCATGCGAAAGGCTCAGATATTTGAACTCTTAACTCTCGAGAATCGAGCAAATTAGAACTTCCTTAATACATATGAACTTATTAGTTAAAATCTTTATCAACAATCTTCCGTATTACTTATTATGTTCACCATACATGCATTCCCTTGAGAACCGTTACCTAAAATAAATCCCGTACGAACAGATTTCTCAAACATAATATAATATCATTATGAAGAAGTGAATAGCAAGTCAAATTAGGCTTTATAATATGATAAAAACAAACAAAAGGAACAGAAGATCGAATTGACACAAAGGAAATACCCTAGCATAGGTGGTGTTGAATCCAGAAGAATCGAGAGCATCATGGAGTACAAATTTGAGGTCTTTCGGTTGTCTGAAATGAGATCGGCACACCGCACCACCTCCAGAAGTAGCCGGTGAAGTTGAGAATTCCATAGCAAGTGAGGATGAAGACGATGAAAGAAGAAAAGTACCCAAAATCCATGGAGAAGCTGCCACTCCACTCATTTCTTACTTGGCTATTGCCTACGAAACTAGAGTGCAAAATATCTGAGAAACTTCCAAAAGTCTTTCCTCCTTCAGGTTACAAATAGCAATTGGCGGTGTTTGGGATGGCTTCTAAACAAGATATTGATATTTGGGAATGATATCAGTCACAAGCACTATTGAATAATTAGATAAATAGTTTATATCAATGACAATTTGGTAATTAAAAGTTTTTAAAAAAATCAAACTATTTTAACTTATAATAAGTTGATAAGATTTTTTTATTTTTAAAGAATAAGTTGTTTCAAATAAACAATCTCAAACACCCCCTAGATAGTACTTGTTCCTATACTTTTTATTTTATATGTTTCTGAAACAAAAAAATATAAGTAATATTTTTTTTTGAGAATTAAAGTTAACACTAATGAGATAAATTGAATTGATTTTTTTCTACGATCAATGGTCCAAATTTCTTCTCACAATTTTCACATATACTTTTATTCTCATATGATCCTTCGTCTTAAATCTTATAACACATGATGCAACAGTATTTACGTTTTATAATTTTTTTTCCTGATTCTAACATGATAAGTCATAGAGAGAGACGTGAAATCATGTGAAATAACAGTTATGATGAGAAAATTTCGAAGTCTGTAGATTGGTTGACTTTCTGAGCCAACTTCATATACCATCGACTACATTTAACCATCGTCAACTACTTTAATCTTCATATTTATCATCATTTATGATCATTATCACAAACTTTTATATACGTTTAAATTTTTTTTATCATAATAGTTAAAAGTTGATAAAATGTTATCTTTTTACATTCTCATCATAACTCTTTTTTTTATAAAAACCCAATCATTTAATAAAAACTAGAAGGGTATTCGCACAATGAAGCGAGATATATATCGATTTTACTGTTATAATTTATTATTTGTTTCCGTCGATGTTATAATACAATTTTATGTGTTTTTAATAAAATAATAATGATTTTATTTTTGAATAAAATATAAATTTGAAACTATAATAAAAAAATTTGAAAAAAAATATATGAATGTTAATATCAAATCAACTATTTAAAAGTTCTCATTTTTTTATGTAATTTCTTTAATTTATTTTTTTATTATAATTGAATTTAAGTTTAATAATGAAATAATTTATTTTTGGTTTAATAATATAACATTTTATAAATATAATAATTAAGTATTCTGTTAGAACTTATTAATTATTGTAATCATATTTTAGAATTTTTATATTTAAAATAAGATGTTTATCATGTATTTGATTATGTTTATCTGCAGTTAGTTACACGAATTTAGATATGAAGCTGTAATAAGTTGTACGTACGCACAATCTATTTGTAATCTTGAATTTTAAGTAACATACATTGATAAACAATACTTTATATATAAAAAATTAGTTTTAAGAATTTTTATTAAATATTTTATAATATAATATAGATAAGCTAAACAAGTATAGATACATAGTTTCAGCCACGTGTTACCCCTTATTTTTTGGGCCAGTAGTTAAAGAAAAGTTCAAAGGGCATTAAAGTCATTGTATATCCATATTCTAACAGCATAAGTTTTTTATAAATAAAAAATGCTTTGTATAAATAACTCACTTTTTAGTTTTCGACCCCCTCAGTCATTACGAATTTATATTATGAGCCAAATACATATAAATCGAATATATTATAAAACAAATATATATTAATTAGTATTTTAATTTCTAGTATTTAATTAAAATATATATAAAATAACACATAATACATAAATTCTCAAATTTATTATAATTTAATAGATTGTTAAAAGAAGGTTTTTCTGTTAAATTATATTTATATATAAGGGGGTATTTGGGATTGCTTATAAAAATAACTTATTGACTTATTTCGGTGTGACACCGGTAATAAACATTTTTTAGTGTTTGGATAAATAACTAATACCGATGCAAAACCGGTGATAAGAAGTTTTTGAATAAGTTAAACTTTTCTGACTTATAATAAGTTGATAAGTGCTTTTGTAGAAAAGTATAAGGGGTTGTTTACCTAAATGCTTACTCGGTAAGTGTTTACCTACAAGAGTCAACACTATAATTTATTTTGATGAGTAAGATTTTAGTACATCAAAACGTATTGAATGCAACAATTTACCAGGTAAGCACTTACCTGAGTAAGAGTCGTAATCTTCACTTACCGGTAAGACTCTCCATCATTCTCATCGCTCTTACCCGGTAAGATTCTTGGCCTTTGTCATGTCCATCCGATAAGGAAATTTATTCGGTAAGCACTTATCGAGTACGCGTTTAGTAAACGGCCCCCTAAGTTGTTTCAAATAAACAATCCCAAACACCCCTAAATATTGAAGTTATAGTTTTTAAGTTAATAACAAAAATAAATTCACAAACATATCATATTTTTACATGGTAATGTTTACATATAGATATAGCAGTGAACATTTTAAAATACACATTTTAATGTTTTTTTAATTTAATAATATAAGTGTCTAATTAAATAGAATAAAATAATTGTTTTTTTTTATAATTAGTAATATATTCGTGTGCGATGTCGCATAAATCATTTTGATTATGAAGTCGAGAACTCAAAACGACGATCTTGTTTTACGTACATATAGTATGATTAAATACAAAATTACAATGTTGAACTCGTTTTGAAGGCATTCACGAGACGATTATAATTGGTATAATTTGTAAAAAAAGAAACGTTATTTTAAGGGTTTTTAGTTGATATACGATTATTTATGTTAACTAGAAGGGTACTCGTGCAATGCAGCGAGATACATCTTGATTTTAATATTTCACTTTATTCTTTATCTCAGTCGATGTTATAGTATGGTCTTATGTGATTTCGAAAAAAACGATAATGTTTTTATTTTTAAATAAAATATAAAATTGAAGATATCATAAAGATTTGACAAAAATATTTCGATATTAGTATCAAATTAATTATTTAAAATTCTTATTTTTTGTGTAATTTTTTAATTCAATTTTTCACTATAATTTAATTTATGGTCAATAACGAAGTAATTTATATTTTGTTTAATAATATAATTTTCTTATAAAGATAATAATTAATTATTTTGTTAGAATTCGATAATTATCCTAATTATATTTTAGATTTTATATATTTTAAAATGAGATGTTTATCAAACATGGAGCTTTAATAAGTTGTACTTATGCATAATTTATTTGTAATCTTGAATTTTAAGTAATATGCATCAATATATAGTACTTTACGCATAAAAAATGGTTTTTAAGAATTTTTGTCAAATGTTTTAAAATATAGCAAATTTTATAATTTTCAAACCTATAGATAATTCAAATTATAATAGTAACTAAATAATATACATGTATTGAAATTGTTGAAATCAAATAAATTTGTTATATTATTTTAAATATATATATACATATATATATCTATACTATATTATAAAATATTTGACAAAAACTCTTAAAAATGATTTTTTATGCATGAAGTACTGTTTATTGATGCATATTACTTAAAATTTAAGATTACAAGTAAATTGTGCGTAATTACAACTTATTAAAGCTCCATACTTGAATTTGTCTAACTAATTACAGATAAACATAATCAAATATTTGATAAACATCTCATTTTAAATATAAAAAATCTAAAATATAATTAGGATAATAATTGATAACTAACATAATACTTAGTTATTACCTTTA
>NC_037539.1:6628349-6682083 GCF_001531365.2 Cynara cardunculus var. scolymus
TATATTTTTGTCAAATTTTTATGATATCTTCAAACTTATATTTTATTCAAAAATAAAAACATCATCATTTTCTCAAAATCACATAATACCATATTATAACATCGACTGAGATAAAGAATAAAATAAAATATTAAAATCAAGATGTATCTCGCTGCATTGCGCGAGTACCCTTCTAGTATATTATAAAACATTTGACAAAAACTCTTAAAACCCACTTTTTATGCGTAAAGTACTGTTTATTAATGCATATTACTTAAAACTCATGATTACAAGTAGATTGTGTGTAAGTATATCTGAATTCGTGTAACTAACTGCAGATAAATATAATCAAATACAATATAAACATTTTAGTTTAAACATAAAAAATCTAAAATATAATTAGGATAATCATTAAGTATTAACAAAATACTTAATTATTATATTAATAAAATGTTATATTATTAAACCAAAAATAAATTATTTTTTTATTAAACTTAAATTAAATTATAATAAAAAAATAAATTAAAGAAATTATATAGAAAATAGAACATTTAAATAGTTGATTTATATTAACATTGGTATTTTTTTTTTCAAATTTTTGTGATATTTTCAAATTTATATTTTATTCAAAAATAAAATAATTATTGCTTTCTTAAAAACACATAAAATCGTATTATAACATTGATAGAGACAGATAATAAAATAGAACATTAAAATGATATGTCTCGTTGCATTGCGCGAGTACTCTTCTAGTATATATAAAACTAGAAATATATTACAAGAAATAACAATTAAAATTCAGTTAAGTTTAAATAATACACATTAAACAAAATCAACATACTTATTTTTCTAAATGTAATAAAAGACATGTTTAAAATTAATAGATCAATCAAAGTAATTTTAAATAGATAAATTAATAAAAATAGCCATTTTAACAGTATGGTTTCATATCTTAGTCATTTCTCTCTAAAAATTACACAAATGTTACCACCTCCGCGTCTTTCATTAAAGACCTAGCTAAATGACAAAACATACTACTGAAAATTACGGACGTTGGTAAAAAATGAACATTTATTTGTGGATGTGGGTAAAAAGTGTAACATTTTTTGTTGAGTGGGTGAAAACTGTAACATTTGTTGCAGATATGGGTGAAAAACAGTAACATTCTTTTGTCGTTTAGCTAGGTCCGTAAATTACATACATGAAAATTACAGGGGTAACAACATTTATGTAATTTTTGAAGAGAAAATGGATAAGAGATAAAACTAAATAGACAAAATAGCTATTTTAATTAATCTATTTTTTAAATACTAAAAAGGTACTTGCACAATGCAGCGAGATAAATCTTCATTTTTTGTTTAGTTTTTATTTTTTGTCTTTATCGATAAAATACGATTTTATGTGGTTTTGAGAAAACAATAATGTTTTTATTTTTTTAAATGAAATATAAATTTGAAGATATGATAAAAAATAAAAAATAAAATAAAATCGGTATTAGTATTAAATTAATTATTTAATAAATCTATTTTTTTTATGTATAACTTCTTTAATTCAATTTTTTATTATAATTTAATTTAGGTCTAATAACAAAGTAATTTATTTTTATTTAATAATATAATTTTTATTAAATATAGTAATTAAACATTCTGTTAGAAATTCAATGATTATCTTAATTATATTTTAGATTTCTATATTTAAAATAGATGTTTATCATGTATTTGATTATGTTTATCTGTAGTTAGTTACACGAATTTAAAAATAAAGCTTTAATAAGTTGTACTTACGTACAATCATTTGTAATCTTGAATTTTAAGTAATATCTATACTATATTATAAAGCATTTGACAAAAACTCTTAAAAACTATATTTTATGCATGAAGTACTGTACATTGATACATATTACTTAAAATTTCAGATTATAAGTAAATTATACACAAGTACAACTTATTAAAGCTCCATGTTTGAATTCATATAACTAACTGCGGATAAACATAATCAAATAGAGGATAAATATCTCGTTTTAAAATATAAAAAATCTAAAATATAATTAGGATAATTATCAAGTTCTAACAAAATAATTAATTATTATCTTTATAAGAAAATTATATTATAAAACCAAATATCTATCTATACTATATTATAAAGCATTTGACAAAATTTTTTAAAAACTATTTTTTATGCATGAAGTACTGTACATTTATGCATATTATATAAATTTCAGATTATAAGTAAATTATGCACAAGTACAATTTATTAAAGCTCCACGTTTGAATTCGTGTAACTGCATGCGGATAAACACAATCAAATAGAGGATAAACATCTCATTTTAAATTATAAAAAATCTAAAATATAATTAGGATAATTATCGAGTTCTAACAAAATAATTAATTATTATATTTATAAGAAAATTGTATTATTAAACCAAATATAAATTACTTCATTATTGAACCTAAATTAAATTATTATAAAAAAATTTAATTAAAAAATTACACAAAATATAGGAATTTTAAATAGTATATATGATACTAATATCTATGTTTTTTTTGTTAAATTTTTATGATATATTCGAGTTTATATTTTATTTAAAAATAAAAACATAATCGCTTTTTCAAAATCACATAAAATCATACTATAACATCGACTGAGATAAATAATAAAATGAAATATTAAATCAATATGTATTTCGCTACATTGTGGGAATACCTTTCTAGTACTTTAATAAACAGTACTTCATACATAAAAGTTTTTATCAAATATTTTATAATATAGTATAGATTATTTATATAAATAATAATAAATAAATAAATAAATAAATAAAAATCTTATTTACGTGAACCCAAAAGTACATATAAACATAGCAAAGTTGGGCCATTGCAGCCCCCTAAGCTTCCATAGATGCCCCTCTCTTCCTCCATCTTTCTCCAATCCTTTCTCTCGCCCCCCCTCTTTACCCTACCTGCAAATCTCCAAGGCCACATCAGAAAATATTTACACTTTCCTATTTGCACTCGACTTCAATCAGGTATTTGATTTCCCTCCCACCCCTTTCTTTTTCTTCAATCATTTAAACTATAACTTTCATACGGAACGGAACCCTATCCATTGGTTTCCTACCCTCAATCATGAAACTCGACTAAATCAAGATTAGCTCGAATAGTGTTCGATCCTCAACGATTGAGGCCGTCTCCCATCTGGGTTTTTGTTTTCGCATCACAGATTTATAGGGTTTGACTTTTCTGATTTCGACTATTTCTCGTTTGGGGTTTTTGATATTACACTTATTCATCGTTGCCCGTTTGATATTGTTAATTCGTGAATGTGGAATGAAATTCTCGAGCTCCAATTCGTTGGTGGGGTTTCACTTGTTATGTAGTTTGTTTTGTTTCTGGGATTTTGATTGCAATCCTCCATAGTTTTTGTAAACGATCGAATTGTTCAATTGACTTCTGAATTAGGTTTAGATTGATTTCTTATGGTTACAGAGATGGCGGCAATTGTGCCATTGAAGAAGATGATAGCCATTTGCCAATATGGGGGCGAATTCGAGACGAATGAAGATGGGTCGATGTCATATATTGGTGGGGAGGCCTATGCTGTTGATCTTGATGAAAATATGCAGTTGAGTGGTTTCAAGCAAGAAATAGCCGAAACTATCGATTCGACTGTGGATGGGATGTTGATTAAGTATTTCTTGCCTGCGAACAAGAAGAATCTGATTACTGTTTCTAAAGATAAAGATTTTAATAGAATGGTGAGCTACTATAAAGAATCTGATCAGCTAGAGGTGTTTATAATGAAAGAAGCTGCACCAGCTAAATTTCCGAAGAAGAAGCAGCCTGCTCGTAGGTAATTTCATGATCCAAATCTTTAAAAAATTTCATGATCCAATGCTATTATTATTCTTATATGATGAAGTGTAGTACATTTTGATGATCAAGACAATCTGGGATATGTGGGATGGGATGGAGCATAACTTGTAGGCCCACGTTTGGTGCGATATTAAACTGTGTCGCAAGATGGGATTGAATATGACAATGATGCATTTTCTTGTTCCACCAAAAGAGGTGGAACAGAAGTCCGGTGATTTAGTTAAATGACCTCCTAACATGTACTTTTTAAACCCGTTACCTTCTGACAGGTTTTTAGGTTGTTCTTCTGTATGAAAGCGACATTCTTCTGTTAAGTAGTGGTATTCTTAAATATATCAAAAGGTTCTGAAAAGAAAAACTGATAGAAGGTCATTTAAAGGACTCAACAAAAGTCGGGAAGATTGGGCAATTACTAAACTACCATTGTCAAATTAAGACACTAAGGTGCTGTTTGGTTCACATAATTCAAAGTAATTGGAATGATCAATTCCTTTGACCAAATTCCAATTCCTTTGTTTGGTTTACATATTGAAACGGATGGAATCCTTTGAATTCCGCAAGTTAAAGAATTGATCCTTCCTTGGCATAAGTGAATGAATTGAATTTCATCTTCGCCCATCCCTTGCCCCCACCATGACCATGTTACTACTGTTACCGTCACGCCCCCTAACCCCCCACTACCATACCACTACAGTCGCTGTCACAACCGCCACCCACCCTAGCCCAACCCCAACCCCAACCAGCCACTGACCACCATGCCACTACTGCTGTCATCACACCCGCCCACCCCACATGATCACCCACCCTACATCCCTACTATACTACGACCATGCTACTATTGTCACTGTCACGTTCCTACCCTAACCCCCCACTCTCCACCACACCACTATTGTCGTTGTCACAACTGCCACTTACCCCCACCCCACGCTACCCCAACCCACCTCTGACCACTATGCCACTACCGTCATTGTCACACACACCTCACCTCCACCCCCGCCCCTCCCCACCTTGGCCTCACCACCATGCGACTATTGTCGTCGTCACAACCACTACCCCACCCTGCCTACCCCGCCCCTTCTCACCCCTGCCCGCCCTACCCAAACCCTGCTGCCCCTGCCTGCCCCACCTTGCCCAACCCCCTACCCCCACCCTGGCTTTCACTACTCCCTGTCCCTGCCCTCCGCACCCACATGAGTGGGTAGTGGCCACGGGGTAGCTGTGACGACAACATTAGTTGCATGGTGGTCGGTAGGGTGTGGGTGAGGTGGTGAGGCCAAGGTGGCGGATGGGTGGGGCAACGGGGTGGGGGTGGTAGCTGTGACGACGACAATAGTGGCATGGTGGTCGGTATGGGTGGGCCGGGCCGGGGAAGTAGTGGTGTGGTTTTCGGTAGGGTGTCGACGGGGCGCTAGGGGTGGGGTGGGCGAGGTTGGCCAGTAGTGGCATGGTGGTCGGTATTGGTGTAGGCGGGGTGGTGGGCAGGGGGTCAGGGGTGGGGAGGGGGGGATGGTAGCTGTGATGACGACAGCGTGGCATGGCGGTTGGTAAAGGTGGGGTGGTTCAAACAAAGATGGAGATTCCAAAAGAGATTCTATTCCAATTCCTACCAACCAAACGTATGGTCAAAGTTCTATTGAATTCCATTCCAATTCCTTCAAAGTCAATTCTTTTGATGAATTCCAATTCCACCAAATTCCATTATGGGAACCAAACGCCCCCTAAGGTGTTTGGTTTGATGGAATGGTTATGAAGGATTTGGATTTCATGGAGGGATTTGGATTCGGAAGGATCTGAAAGTTTTGTTGTGTTTGGTTTGTAGTATTTGGAATGAAATTGAATTCCATTTTTTAAAATAATTTATAAAAACAAATTATAAAATATTATAAAAAATAATTAAATTACCTTTTTATAAAATGATTATTACAAACAAGCGTTTTTAACATATTTTAAAACATTATTACATACAAAACCTACAAAATCCCGTGAAATACCAACCATCCTCGTGGGACCTCAAAATCATATGTTGTGGGATTTAAGTGAAATCCCGGGATTTCAAATCCAGTGAATCCATCAAACCAAACATGAGATTGGAATGGAATTCAATTCCAAATCCCATATGATCCTTCAAACTAAACGGGACCTAAAACCTTCTTCAATTCTCTTACCTGCTACCTTAATCTCTCCCACCCAGTCCTATCCGCGTACCAAATGCACCCTCTGTGACTTTATGGTCCTAAATTTTTTAATGCTCATTTGGTTCAGTTTCTATAACGAGTTTCTATTACATGTTTATGGTTCTGCTTTTCGATAGCGAAAAAGGGAAAATGAATGTTTGATAAAATTTCATGAAAGGAGTAAATTGTAAGCCTTTGTTACCGTTCTGATGACTGTTTATTATTTGCATAAAAATGTAGATCGCAAAAGAGACCGGCCGAGACAGAAGTGGCAGTGGTTCAGCCCGTCGTCGATCTTGGCCCGACCAGTATAGTCCCTCTTAATGAAATTATCGACATAGAAACAACCAATGAAATCGCTCCAATTTCCGATCCAATCTCCATCAATCCTTTCCCTACGTCTGTGATCGATAACGAGCAGCACATAGCTGCAAAACAATGGGAGAATCTTATAACGGGAGTTGGCCAAAGATTCCATTCATTAGCTGAATTCCGAGAGGCTTTAAGGAAGTATTCAATCGCTCATGGGTTCAATTATGTATACAAAAAGAACGAAAATCAGCGTGTTACTGTGAAATGCAAATCCGAAGGTTGTCCATGGCGCATTCATGCATCACGGCTATCGACCACCCAATTAGTTTGTATTAAGACCATGAAACCAACCCATAGTTGCCAGGGAGGTTCGATAAAACCTGCATTTCGAGCTACAAGAAGTTGGGTCGGAAATCTGATAAAAGAAAAGGTGAAAGATTCTCCGAAGATTAAGCCGAAGGATATTGCAAATGATCTTAAACGGGAATATGGAATCGAGCTGAATTATTCGCAAGCCAGGCGTGCGAAAGAATACGCAAGAGAGCAGCTTCTAGGATCGTATAAAGATGCATACAGCGAGTTACCATATTTTTGCGAGAAAATAATGGAAACGAATCCGGGGAGTCTTGCTATTTTCAATACGAAAGAGGATTCGAGTTTTCATCGCCTCTTTGTTTCTTTCCACGCCTCGATATCTGGTTTCATACACGGTTGCCGCCCGCTCATTTTCCTTAATAGCACGCCTCTGAACTCGAGATACCAAGGGATGTTGCTGTCTGCAACGGCGGCAGATGCGGATGACGGGGCTTTTCCGGTGGCATTTGCTGTAGTGGACGAGGAAACAGATGATAACTGGCGGTGGTTTTTATGTGAACTCAAACTTGCTGTGTCGGTCGTTGGACAAATTACGTTTGTTGCAGATTTTCAGAAAGGTTTGCGGGAGTCTTTGCCGGAAATATTTGGCGCCGAGTGTTATCACGCTTATTGTCTCGGTTATTTAGCCGAGAAACTTAACAAAGATTTGACGAGCCACTTTTCACACGATGCTAGACGACTTATGGTCGAAGATCTGTACGCTGCTGCTCATGCACCAAAACTCGAGGGTTTCGAGAAATGTACAGAAGACATCAAAGCCATTTCTCTCGAAGCCTACAATTGGATCATTCGTAGTGAGCCCGAGCATTGGGCTAACGCCTTTTTTGGCGGGTTGAGATATAACCATATGACATCCAATTTTGGCCATCTTTTCTACGCGTGGGTCTCAGAGGCAAATGAGTTGCCGATAACTCAAATGATCGACGAATTAAGAGGCAAAATGATGCAGCTGATATACACACGAAGAGTTGAATCGAGTCAGTGGATTACGCGATTAACGCCATCTATGGAGGAAAAGCTAAAGAACGAAATCTTTAAAGCACACTCGGTTCAAGTTTTACGATCACACGGAAGCAAATTTGAGGTCCGATTTGGTGAAATGATCGATATTGTTGATATCGAGAACTGGGATTGTAGCTGCAAAGGATGGTTGGTTACTGGTTTGCCTTGTTGCCATGCTATAGCTGTTCTTGAATCTTATGGCAGGAGCCCTTATGATCATTGTTCAAGATATTTTCATGTTGACACCTACCAAATGGCGTATGCGGAGTCGATTCACCCGATACCGAATGTCGAAAGATTAATGGATATTGAATTAGATGATGGTTCGATTGTCGTTACGCCTCCGCCCACGATTCGCACACCGGGAAGGACAAAGATACGGAAGGTTCCAGTAGGTCAGGTCGGACCAGCCGACTTTCTTAAACGCCAACTCCAATGCGGGAAATGTAAAGGGCTCGGTCACAATAAGCGATCATGCAAGTAGGTCTTCCTTTCTTTATAAAATGATATTTTTTCTTGATATCCTTTTACGTAAATACGATTACTTAAGGTTGCTTACTACCTGCTTATATCGTCTCTTCTTACTGGGTAAGAGGTGCTTATCCGTTCAGAGATGTAGTTGTTTACCATGCCTCCTCTTACTGGTCCATGATACTGGCCTGGTAATATAAGGGAGGGGCGGTATTCGATCAGTGATTAGCGTCCACGATCAAAATTGCATACAGTTTTAGGAAGGCGTAATTATTACACTTTTTATTTAACTAAATGACAATTTTACCATTAATAACAGAAGTAATTAATTTCTCCGTTTCATAATTAAGGGTAGAATTGGAAACTAGGGCCTTACTTTTGACGCTTAGGGTCTGGTTGTTAGCAGCTTACTGAGGTTAATGGGACTAACAGCTTATTCAGTCAACTATGTTTGGTAGTGGCTTAATGATATTGAAAGTGGCTTATTCAGTAAGCTTTTAAGGGGAAGTTCTATGCAGAAAGCAAGTTTTTCCCAAACCAGCCCCTCCCACTTAAAAAACAAGCTCCTTCATCTGTGACAAAACACTCAATCTATACAGAAGATTAGACCACACAGACATCTTTATCCACACAGGACTTAATGGAAAACAATCAAACAACGCCCTGTTATGGGACAAGATAACATAGAAATGTGGACACGGAGGTAGTACATGAACTCAAATAGTATTCTGCACTTTAATTATCTGATTTTGAATCTTGAATTCACAACAATCATCTTGAAAACGCACATCCAAACACCCTTTAAAAAAGATTAGAAAAACGAAGCTTTTATGTAGTTGTTTCTTGGCGTCTTCATCTCTTACACGAATAATACTTCTCATCGGAAACCTATCACCAAATTTTTTGTGGTTAATGGATCGGTTTTGGTTTCAGAGAGGATCACGAATAGTGCACAACTTCTCGAAGAGGACAGGGTGCTCGGGAACGACGATTTGGAGTCGTAATATGCTCGTTGCAGCAAGGCGGTGGATCGAAATCGGTCAGAATTCATAGCATGTTTCTGATTTTGCTGTCAATTAAATGTAAATGTTGATAATAATTTCATAGGCAGCCTGGTTTTTTTTGGAGGTTTAAGTTTTAGGGTAGATTAGTTTAGGGTTGGTTATTTATGGTATTTGAAGTAGTAGGTGATATAAAGAGGTTTTTGTCAAGGAAGCAATGGTTATTTATTGCACACTTGGTAGCCATTTTACACCTTTAAAGGGTTCTTTTTTTAATATTTTGTTTTAGTAAAATTCTTTTTAGAATAATATGAAAAAATTGTAACATTTTATTTTTTTGACATATGTTTTTTGGGTGCGTTTAAAGTTAAACCGATCTCAAGATCTAGAATATACCGGTCTTGTTACTTTTATTAGAATCCAATCCCGAATGGGAGTTTTTCTATGTATATATTGCTGGTTATTTTGAGTCATTGGTTTGATCGTTGTCGTTATCAAAGGATAATTAGAGATGAAACTTTGACCTAAGAGATGCATCAAAAAGCCTGATGTTCGGTTTTAGGCAGGTCTTAAAGTGTGATAAGGATCCTTTTTAAACTCTAAAGCCCGGCAAAAATGCCCGAACCTTTTTTTGCTCACTAAAAACAAGCTTGGAAGGCTTGAACCTCGTGCATCTCTAGTTTGATGTTGGACAGAGTAACAGGGTGGGGACGAGGGTTTTGAACCAAATTTTATATATATCTGATTAACCTGTTTAGTTTTACCTGTTAAAGGTGACATGCCTTAATAATATCAACTATATATTATGTCATATTTAAAATTCAAATAACAAATATGAAATGATGACATGTTCGTTTTCTTTATATATAGACAATTATTTATTTTATATCGATTTTATGGTTTAAATTTCACCCTTATTTTAGGGGTATTATGGTCAGTTTACAACATTTATTTATATTTTTAATATTTTTTGCTAAGACAAAACGACCATATGTATATACTTTAACGTTAAAACTGCACCAATTAGATTAAGACATGTGTCCTATAATAAATACCCTTCTCCCTCCCTTCGTTGACCACACCACCGGTCAAAATGGATTAAGATAATACCACTATTAATTAATGGGGATTCGATTTCGGTTACAAATTGATTTCAAGGCTTTTTTTGATGTTGATCGAATTAACCTCCAAACCACCATTAATGGGGATCCGTTTGAGTTCATAGTAACTCGATTTGGCTTCTTGCTTCAAATGATACACGAATAATTTTTGCATAACAGCATATAAAAGTTGGGTCGATTTAGGTTAGTTATAAAATCGGGTCAGATCCGGGTCCTGGGTAAAAAACGGGTGAAGAAGATGATCAACTTAGGCATGAGAATGGACTCCGACCCGTCGGAGAACCCGATCGGGGACGGGGATTCCTCGTTAAATCGGTGATAGGGACGAGGACGGGGATCCCCGTTTGTCTCAAACCGGGGATGGGTATGATACTCTCAGCCCCGTCCCGTACCCGTTATATATATTAATTAATAAGTTATATATATATATATATATATATATATAATTTCAACTAAAACAGTAACTCATAATTTCATATTTTCTAACTAGGTTTATAATCTAAAATTGTTATTTTTTGGATGTTAATATGTAATACTTTAGAAGTCAAGTCATAATACAATTACTCGATAAATTTTGTATGTTAGTCGATATGGTTTTATATTACTCAATATCTTTTGGTACATGTGACTTTAAGTTTTTTTTTTTGTGTGTATGAAATTGAATTTTTTTTTGGTTTTAGGATATAAGTTCTTATATGATGTTGTGGTTTTTTTTGTATTAAATTAAATTCATTTTGGTTTCAGGTTTATTGAAAATGTTTGAGATTTAAACATGTATGACCTCTCACATATTTAATTTAAAATAACTTATATAAACGGAAAAAAAAATCTTCGTTTCCCCGTTAGGGATGGGGATGGGGATGTGAATATATTTCCCGGCGGGGATGGGGACGGAAACGGGGATAGAGATAAGTAATCGGGACGAGGACGAGGACGAGGATTAAGGTCCCCGCCCATTCCCATGCCTAGACCAACTTTTGGTCATGTTCATCTTCGGACCTCCAACTTGTAATGTTATACATTATGACCCTTGCTTTAAAAAGTTTTGGCAAAAAAGATTAAAATACAGAAATTTTAAACGGACCACAATACCCTCGTACTCAGGGCCGTCCCTGGGGGAGGACGGGCCGGACATACGCCCAGGGCCCATAAAAATTAGGGGCCCAAATTTTTATAATATATATAATAGTAGTTCAAAAAAATTAGTAAATAGAAGACACATAAAAAAAATTAGTATCTAATATAACAAGAAAAGATTTTGGTACTATATTAACTACTAAAGACCCAAACATGTATGAATCAAATATATTGGAGATAAAAAATACACAATGAGGTTAATCTGTCGTTCATTATATAATATTATTTAATATTGTTCTAAGTTTTTTTAATCTAAAACCGACGTCTAAAACTACTTGCTTCGAAAACTTTGATATATCATCCATAATTTATCTCCCATCGACTCTTTTGATTGTTCCATTTTCGCATGAATTCTATTTTTATATTAGAATATGATAGATTTTATTGTTATTAGCTAACAAAACCTTCATCTTTCGAAAAAAATTACCAACCATATAAGACGGTACATTTTATATTTATATTTAGAATAATAAAACTATACTTGTTTTTTTCCTAGTTATTCTTTATTATCTAATATGGAGTGTATAAATCTTATGTAATATTCTATCTCTAAAAGAAGAATAAGATCTCAAACTATCACCAACATGAGTTTTTTAATTTATATAATCGATGATTCCGAAAAAGTTTGTTTTAACGCTAACCCTAAGTTTTTGAGTCTTCTTTTATGTAGGAAAGAGAGAAAAAATATTTTGTTTTCGAGATTTTTTTAAGGAAATGAAAAGAAAAGTAAAGGAAAAAAATTGTATTAAAATTTATTTTTATTTATTTACTTTTCCTTCCTCTCTCTTCATTAAAAACACACATAAAAAACTTTATTTTTCTTCCTTTATTTTCTTCCTAAATTCGAAAACGTAATATAAAAGTTTAAAATGATGTTAATCTTTCCAAATTCGAAACATAATATAAAAGTTTAAAATGGTGTTAATCTTCCCAAATTCGAAAACATAATATAAAAAATTTAAAATTATGTTAAAAAACATTAACATGAGATGACATGGAAAACCAACCTATTTACATTGATTTACATAGTGTCTCTCGGAAATCAGAATAATCGACCTCGTGACCCGAAATGATGTCATTCTATGTACCAAAAGTATATCATAGGATGTTTTTGATGATGAAACAAATTACGGATACTACATAGAAATGTTCTAGTAGATAATATTAATTTAGAAATTAGTATTGATTGATTTTGCGTCCATAATAGTCGAAAAAACGGTTTTATATGAATTCAATGTTAATTCTGATGATAAAAACAATATATTAAAAAAATATCGTACTTATCAAGGGCCTATTCTTACATCTCGCCCAGGACCTAAAAAATGTTAGAAACGGGCCTGCTCATACTTAACGGAAATGGTGGACGGTCCCTTGCACGAGAGACCACATCCAAGAGAAATTGCATAGGTGAAGGGGTTCTTTTGTAATAAATAAAAATAAAAGACCAGTTTTACAGTAAATGACAAACCTTAAAGACCAAATCCATAATTGACTCCAAATTAAAATATTATTACTATTATTAAAATTGTGAGTTTTAACATCATAGGAATTGTCATTTTGTATAATAATTATAATTTATTGAAGTAATGAGCGGAGTAGGGTAGGGTAGGGTCGTAGGGATGAGGGAGGGGCGTAAATGAACGTGTTTCATTATGTAGATAACAACTCCTTTGTTTTGACTGAATATAATTACAATTTATCTGAGTAATGAGCGGAGTAGGGCAGGGATTAGAGAGGGGCGTAAATAGAACACGTATCATTGATATGTAGATAACAACTCCTCTTTTTTACACTAAATATAATTATAAGTTAGGAGTAACGAGCGGAGTAGTGTAGGGTCGTAGGGATTAAGGAGGGGCGTAAATAGAACATGTTTCATCGATATGTAGATAACAACTCCTTTGTTTTGACTAAGGGATTGTTTGGCCGTTGCTGCAACGGTTTAATGCAGAATGATTAAATGGTTAGAATGATTAAGAGGCTCTCATGATATAGTGCAAAATGAAATAGAATTGCTTGGTAATTATTTACAACGAAATTAGGGCGCTGAATGGTTAAGTGAGACACATGATACAAAATCATTCAGAGGGTTTTAAAACCATTAAAAAACATTTTTTTTGACAAACAAGATTCACCTCTTAATAATTCAGAAACTACCTTTTTCAACTTGGTTTTCATTCAACCCTGTAACCATCTGCTTATATATAGAGGGAAATAAACATACATATACACTCAAGAATTCCACAAGATTGGTTCTGAATTTTCTTTGATCACAAAGGCAAGCCACACTCACTTTTATCCCTAATTTCTGTTACATTTATCAATTTACCTCCAATTTGTTGTACTTTTCTTTGAATTCTTATTGCATTCTCATTTACCAAACACTTATCTGGGTAAGCTCTTACCAAGTCATATTATCTTACCGAATAAATATGGCAAAGATCAAGAATCTTACCCGGTAAGAGTGAAGACAAGGACTAAGGGGCCGTTTACCAAACGCTTACCCGATGAAGCGCTTACCAAGTAACATTACCTCACCGGATGAATATAATAAGGACCAAGAATCTTACCCGGTAAGTGAGGGCGACGACTCTTACCACGGTAAGCGCTTACCAGGTAAATTGTTGTATACTATGTCGTTTTGGTGGACTAAAATATTACCCGGTAAGTACATGATAGTGTTAAATTTTACCGGTAAGCACTTACCGGGTAAGTGTTTGATAAACGTCCCCTAAGAGTCTTACCCGGTACGTGATGACGACGACTCTTACCACAATTAGCACTTATCAGGTTTATTGTTGCATACGATACCGTTTTGGTGAACTAAAATTTTACAATGTAAGTAATTGCCAGTGTTCAATTTTACCAATAAGTACTTATCGAGGTAAGCGTTGGTAAACGGCTTAATTTGGTTTGATTTCTGTGGATTACTTTACTATAACACATTAACTTTTATTCATTTATATTAACTTTTTTTTGTTGTTTTATGACCATAACAGTTCATTTCTAACTCTTGTAATTTCTATGTGTTTATGGTGGGTCTTATATTTAATATCAACCTTTATTAGGAGTTGTTTGTTTACCTTTTAATAATTTTATTAAAAGACAGTTTCTGAATTGTTAAGAGGTGAATCTTGTTTGACCAAAACAAATTTTTTTGTCTCTTAATGGTTCTAAAATGCTCTGAATGATTTTGCATCCTATGCCTCCTTTAAACATTCAGCGCCCTAATTTCATTGTAAACAATTACCAAACAATTATATTTTATTTTGCACTATATTATGAGAGTTTCTTAATCATTCTGACCATTTAATCATCCTGCACCAAACCATTCAACAACTACTAAACACCCATTCGTCACCGGAATGACATTAATTGTTACACTAAGGGGTCGTTTATCTAAACACTTACTCGGTAAGCACTTACCGATAAAATTCCACACTATCGCTTACTTACCAAGCAAGATTTTATTCACTAAAACGCACCGTATGCAACAATTTATCCCGGTAACCGCTAACTATGATAAGAGTCCTTGTCCTCACTTACCGGGTAAGTCTCTCGATTCGCGCTTTCGTTCTTACCGGTAAGATTCTTAGTCCTTGCCATATTCATCCGGCAAAATAAAGTGACTTGGTAAGCTCTTACCCGGATAAACGTTTGGTAAACGGCACCTAAGTCCACTTTTGAGGACATCAAATGTTGCATTAAACAACCACTAGTTTCACTTCAACAAGACACTCTAATTTATATTAAAATAGTGTTATAAATAGTAAAACGTCAAATTTGGTATCACACTATTCATTTAAACTGTTCTTTTTGTTAAAACTTACAACATGGTCGTTTACATTTGAGATTTATTTATTTTTAGTTTATTGTATTATATAATAATATTTTAATAAAAAATAATACAAACAACTCATTAGGGCAAATTGGTCATTTTATATAAGTCTTATCTGACAAAACGCTGAACAATTGTCCTATGTGCTTGTCTAGATGGTGCATGATTTCCAATGACATGTATGCAATGGATGTTGATGGTTGTACGGATTCATACTAATTCTAGAATGATCTATAGGTTTTAGTTTGTTGAAATGACGACGACAACAACAACTACCATCCAAATCGCTTCTTCTACTTTACCTTTTCCTCAAGTTTTCACGTCAAGTATTGCAACTTTCAGTAGTCGTGCACCGTTATCATTATCTCGGAGGATGACCTCCACCTCCGCTCCTTTGAGATTTCGAAGGATGATCACGAAAGCCAGATTTCATTCGAATGACGCAAAACCTCTCCCAGGGCTACCTATCGATCTCAGAGGTTTGCTTTCAGAATGTAAATGCCAATCTGTATAGGGTTAGCTTAACTGGTAATAAGATTTGGGCCTTTTGGGGATTTTTCACTGGTTCGAGTTTTGCAAGGCCACCAGTGGTTTTCCCGTCTCTGGGATTAGTCAAGGTACACGCAAGCTGGTCTAAACACCCACGATTAACAACAAAAGATGATCATTGCTGATAATATCTTTTGTGGACGAATTTTACGCTTAAGATAGCTGTTAGTGCGTAGACCAGATGAGACAAGACCGAACAAGAGAAAAACAACTTAAATTTTTTTCTAAAGAAAACAGTTCAGTTCTTCTTTGAAATGGTGCTAGAATTTTATCAGTTCTCCTCGCCGTTTTCTGTTCTTCGTATCGCCTATCACACTATTGGCTCTTGTCATCAATTCCCTTCTTTTTGATCTGTTTTTACGGGGTTACAAGTCGTTTTTCCACTTAAACCTTTCAAGTCAGTTACAAATATATATTTTTTGGTTAAATATGATGTAAGTAACCAATTTTTAAAAGTTCAATGATTTATTTTATTGAAGAAAGTTGTATAGGGCCTAAAACTTTCTAATAAAAAAATTTAATGGTTCTTTTATTCAAAAAAATAGTTGAAAGACTTGATCATTCAAAATGAGATAGTTCATTAGATTTTTCTGAACTTCTTTTTAAGAGCTAACTTATGATTAACTAAACTGATTTTTCTTAATAAACTAGCTTATGACTAACAAACGCTCTACAGGAAAGAGAGCATTCATTGCTGGTATAGCTGATGATGATGGATATGGTTGGGGGATAGCCAAATCTCTGGCTGTTGCTGGTGCTGACATCCTTGTTGGCACATGGGTTCCGGTATATACCTATTTATACCTTATCGGCATATTTAGATATACTAGAAGGGTACTTGTACAATGTAGCGAGATACATCTCGATTTTAGTGTTTCATTTTTTGTTGTCTTAGTCGATATTATAATACGGTTTTATGTGGTTTTTAGAAAGCGATAATGTTTTGTTTTTTGAATAAAATATAAATATGAAGATATCATAAAAAATTAAAAAAAATATTGATATTAGTATCAGACTAACTATTTAAAATTTCTCATTTTTTTATGTATTTCTTTAATTCATTTTTTTTATTTTTGGTTTAATAATATAATTTTTTATAAAGATAATAATTAAGTATTTTGTTAAAACTTAATGATTATCCTAATTATATTTTAGTTTTCTTTATATTTAAAATGCGATGTTTATCCTTTATTTGATTATGTTTATCTAAAGTTAGTTATACGAATTCAAACATGAAACTTTAATAAGTTGTATTTACACATAATTTACTTGTAATCTTGAATTTTAAGTAATATGCATCAATAAACAGTACTTCATGCATAAAAAATAGTTTTTAAGAGTTTTTATCAAATGTTTTATAATATATTATAGATAACATTAAATGAGATTTTAATTAAGTTCATTATATTTTTTCTTCGAGATATTTAACGATATTGACTTTAAATTAGTTTTGAGCTATTTTTTCTTTAATAGATTAAGAGGTCATGAATTTAATTAAAATCTCATTTAAGGTTATATATCTGAATGACCATAGATCCTCAACCTATTTACAGTGTATTCTAGTTTTACTTTTTTGGGGTAGAGATCATATCTGCATACGTCTCACCTTTTTCGGATAAAACATACTGGGTTTATTTGGTTTGGTCTGTCATTACTGACTGTTCACCTCTATAGGCACTTAATATATTCGAGACCAATATTCGGAGGGGGAAATTTGACGAATCACGCATGTAAGTGTGAATATTGTTTTTCGGTTATTTTAAGATAATATGGTGATCGATGATCAACCGATTTTGTTGTTTTAGGTTGCCAGACGGGTCTTTGATGAATATTAGCAAAGTATATCCCTTAGATGCACTTTATGATACTCCTGAAGATGTTCCTCAAGATGTAGGTTTCAAAGAATTCCTGCAATTTATACTGATACATCAAATAATTAACGGTTATAATTTTTCTAAAATAGAGTATTAAAAGTTAAAATCTTAAAAAAAAGTTTACATTCAACTCCAACATCTACTTTATTTTAACAATTTCAGCATTAATTATATTATTAAAATATTTTATAAATTCATCATTTCAATACACTTTATTAAAAAATTATAGCACATATAACCTCATTAGTAGAAACAATTAAGGGGAACCACAAGCGTGATGTCTGATTGGTTTGAGCTTGACTCCAAATGTCAAAATTACATGGAGGTCCCAGGTTCAAATCCAAAGAGGAATAAAAATCCCCTTGTGGCCACGGAGGTTCAAATGCGGTGAGTCCGGGCTATCTGCAAAGCAGGTGGTCGCCTTGGGATTAGTCGGCTCGCTTAGCGGGTTGGATATCCAGGTTAATAAAAAAACAATTAAGGGGGTGTTTGGGACTGCTTATTTGAAACAACTTATGTTTTTCCTACAAAAGTCTTTGTCAACTTGTTACAAGTTAGAATGATTTAACTTCTTCAAAAACTCTTTGTTACCGGTGCTACACCGGGGTAAGTCAATAAATTGTTTTTATAAGCAATCTCAAACACCAACATATTGCTAAAGATTTCTCTTTCAAC
This sequence comes from Cynara cardunculus var. scolymus, assembly GCF_001531365.2. Lineage (NCBI taxonomy): Eukaryota > Viridiplantae > Streptophyta > Magnoliopsida > Asterales > Asteraceae > Cynara > Cynara cardunculus. The sequence continues at coordinate 6,646,727 of NC_037539.1, forward strand.
TTTTTTCTATTTTAGCATAACTGTTGGAGAAAAAAAAAACTTCAAGATCTCTACTTTATCATAGCTGTTGGAGATACTCTAATCTGCTGGACTATGCAGGTGAAATCAGACAGGCGTTATGCAGGGTCATCAAAGTGGACCATTAAGGTATGAAATACCATAACATCTAGCTTTTCAACTAACAGTTAGCTTATATATCAATATTTTATGTTTTGTAGGAAGTGGCTGAATCAGTAAAAGAGGACTTTGGGAGCATTGACATCCTTGTGCATTCAATAGCCAATGCACCTGAGGTATGCTTCATTGCTTCTGGTGTTATTATTTCTCATTGTTAGGAATGATAGTTATAACCTATTTTAGTATAAACCATAAAGGTGGTGTTTAATTGGTTTGAGTTTGGCTCCAAAGGTCAAAAGTATCAAGAAGTCACAAGTTCAAATCCAATGAGGAATAAAAATCCCCTTGTGGCCACGGAGGTTCAAATGCGGTGACTCCGAGCTATCTGCAAAGCAGATGGTCGCCCTGGTTTTAGTCGGATCGTATAGCGGGTTGGATATCCAGGTTAATAAAAAAAAAAACCTATTTTGGTACATATCATCCTCACCAAGTGCTCAATCTATGTAAATCCATAGCTTGTATTAAAATACTGATTAAGTATTTGGGTTACCGGTAGATCCAGATTCCAACCTTCTTGCAGGTCAAAGATTGTATGAGTTTTGCCGTATGTAAAATATTATATGTTTAAAAACAAATTGTACTTATCGAGCTTGGTATGCAGATTAGCAAACCGCTCCTAGAAACATCAAGATACGGGTATCTTGCCAGCGTCTCTTCGTCAAGCTATTCGTTTGTATCTTTGCTCAAGCATTTTGTCCCGTTGATGAATCCGGGTATGATTCTCATCTTAATGTTCATTTGGAAGCCGTAAATATTCTGAGAACTATGAAAACTAACTATTGAAGAATGATTCTGATGAATAATGAAAATGCATGCTATTCATAGTGAATAATATTCATGAATATGTAAGGTATACGAATTATTTGTTCTCAAAATTACGTTTCCTAAACGAACATTCATCATACGCAATATCCATCCATATAATCCTTTGGGTAAGTTCATCTAATAGTTGTAAATACATTGAGAACCGTGAAAACTAACTATTCAATAATGATTTATGAATATCATGAATAACGAAAATGCATGATATTCATAATGAATAAAATTCTTAATTTAGCCGTTTAGGTATATTCGCTATTAATAATTCATAAATAGTTGATTTTCAAAATATTTACGATTGCTAAATGAACTTTTCTCGTACAACTTCATTTACACTTAACACAATAAGGGGCCGTTTTACTAAACGTTTACCTAGTAGTTGTTTACTGAGTCATTTTATCCTATCGGATGAACATGACAATGATTGATAATCTTACCCGGTAAGAGTGATGACAACCGAGAGTCTTACCTATAAGTGAAAGTAACGATTCCTACCTGACAAACGATAAACAAAAAAATATTACATACAATGTCATTTTAATAGATTAAAATCTTACCCAAGAAGTAAAGATACTATTTGAATTGAGCTTGATTCTCATGTCGCAGGTGGTGCTACAATTTCTCTGACTGCCTTTGCTTCTGAAAGGGTCCTGCCTGGGTAAATTTTTAGAGTAAATTACAGTTTTAGTCCCTTCAGTTTGTTAAAAATGTCGATTTGGTTTGTAATTCATTATTATTTCCGTTACTGAGGTTAACTCCTGTCTTTAAGTATAAAGGGAAAAAAAACAACAATAAATTGTAAATCACAAGAACCGAAAACAACTGTATATTGTAAATAATAAAAACAAAAATAATAATAAACTATAAACCGTAGAGATGAAAATTGCAATTTCATATGTACAAGGACTAAAATAACAATTTACTACAAACCACAGGGACAAAAGAATGTAATTCATTATTTCTTTAATTTTTTGAGTAAACTACAAATTTAGTCCCTGTGATTTGCAAAACATTTGGATTTGGTCCCTTCTTCTAACGGCCGTTAAAAAATCCAATTAATTGAAAACCTTTTTCGTCCTTCTATCGATCTTGTTTCTTTTTCCTGATCAAAATCGATTTTATGATTTTGGTCTGTGTGTTAAAATCTGTTGATAAATGAACCCCAATTTGTTGACTGGGCGAACAACCCAACCCTTGGAACATATTACAGCTCGATCCATTCGTAAGTACATTCGATCTAATAAGTACCTTACATTTGATTGGATAAAGGGCAAAAATTGATAAAAACGGACGAAAATGCTCCTCACTTATTGGAAGTTTTTAACGGCCATTAGATCGAGACTAAATCTGAACGTTTTTACAAATCATGACAACCACCTTGTAATTTCAAAACTGTAGGGGACAAATAGTATTATTTTCAACACCAAATTTGTAGTTCACTCTTAATTTTTCGGCATTTGGAGCTTGTTAGATATGGTGGAGGTATGAGTTCAGCCAAGGCTGCTTTGGAGAATGACACAAGGGTGTTAGCATTTGAAGCTGGAAGAAGACATAGAATCAGAGTTAACACCATATCTGCAGGTATACAGCAGTACAGTAGAATCACATTTTCATTACGAACCAAAGAACCATTGAGGTTGTGCCACATGTCCATATTCATCATGAATAATGAACCTGAATCTTTTACAGTTTTTCATGATGAAATTTTGCTCTGGACATGTGGCATGCTTTCGGTAGTTCTGCAACTCACGATGGAAATGCGGTCATGAACAAAACGATGCCCCCTGATATTGATGATCATAGGACAAAACGTATCTGGTTTCACAAAGCTTAAATGGTAGAAATCGTGTTTGGTTATGATGCACTAACGCATCATAAGGATGTAATGTAACAGGACCACTAAGAAGTCGTGCTGCCAAGGCAATTGGTATTATTGATATGTTGCTTGATTATTCATTAATGAATGCACCGATGCAGAAAGAATTATTAGCAGGTCTGTCTGAATCTCCCTCCCTGTGTTTTATGTGATAATTATATCAACAACTAAAGGTGGACCTATTAAGTCTCAAGCAGGTCCCATTCACCAGCTCAACTTATTTGCATAAATAGAATTTTGTATGGTATAAAAGGTGCACCAGCAAAAGTTTAAAAATTGCTCTAAGATATTAAAAAATACAAGAAACATTAAACTGAAAAAGGTCGGGCGAAATCAACCAAACACCTGAGAAAAGTCTCTCCTAATCAAATCCAAAAACTTCAAAAAATTCGTCGAAACGGTGGGATTTGGCTAAAACACATTTGACAACTTTACAGGTCTTTGATCCACCTTAAAGGTGCACACGCACAACAAAAATCTTGGATTTGTCACTGATTTGAGCAACATTCGTGGATGCAATGTTGCTCCAGTTATTATATTAGAAACAAATTTTATTATATCGTTGATCCTACGTTTTTTTTTTAATTATATAATATTTATATACGGTAAATAGAGCAAATAAATTTACACACCCTACGTTTTTTGAACCCTTGACCTCGTAGGAGGCCAAAAACTCACATACCGTTGACCGTTGGTGAGGTTTGAACCATTGTTTACAGCTTAATGAACTTAATGAGCCTCGTAGCTTATTCAATCGTAGCTTAATGATCTTTCGGGGGAAGTTTTATGCAGAAAGCCAAGTTTTTTCCAAAGTTGTCCCTCCCAATGAAAAAAACACGTTCCTTCAATCAATGAAAGAACTCTCCCAAACAAAAACCTTCTCAATCTAAACATATAGATTATTCCATATAAAAACTTAATGGAAAACCAACCGAACATCCCTACATTGGTCCATGATGGTGACTTGGTAACCCAAGGGAGGGTTGGTGATTTATGCCGACTCAAACCACACTCTTATCCAATTAGTGATTATCCTATTTGTGTTGATAAACGACCCCTTATCCATCATATATGTGATCGGGAGTCCGTGACTGTGTGTGTGTGTGTGTGTTTTTCCTTATTATGTTGTATCAAAATCATGAAACAAACCATGTAAACAGAGGAGGTGGGAAACGCAGCTGCTTTTTTGGCTTCACCACTGGCTTCAGCCATCACGGGGACAGTCTTGTATGTAGACAATGGTCTGAATGCAATGGGAGTTGGAGTTGATAGCCCTGCTTTTAAGGATCTAACCATCCCAACACAAGACAACAAAAGTTAGGAGCTTCATTTATTTTCAAATAAAAACTGTAATTGCCTTGTTCGAACAGCTTTTGTTTGGGAGCCTCGACTCGACTCTCGAGACCAAAAATAAACCGTACGGTCAGCATTGTGAGCCTGTATGGTGTAGCAAGGATGAAAGCTATCAACTTTTTTCTACAAACCTGTTTGTATCCATTGACGTATATTAATATTATAAACTGATGAAAATACGATGATCCTTTATTCGATTCGTTTGATATCCGGCATGAAAAATAGCACCTACAGGTACCCATTTGGCCTTTATTGAACAGTAAAGGGAGTTTGTTCACGGGCGGAACAAAGTCTATTCCAGCTGTGAGGCTCACTAGGCTTGGACTACTGTTCTCGAAGAAATGGGCGGGCCAGACTGACATGTGAAAATTAGTGGGGGCGGGTAAGGGCAAGTTTCCAAGCTGTAAAAAGGGCTTGAGTTTACTATTTAGGCCAGGCCCAGCCCAAGCTCGCAAACGATAGGCTGTTGAGAGAGGCAAGAGGCGTGTGTTTTACCCCCTAGTGTCTTTTTTTGGACTTAATGTCAACAAGGGCTATTTTTTATCTGTGCGAATAAGCCCCAAGTAAACACACTATTTTGGCTGTGCGAATAAGCCCATTTATTGATTAAGCTCATTAAGTCCTGAGTAAACACACCCGTAGCCATATATCTCCCTAGAAAGCAGGATATAAAAGGTGGAAGGATGTGTTGTTTCTTACATGAACTCATTAGTGATGGCATGCATCCCATTCTCTATTTCATATAAATATTCAGAATGTTGCATCATCATCTTCAAAACAAAGGATTACAACTTATATCAAAGGAAACATTAGAGCCAAAAAACCCTGTTTCTAAATACTCGGATACAAAGTTGGTACATTTTCCAAATAAAATGGATGGATAGCAAGCGGATCAAATGAAAATCCTCCCGGCGGATTGATTTTGTTTCCAGAACAACAGGGAGAGACTTACCTCACTTCTTCCCACCACCGGAGACGTTAAATTTGAAAAATATTATATCACCATCTTGGACCACGTAAGTCTTTCCCTCCTGCTTGTACTTGCCAGCAGCCTGCACATACAAAATCCAACATTTTCATGGACGCCATCAAGAGAAACATGACCCGAGAAGTATAACTTAGTTCTTGAAATAGAGGCGGTAGTCACATGTAGAGTTTTTCTGACATTGGTGAATGTTTAACCTCTTGTACACGATCAAAAATGCTTCTTATCGTTAGTTCTATCATCTAATACATATTTGTTCAAAATAAACCAAACTAGAGGTATTCGTTTGAGGGATTGGGCTGAGCACCGACTAGGTAACTTATTTTTTGTCCAACGGGCCTAATATAGCAAACCCAAGCCAATTCTTGCAGGCTTGATAACTTTCACCGTATGCGCCCTACAAAAGGACTGGGTTTTCCCACAGGTTAACAGCTCTAAAAACCTTTTACATTTAAAATTGAGATTCAGAGACTTACTATGACAAAGAATATATGGTATATATTTGGGAGGTGACTGGTAAGCCAGTCAAGTGGGCTTCTAAAGTTTTTATAACAAAAAAAAGTAATACAGTTTAGTTATATATAAAATTTAATTAGTTATAAAAAAATAAACACACATGGTGACGGGTGTGCCTGTCCAAAAGAAAAGTTCATCGCTTGGACCCGCAGAATTTTGCAAGAGTGGTTGTCCAAGCCTGCTTTACTAACGGGCAGGTCTAGTGGGTTGTACTTTCTGTGAACAGCTCTAAACCAAACGTATATCCCACCAAGAGGTAGGTCATACCAACCCCTAGGGATGGAGAGGTGGTTCCCGTGAATGCTCACCGACTTATAGAACATATGTGTTCAAAATGTACATTGTAAATACATGATTACACATGTCACAATGTACAACTTGTAAATGACCATACTTCCTGCATAATTTCTCTTCTATTATCAAACAACTGCCACGTGAGACACATGAAAACGAATATATTTTATCGCATATAGAGAATACCTTTACAGCAGGCTCACTTCCGAGCTCTTTAAGATCCTCAAACTTCATTACCTGTAACATATCAAGTGAGTTCTCATATCTTCAAGGTTGATACTTGAAAGATACAGGAATATAACTTAGGTATAAGAAAGCAGGTCATCACATCATTTGTCTGTGTACATTATCTAATATATATTTAACCTCCCATTTATCGATTATTGACTTGTTAATTGACAATTTCCTGTAAAAAGAAATACCAATACAAGATTTCCTACTACTTGAGAATTTTCTGGGTGATGCCTCAAAATCAAGAATGCAGAAACACAATTCAAGCATATAAAAGAACAGTTGCAACCATTAATGGAAAACATGTTATAAAATATCAGAATCTGACTTCATTTTCTAAAAAATTATGAGATTGAAGGTAACCTCAGCACATATAAATCCTCTTTCGAAATCAGTATGAATTGCTCCTGCAGCTTGAGGAGCCTTGGTCTGCCTTCGAATTTGCCAGCATTTCACCTACACGAAAACCGGGAACATCAACTTTAGATTAGATACATGTTGCAGGAATCAAACTTTAGCAAGACGTTAAACATAAACCTACAGGGACCGACTAACTTCCACAAGGAACATTATGACGAAAGTAAGAGAAATGTAACTGGTGTTTCCTAGTTTTATGGTAAACCACTTGTGTATCTGGGCTATGTTTGGCAAAGTAGCTGATAAGCTACCTGATGAACAAATCATGTTTGGCAAAAACTAGATGATAAACATGTAAAATGACCAAAAAGGGCGTCTTGAAAAATTAGTCAATCACAATATTTTATAATATAATTAAAACAAGTATTTAATAATATAATATATTAATACAAACAAGATAGTAAAGAAAAATTAAAATAATATAATATATTAATTAAAAGAATTTTAAATTGATTATTATATATATTATAAATTTTGGATTTGTTAAAACAAATTTTACCAAAAAAATCTATACTAATGTATGATTTTAAATAACCATTACATATAATATGAATAAAAATAAAATTGGTCAAAATCCCATATCCTAATTAACTAGTTATTTTCAAAAACTATAATTAATAATTAAATTAAATATTTATTAAAATCATTTAACACAATTTTATTATCTATGAAACAAAATAAGTATAACTTTAATTTTAATGTAAATTACATAAACATAATTAGAATTGTTATATTTTATTTTTGATACCTAAATATATTGCATAATAGTTATAAAATAATATAAAAATAAATGATATGATTGATAATAATTCTAAATAATTAATATTAATGTATAATTAAAATTAATTCATAATTTTATTTTCAACTAACATTAATTACTATTAATTAATATTTATTAATATCAGTGATGATGATTTTTTTTTTATCAATAATTAATTTTTATTCATAATTAATAGTAATAAATAAAAATTAATATTAATGAGGGTTATAATTGGAAAAGTGTCAAAAAGCTGCTCATAAGCTATTCCAACTGGTGTTTCAATAAGCTAGCTTATAAAACGTGTATAAAAAAAATAAGCTAGCTTATGTTTGCCAAGCAATGCCTTAAGAAATGCATGGAAATTGAAAAGAAAGAATATAGTAGAACTGCAAGAAGCCCTGCTAAATAATCTGTTTGTTGTCAACAGAAACTGAATTGTATGAAACACCATCAGTTGTTTTCCGCTTATTAGAGAAGGCAAAGGACAAAAAGACATCACCTCGTCAGGGCCAGCAGTGAAAAAATATATAAGGTTGATAGCAGAGAATCCAGTCTTTATAATCTTTGGAAGAGCACTGTGTCACAAAAAAGAATCGAGTTACATCTGTTTTTGTCAATTGAAGATCTTCATATATTCACAGTATTTCACCATTGGAAATATTAGAACTGAGGACAGTAGCATTAAATGATGGTTATATACAAAGGTTCAAGCAGGATCAAAACTCAAAACATGTACGCATATGAAATCCGAAAAATACCTATAATAAGATATTGCAATAAAATCACAAATACCCAACAAGTAAGCAAAATACTGTTTGTAAAGCTGGTAAAATGCATGATTGAATTATCCGATGTTCAACAAAACCCGCTCTGAACTGACCTTTGTGTCTTGTTCTCCTCGCAGTATTTAGCTACCTCATCTTCTGGCAGATCAGCAAGATTTCTTTCCAACGCACAGCTGAAAGGAATAATTGGCTCACCCCCATGCTCTTGCACCCTACAAAAAGTAGTATGTTGAAACTTATAGTGTAGATTTTCAGATCAAGAAAAGATATGTTATAAGCATTGTAGAAACTCTATGAAATGCTTGGCTATCAATCAAAAGTTTAATCACCAACAATTTCAATAATTTGAACTAGAAATTGACCATCATTTAAATACAAAATGGCATGTAATTTATAACAAGCACAAATGCTGAATTCATTTTGAAAATAAAAGAAAATAGTATTTAAGTATTCCCTCTACAAACCTTGAATATTGTTATGAAAACTGAATTTTTTTAATCCACCCTCACCCCCTTTTACCCCTGAAACCCATTCATATAAGACAGGAGCATTTACGGACTTGGTAATTTTAATCTTCCTAAACCTGATAGTTCTAAAATGAAATCAAAAGAAATGTTAGTAAAGCCCCCCTCCCCCCCCCCCTTCTGACCAAAAGTTCCTTCATATAACATAAATGAGTATTTACAAGCTTCTTCATATAACTCTATGCCTCTGCACCTTCTTCAATTTCTACTGATTGCAAAGAAGATCTTGGAAGTAGACTAAACTGAATGGGTCTTCCTCACAAGAAAGCTGTATTAATTATAGGATGCACCATTTGCAGCATGAAAGTTCTCACCTCAGATATGGGGGTGCGTATAAGTGAGTGTGGACATATTTTTAAATCCTTGATTTGTTGCATGGTATGTTCTAGAAAACTCCTTAAAGTACAATGAGAAAATCCAATCTGTATTTATAATTGTAGAACAGTAAAATCCAGTTTCTAATATGCTTTTAAAATGAATGCAAGTGAATTCCAGTGTCCATATTCTAAATGTCTTCCTAACGAATATCCCTCATAAAAATGTAACAAGTAAATTAAACATACCAAGCATGAATCTTGGGTAGAAACTTGTTCTTTTTTCTCTGATAGTCTTTCTCGTTCATATTGACCTGCACAAGAAAGTATCACTTATTTAAAGCCAAACAAACAGAACTCACCAGTTTCAAGAAATATTAAAGGGTAAAGCAAGTAACTGGGACACCTATAATCTGCATAACAATTAATTCGTGGACCAAGGCATTCAAGGAATACTTTGTTCAAATAATACACATTGCCAAAACACATGGATTTACCAGATAAACAACCGGTTTTGCAGTGAGCAATTGGAAAGTGTTCAAAATTTCAATATCTGCTGCTTTCCAGTCCCCCAACCGGATATCTTTTTCACTCTCGAGCCAGGCTTTGACCTGTAGAAAACCAAGCACAGTTATTGTCCATACACTTGCCTTAGAAAACGTACAAATAGAAAAAAGAAAAATCAGAAGTACTTCGATTAAGAAAGATACAATGTTTGTCAAGCCATAAAATTCTTTTGGGATGGAAGTTTGCCATTCAAACACAAACAACAGTCCAATATTAGCAGAAACTTGTAAGCAATTGCAGCATAAGAGAGGTGATGTTATAGCCCCTTTGCTCGGAGAGGAAGGGAATCTTTGTGAGGAGAGGGGCTACCACAACAAAAGTTATCCCCTTGCAGGCACTAGCAATGAGTTTTGACCTTTTCTCTTCTATAATTCACATATAATGTAGCAAGCATATATTTCCAACAGCCTAAATGACGAGATTGTGTGACCTTACAAACATTCGCACAGAAAATGTATCTCATATTTATATAAGCAATGTATCTTAATAAACTAGCTTGGTTGGATGTGAGTAAACCCATCTCACAACTTTTGCAACGCATATGCTTTGACTCAACAAGGTACCTGAAGTTAATGAGAATTCATTGATTCCAACTTACAGAATTGTACAAGATGATATTATCCAAGAGACAAGTGGAAATTGTTGTGGAAAGAGAACCATATTTTACAAGGGCGGTAGACGGTAGTAATTTTTTAAGAATGGCAAGACTTTTTAGTCACTACTATGGTAATCCTTACATCGACAATATTGTTAATTACGGCAAGCCAAAAGTTCCTTGGATCCACCATCATGTCCCCATATTTCTTATATCCTGTGTACTTACTTTTATTGATGTGCATGTACATCTAAGAATAAAAACAATTGTCACAATAAAAGGAACTTAGCAACAACCTAAAAGGCATGCACAAGGTCACCACATAAAGTACAATCCAATGAATGATACCAATATAACAATAGGTTAATGAAGTTCAAAAATTACTGAAAATGACAAAAAAAAACATAAATAGCTCAAAAGTGCAACCTAGTGCAGCTCTATAATTTAGGGTTTAATTGTAATTTCTATAGCTAGATTTGAAAATTCAATATATTTAAGTAGCATCAAATCAGTGTCCAGGAGATATTATCAGAACTACCTCTGCTTACTTCTGCACCCTATAAATATTGAAAAGGGAGTATGGTTTCTCCTGGCCAACAAAATGGAAAAAGAACAACAATAGAAAAAACCAGTCCGTAATCCGAACTGAGGAAAACTTGAAGCCCGTATAGAGGAACAGCATAGTTCCAGAATCACCACTGACCAGAGTTTATCTTCTTCTACTAGTTCACTTTTAAGATTTGCTTTGGGATCAAGAAAACCTGTCCTTGGAGAAGAAAGATTTCTCTGGTGCTAATGATGGAATAAATTCTTTCTTATTATATCTGTAATTGGCAGCAAGTGTAGGTAAACGTGTTGCAACATTACCCGAACATATATCCAAATTTCCAGAATTTACCCATATTTCAAATGATATACGCATAATAAATGTATTTGAAATAATATATTATGAAAAAACAATATATGCATGGCTGGAGCCGACATGCTGTTACTCAACCATCTAGAATGTACCCACATTTCTTAGATTGCAATGCTTGTGCAAATTCCTTATGTTATATATATATACACACACACACACACATATAGGGGTGGTTTATTATGCAACCTACCAATGCAACCTCATCCTATCCCTTCATTATTTCATCTGCAGTTAAGATTTTATGTATGCAGAAGTAATTAATAATAAATATTCTAAAATTTAATTTTAAAAAATGAGAGGCATTCAGGTGTATTTAGGGGGAAAATACATTCAAACCTGGTTTAATAGACGATGAAGACGATGAATATTGTGAAACCAAAGACTCCTCACGTGTTTTCAGCTACAGGAGCACTGCCATTTAAACCTGGTTCATTTGTGTTTGTAGTATTCATGAACCTACTGTTGTATATTTCATGAACCTATAGAAATAAGTGTTGTATGATTCATGAAGCAAAGGGGATATGAAAAGGTCTTAGACTGAGTATATGGGTCCTACGGTGAACAACTGTTTCATAGACCAATGTGATGACCTTTATATATGTTTCTCCAGGGTAATGAACTCTATTTCATAGGTATGTCCACTGTTTCAGAATTCATTAATGAATTCCATTTCATTGGTGTAACCACTATTACATATCTGGGCCAATGAACTCTTTCATAATAAATGCGATTGAATGAACTCTAAAAATCACGACTATGGAAGACTCATATGGAAGAATGCAATGAGTGGAAGAAACATACTAGGAGAGAAACATACAATTTAAAAGTTACAATCCAATATTAAAATAAAATAAAATGTAATCCGTTAAAATTTCTTGCTTAATTTAAATAATAAAAAATGTAGCAAGTATTTAAAAGCGTGACTGGCCGAAACTACCCTGGAAACAAAAGAGAAGGGAAAAAAGGACAGCCCAGATGAGGTTGCATTGGTTGTACAAATGTAATAGGTTGCATTTTGAAACGTCCTCTCCATCTATCTATCTATCTATCTATCTCTCTCTCTCTCTCTCTCTCTCTCTCTCTATATATATATATATATATTGCTGAAAACCTTTGTGAATAGTACAAAAGGTGTTAAAGCAGGTTAAGCATCCTTTCTATATGAGAAGTTGAAATGAAATGAAAGTGAATACCAAAAACAAGGTCAGTTTGTGACACCCGATTCAGAACAGATCACCATTTGACAATATACAACTGTGCCTGGTACTACTACTGTGCTACCAATGATCTTTTATACAAATCTCTGTAACGCAACCTTGTGAAGTTCTCATATCAGGTAAACCAAAAAGGCAAGAGCAATAGAACTAATTGTGTGATTGAGAACATCAAGAAAACTATATATGACTTGACAAGAATTATATCGGGCACAATAATAAAACAATTTTCGTCTAGAGATCAGCACAGCAGATGCACATGAACTGCAAAGGGAACAATATTTTAATAAGAGAATTTAGCAATTAGCATTAATGAATATATGAAGTTACCTTCACACACAATTCAAGTTCTACTTTCAACTGTTTGTCATTGCTCCTCTTCATGCTCTTTTCAAGATCTTCAATCTTTCTTTCCATGAATTCAATATCCTTTACCACAGAACAACCAATATTAAGCATCCATATCCCACAATAAAAAAAGCGCTGAAGCACAGTTCTCTAACTAGGTATCAGATGTAGATAAAACATAGAGAAACTGAAAGACAATACATTATCTTTGTGTTAAAAGAGAAGAAAAATAGATCAACTGTGAGGACCAAGTGTGTGAACCAATAACTTGTGGTAGTACTACTCTTAAAGTTCCTTCAGTTTATAACTGTTGTAGAACAATAACACTTGTGAATTACGTTCTACACACTAGTGCTAATTTCACCTTCTCACATATTTCGCAACAGAGATATTTCTTTTCTAATCATTAACTACTTGCAGAATATTTTTACATGCTCAAATTTACTAAATCCATGTAGCACTATAGCTTCCAGACATTATGATCGGTAGTTAAAAAACTGGTTCAAAATGGCATTAGTCAATTACAGGTAAGAAAACTTAGATCCCTATGCATCACTAAAACACACGGCCTGCTTCCACTTAATTATTATAATCATTCCAGTACACACAGTATTTATATACACTCTACCGATTGCACTTGCTACACATGTTAACTTCGTACCGTCGCAATTTATCATCAAATCCCATAGATATATATATGAACTCACCTACAAAGCCATAACAACTTTGAATGTTCAACTACATTCTATCTGCTGGGAAGAAGACAAAGAATAGGTAGAAAAGAGGGTAGTATAAGAGACTTGGGATAGTTCTAATCATCTGATGCAAGATGAAAAAAGAAGGGCGATAGATAGGGGAAGAGAATGGAAATGTGAGAAACACCTTGGTTCCAATGTGTAGTTCCATGTGGTACATCTTTGGGGCATTGATGTGAATAGTTAACAACACGTATCACACATGAAGCACATTCCACCACCGACAATGATCAATACCCATACTATCGATTTGCCATAAGAAAATTAAGTCCAGATATACTGCAACTAGGAAACCTAATCCTTCCCAAATCTACTACTACCACTAAAATGATTAAATAAAAGAAAGGGTATACATCATTTGAAGAGCGACAACATCCACTCCTCAGAGAACAATAAATACTTGCCTAATCAAACTACGTCGATCACCTGCACCAAAAATATTTGAGCTCAGGTCTAAACTATACTTTTCAAATATACTATCTGTTAAAACATACATTCCTAATGTAACCTTCTGTAATTTCCCACAATGCCCTTTCTGTCATCCCCATCATTATCTCACCAGGTATTTTGTAGTGCATACATTTAAAGACAGGGTGCCAACCGAATGACTGCCAAGAAGCTCACTCCACTTGGTCCATACTTGACGATAATAAAACTTACTGGATTGTCGTAGTATAGAGCTTTTACATGTTAGGAGTATCAAAAATCCATAAAAAAAACGATGTGTAACAAGAGAGTGTTGAGGCATCAATCAACGTCAACGCCATGGCAGTTAAATGCAGTGGTAGCAGCCATGCTACTATCACTATATCACATAAATCAGAAGTTCATAAAGATTTTAGGGGAATTAAGGCATCACCACTCATGTGTTGTGTACAGATATGCATGGAAAAAATAAAGTGAAAGCAAATGGGCAAACATGTATGCATAAATTTTCACCCGAGTCATCAAGATAGATAGCAATACAAGGTAAAAAAAAGTTGAACAGAGAATTGAACATCATAATACATTTTGAACATCTAATAACAATTCACGTGCCTACACCATAAACAAGATCTACTCCTTACATTAAGATATAAATTACTCAAATTAGATACAGGAGAAATCTTATTAAATGTTAGACTTGCACCATTTTCCCTATGTAATATGGTTTCAACAACTATAGAGTCCTAACCCATTGTAAGCAAGACAAATATGAAATCCACCTATTTTCCCACCTTCACCTTGAATAATCATCTTCCATGAACGGCATGAACTATGATTAAAACATGAATTATTCCATAAGAGTCCAATACCGCTTAAATGTATTGAAGTACAGTAAAAGATGTCATCATTGATCATTATGCAATTGTCAGCTAGTAAATGCTACAAACAGCTGATGCCCTAGGTGTTATTAAAAGGAAGATAGTTAATCTTGTACTACTCGTCAATCAAGAAATGCACAAAACAAAGGCACTCTACGTATCACATAACAGAAAGATAGAGATGTGACCACTCAAGGATTTTAGAACACACCTTCAGCCGTAATTCTGCAGTTATCACTTCTAAATCTCTTACAGGATCCACAGAGTCATCAACATGTATAATATCTGGGTCTTCAAATGCACCTATTATATAAAAATATACAACAAGAAACGTACTCACACCTCAAAAACAAATAAACAAAAGCACAACACGAAAAGAAAATAAGTAGCAAAAAAATATGACATGTAATGTCTTGAATTTCGGTTCCCTCTCCCAGAAACTTTTTTGTAAGCTAAAAATAAACACGTATTGTAAGATTTACAGAAAATCCATATGACCTGAAAATTGGTTTAAAAGGACTACAAAATGCAATCTTACGTAACACATGGAATATGCCATCAACAGCACGAATGTGAGATAAGAAATTGTTTCCAAGCCCTTGTCCTTCATGAGCGCCTTTAACCAACCCAGCAATGTCATGTATCTCTAAGAATGCAGAGACCTGTCCAGCAAAGCAAGAGTAAATAAATGCGCCAAAACAATTTAGTGTGGAGATGAAGAGCACATCATCAAATAAATAAATTCTTTTGGCATTCAAATGGGCAATTTGGCAACTCCATGATGTTGATGCTTTGACATGGAATAGTACATAACTCAATATTCAGACAAGGCAAGCACACTAAATTACACATGACTTTGTATAGAAGCAGAGCATATATATTACCTCACTCTTTGGCTTGAATAGTTGACAAAGCCACTCAAATCGCTCATCAGGAATATTGACACGTGCCTCATTAGGTTCAATGGTACAAAATGGGAAGTTCTCAGCAGGAATTGACAACTTAGTGAGAGTGTTGAAGAGAGTAGATTTCCCAACATTAGGCAATCCAACCTGAAATCAGTAGTAAACAACAGCATGAGTCCATATCCTAATGACAGTAGAGGTGCAGTGTAACCCTTTTCGACAGAAGCTGGCCCGTTTAAACTAGACACTTGTCCATCAATCAATTGATTTAGGCAATGTAATTCCTTATTAATTCAATAATATCAAAAACAGTTTACATCGTAAAAATCCCAGATCCTAGTACAATGGTCGAACTGAGGCAAGTAAACCACAATTCGAGAATCCAACACATAAACCCCAAGCTGTGATCTTCTTTACTAGTAACAATATCGTCTATGCTTCCTATTTACGATACTAATGAAACCAATAGCTAAAGCCGGAAGTTTATGATCTCAAATGATAATCCCAGACATCTACTTTTCTATAAAAATGGGAACAAAGTCATATTGATTTGTACTATATCAGATTAAAAAGTGTAAAACAAGATACAAGAATCAAATAATCATCGTGATTCATGCCAGATAAAAAGTTGTAAGGAACTAACAATCCCAATCTTCAGATGCGATGAGAATCGACCAAGAATGGGCCTTTCTACGGGTGCTTCCTTCGATTTCGCAGCCTTTGGCGGCATGGCTCCTTTTACAAACAGAATCGATAGAAGCACTGGAGCAGGAGCGAGACTGCGTTCAAAGATTTATTTAGGGTTTATAAAACGAGTCGACATTTGCATCCGACCCTATAAATATGAATGGGCATGATATACGAGGAGGGGGGGGATCTATTTTCTTAACTTTAGATTAGAATAAATTACATTTCTAGTCCGTGTGGTTTGTTTGAGACTAGTCTTGAATTAGTTTATTACACCATCTGTATAAGTATCTATGTTATTTTATAAAGTATTTGATAAAAACTTTTAAAAATCAGTTTTATGTATAACATATTGTTTATTTATGTATGTTATTTAAAATTCAGGATCACAAGTAAATTATTCGTAAGTATAACTTATTAAAACTTTATTTTTGAATTTGTATAATTAACTATATATAAACATAATCAAATATGGGATAGACATTTAATTTTAAATATAAAAAATCTAAAATATAATTATGATAATCATTAGTTATAACAAAATATTGAATTATTATCTTTATAAAAATTATACTATTAAATGATAAATAATAAATTTGATACTAATATCGATATTATTTTTTTCAAAATTTTTTGATATATTAAAAATTTTATTTTGTTCAAGAATAAAAAAATATTATCGTTTTCTCAAAACCGCTAAAAACGTAATATATCTACATAGATAAATAATAAAACGAAACATTAAAATTGAGATATATCTCGTTATATTATGCGAGCACCCTTCTAGTTATGTAAAAACGTATCTCCCGAGTTGCTTCTTCCAACGTAATCAAAAAGTTATTGTTATATCGGTTAAGTTAGGGGCATTTTTGTCTTTTAACATTTTCAGTCTTTTCCTACTAGGACCAAAAAATGTAATAATCTCTAGTATATATTATCAATTTTCTTTATTTATTAGTATTAATTATGGTTATATATACGTATATTAAATGCAAACACAGCACCCCACGTCCCTACGCAATCCCACCCCTCTCCCTCCACATTCCTTGTGTCACGAAGATGTACCTCTATCGCTACGACCCCTAATGACTACAGTCTATCTCTCATGCACAAAATACATTTGTACAGTATACACTTGCAGTCACAAAGACGGTTGAATGAAGTCCCTAACCCGTCTGTTAACTGTTTTATTTTTGTCACGAGCCTCTACCTTCATTTTCATCATCGACCTCTGCCTCCATTTTCGTTAGTTAGCGCTTTCCCCTCCCTTTTCGTTGTTTATGTTGTGAGCTTACAGGAGATGGATGTCGATGAAAGGGGGTCCTCTAGATGGGTTTCGGGTTTCATGGTGGGGTGGGTTTATAAGGAGAGGTGGAGGAGATGGCAAGTTACGAGGGGGTGAAGAAGAGTATGGGTTTGTGTAGGTGTATGAGAACGGAGATGGACGTGGAGTTCGACATTTGGTGGTGGCAGTGGGTTACAAGGGCGGACTTGCTCTATTGGATGCAGTGGCAAGGGCCACCACTTCATTCCTCCGTCATAGCGTAAATAATTATAAAGTCGTAAAAGGTGCCACTGTATCATTTTGTTTTGTGCAACAATATATATTTTGAAACTACAGTGGTGCTATAAGTTTCCCTTTGTAGAGTTGGTTTGCATGGCTTTTCTCCCACCAAGACCTGGATTCAAATCTTGTTTGTATCATTTTCCTTAGTTTTTAGCTTTTTTATTTCAGATTTATTATATTTTTGAAAAAAAATTGCAATAAAAGACTATGGACATAAGACCTTACACATGAAAAGTAAAGAACTAACCAATAAACCAATGATGATTTTATGAAAAATAAACACCCATGTCTCTGTTTCTTATAATGAAATAATCTCACCACTCGAAAGTGTGTTTTTGCATGCCATAGGTACCGATAATGTGATACATGTGTTCGAGAGACCTTAGTAATAACAACCAAAAAACCACATGGACCAATAATGTAATTTACTGGATTATATATATACACTAATATTATAATTATATACATTACCTTATTTTTTTTTCATAAATAAAATGTAATTAGTTAATATATAACCATATATATCTATACTACCTTATAAACCAGATTTATCAAAATTCTTAAAAACAATTTTTAATGCACAAAGTATCATACATTTATGCACAAAGTCTTAAAAGTCTTAAAAACTTATAATGCATTAAGTACTATTACTTTATGCATTCAGTCTTAAAATCTATTAATCTACAATTAAAATAGCATATAGTACAAGTTACCAATGCACATTATTACTTCTTTTTTTCATGTTCTCAAGATACTTTTAACACATTTTACTCATGTCTTCACCCCCTCATACCTCTATATCTTCTCCCCATTCCCCAAGGTTATATTCAAATTGATATTCACCATGAGTTAATAAAAGTTCTCACATTCATCTCTCATTCAATTGCTCTAGAACTCTCGGTCTAGCTCTCGATCTCTTGATTCTTTGCTCTTGGTGTAAATGGAACACATTTGTGGAGTCGTTTAAATATGTTGGATTTTAAATTGTCATACAATTTTTTTCAACGATATACTATAATTGGAACCATAACTCTTATTTATTCAAATTGTATTAATATGTATAGAGCAAGTGTAACTTATATCGTCGTTAAATATTCTCTAATAAAACCAGTGAAACTTCAAAATCGTTAAACTTCACGGCTCCCGCAGCATTGCACGGATTCAAAACTAGTTATCATAAAAGAGAAAACTATATAAAAACTCAATGAACCTTTCCATTTAAATGATTAAGTCGTTTATTTTTTTGTCCGAATGAATAAATCATTGAAATTTCTCAATTTGAATGATTAAGTCATTGAATATTTGTTTAAATAAGTAAACCATCGAACTTATAGAAATTGGTTACTCATGAAAGTTTTAAAATGAAATTTCTAATTTAGTTATATCATTCCCAAACCCTACGTCATTGAAAGCCCTCTCTTCCAACAACATCGTTTCCCCTTGCCGCCCCCATAGTCATCCGTTCTCCATATAACTCGTCGTCGTCGTTGGCCCCCGTCATCGATCTCTCTCTCTTTTATCTGTTTTTCATTTGTCTATTGATTCTCCCTATTTTACAACAATTTGATAGAATACGTATAACCAGATAAAAAAAGAGAATAAAACAAAAACGATCAAAAAGAGGGATCAATAATTAGAACCAACGGCGGTGATGGAAAGCAAACGAAGACGGGGGCCACAATGGTGAGCGATGGCGTTGGGTTTGAGGGGGTTGAATAACATATGATTTGGGAATAGTGAAAGTGTATGTTTTTTTTAACTTTCATAATCAGTTACATGTACTATTTTTGAGTTAAGTATAGGCATTGCAGAATTATCATCAATAATAAAATAAAGAAATTATCATAGCATCGGTTGAGTTGCGGTGAGAAGGGAAGTTATGGTGAGAAGCATAAAAAGAGATCTGAACTATTAATCACTTTTAATCTCATTCCCATCGATGAATTGCGTTTTAGAAGATAATTGATCCAATGCATCTGAGTGCACCTCAGTAGTGCTGACATACAATTAGGATTGATCAAATTGTGAACATCTCTCATTACACTTCTAACTATAACTTCCCTAGTGGAAACATCAGTAAACCAATATATTACTGTTCACTGTTAATTTTATATACATGAACACACAAGGTCGTAATTTTATATACATCTAGATGTACATAATTAATGTTCACTCAGTTCAGTTTTAGAAAGGAATGATAATCTAAATTTCAGTTATGACCAATATACATCTAGAGGGCCTATGTAATATTTCATATCAACACAGTAGGTGTTCTCCACCATACATATCAATATAGAGCTCTCAATACAATTTACCCGGTAAAAGCGAGGCAAAGACCAAGAGTCTTACCCGGTAACTGAGGATGACGACTCTTACCACGGGTAAGCACTTACCGGGTAAATTGTTGCATACGATGTCGTTTTGATGGACTAAAATATTACACGATAAGTAAATAAAAATGTTAAATTTTACCGGCAAACATTTACCGGGTAAGTGTTTGGTAAACGGCCCCTTAGACTATTAGGCAAGGTTTTATCGATGCAATCTACTAATCATTTTTGGTATTTAACTTGTTTTCATTTCTTCAATCGTCAGTACGACCTGTTGAATTTTAAAAACATGTATATATACATCTCATCTCTTAACTCTACTTTTAAATAAAATATACATGACTCGTATTCCCAATTCAATTAAATCATTTGAACTAATTACAGTTTCAGTCAGTAACTAAAGACTTCCGCTACATATATCTGTACTTTACTTGATTTAGGTAGTGTTTGTTTTTTAAAAGTTGTTGAAGTCCGAAGTCTGATTTCACTTCTGATTTATAAGAGGTGGTCCTGAAGTCTGAAATCCGGATCGGTAAGACTGTTTATTTTTACGTATGAATCCTGAAATCGGAATCCGTCAAACTAGTTGAAAAATATAAAATACAAATAGTTTTTTTACAAAAAAATAAAAAATAAATAGTTTTTGCTAACAAATATCTCCCAACCTTCAAAATATGAACCATTTGATAAAGGGAAAATTAGGATTAAGAGGTATTAAGCGACACGTTTACCACTTAAAATTTCAGATAACATTTAGAGTTTTTAAGCTCTTATTTTAAAAATAAAACAAACGTTCTTAATATCTAAACGTCTGAACGAATCAAACTTCAGGGGTATTAAGAGGTAATTTTGAAAAAACAAACATGCTCTCATACTTTTAAAATAAATCATTTAACGTCACAATCCTATTTTTTTTTTAATGATTTTGATATATCAAAGTATCAATTTACAAAAAATAGTACACGTTTATATTTTTAAGGAGTCATCATTGTTTTCAGATCTTAGTGACGCGCACATTCTTGGCACACCAGTGCGAGAGTGACTTCACAGTCACGTGACCACATTGTTGCCGTTATCATCAGGTATTGATCCTCGCCATCCATTTTTTAGTGATCATGATCGTTTTGTTTATCTAAAAATTATGTAACCAATGGACCGTTTACTAAACGATTACTCTGTAAGTATTTATCATATAATTTTCCTCACCGGATGAATATGACAAGGGCCAAGAATCTTACTCGATAAGAGCGATGATAAGGATAGAGAGTCTTACCCGGTAAGTGAGGATGACGACTCTTACTCGTGTAAGCGCTTTCCAGGTAAATTGTTGCATATGATATGTTTTGATGTATTATAATCTTACCCAATAAGAATAAGTTATAGTGTTGACTCCTAATGTTAAGCACTTACCGGATAAGCATTTAGGTAAACGACCCCTAAATTAAGATGAAACGTAATTCGTTGATTTACTTTTAAGGATCGGTCAAAATGAACTAACTCCATGAGTTTAGAGGATCAATCAAAATGAGTGAATACCATGAGTTTGGAGGATTGATTAAAAGGAGCAAACCTCATGAGTTGTCACAAAGGCATTTCAACCTTTTTTTATAAACATATCATTCATTATCAATCTTTCATCTCTCCATCAATGTGGGATAAGCAAAGCTCGACCACAATTCAAGAATTGAAGATTACTGAATTATTCGGGTGCAACATCAATGGTGTGGTTTTTTACTTTTATATTTAAATTTGTTTTTTAACTTTGTGTTTTGCAATATATTTACACTATATGTTTTGCACTATAATTTTATCATTTGGTTGGTTTTGATCCAACCATGGTTGTAGATTTCAAAGCATCCATCACTCTTTATGTAACATTCATCTTCTTCTAAAGTATCATCTTTCAATCAATGTGATGATCGATATTTTGTAGAATGAATATTTTGATTTTAACTGTGTTTTGCATGATATTTTAGTTGTGTTTCGCACTATAATTTTACTAATTGGTTGGTTTTGATTTTAACCACGGTTATAAATTTCAAATCATTCATCACACTTTTATACATCTATCATCTTCTTCCACACTATCATCTCCACCAATATGAGATGATGAAAGTCAACCTTATTTCCAAACCTTATGTTGCTAAGTCATCATCCTTGGTTTCATTTTTAATTTTGCACTCTAACTTTTACCATTTGGTTGGTTTTAATTCCAACCATGGGTATAAATTTTAAAGAGAGTCATTCAAAACAAGACAACCTTATGAGACAAACCCCATAAATTGACACAAAAACATTTAATTCACCTTTCTTATACATTTCACTTTGTTCAAAACTTTCAACTTTTCATCAATGTGGGACAACTAAAACTCAACCATAATTCAACTGACAATAACGTTTGAACTTTTGGAGATCTTCTTTAGAGGCATCGATTCGAGTCCCGTAAGGCTACTAAAAAAATTTCTCACTGTTTTCAAGGTTATTTTGATTAGTCGAGGTACATGCAAGTTGACCTTGACACCTATAATTTATAAAAAGAAAAAACATATTTCAACTATGTTATAGAACATTTCTCGTATTTCCTTTTTGTTTAATAAAACATTTACCTCGTATTCTTAAAAAAAATCAGATTTAAACTTGTTATTGTGTACATACAACTTTCTAAAACTCTACGTTTAACTGATAAGGAACTAATAAACACGTATAAATACAGATTAACATCAGTTCTACACCAAAATGACATTATACTTCATAAAACCGAAAAACCATAAAAAATAAAATCAATAGAGACGGATAACAGAAGCATGAAACAAAATTCTCAACTTCAGCATCAAGATTGAACCGCAATCCAAAGGGGACATTTACCCAATTGCTTACCCGGTAAGCACTTACCAATAGGAGTCAACACTGTGATTGATTTTGATGCGCAAGATTTTAGTGCATCAAAACATATCAAATGCAACAATTTATTGGGTAAGAAGCGTCATTCTCACTTACCGGGTAAGACTTTCCATCATTCTCACCGCTCTTACCCGGTAAGATTTTTGGTTCTTCTCATGTTCATCCGATAAGAAAATTTATCCGGTAAGAACTTACCAAGCAAATGTTTAGTAAACGGCTCCTAAATAGCACTCAAACCCAAAGAGCATGGGATTAAGCTCTCAATTCTTTTTAACATCTTAAAGAAGTTTGGCAACAGAATCATTGTATTCATCCCAAATTAAATCATTCATTTTCAAAAAAGTCAAAAGTCAAACAACTTGTAATCAAGATCAAGCAAATGCATTAGCCTCCTACCAAGACCCTACAATAATTTACACACCAAAAACTGGACTTAAAAATGGGTCATAAATGACCAAAAAAACCCAGAAAAATTAACAAATACAAACCATACTACAATCATACAACCCTCAACTACTAGTCGTGTTATATGTGATTTTAACGACCACCGACAAATGAATGTTCGCTACATGACTTTGATCACCAAAAAGTCCGATTCGCCCAAAGCTTGCAATGCTGCTGTTCATCGTTGAATTCAAGAAGACGGTCAAAACCTGTTTTTCGCCACTCGCGATGAAAAAGTGAGCCGGGGTCACCTTCATGGAGACCCCATAAGGTGCGCTCCACCCCACGCTATATGACTCGTTCCGGCCGACGTTGGTGACGGTTCTTTGGATGACTCGAGATCGGTTCAGGTTTGCAAGTGTGATCGAAGGCAAGTTTAGGTCCGCGCCACTAACGTTCATGGCTCCACAATTTGTGCCCGTGTAGTTTAGGACCACAGGTGCGGATCCGTTTATGCCACAGAGGAACGACATGTAGTCTTCATAGCCTGCAAAATACACGCAATGTGGTTTTAACCGATTTGGGACTCCATTAAAGATGTAAGCCACACCGTCTATTTAGACAACAGATTAGTATCAATATAAAGATGTGTTTCTTTGCATATTACACCACCTTTTTATGTGATTTCTTGAGTAATTATCGGATCTAAGAGAAGATTGACGTACCCAGATCAAAAATCAGTCCCGGATCTAATGCTGCAGTTGCATTCACGAAACCACTTCCCATGTCAAAGGGTGTTGCTGGAGACTGGTTTAAATCCGGATTAGCATACGCACGTTGTGCCATTATCGGACCTCCATCTTTATCATGGAGAGAAGCCGTTGTCGATAACGCAGACCCGATCGCTGAAGGACTAAAATCCGGGAATTTTTGTTTAATCAATGCTGCAAGCCCAGCAATATGCGGAGCCGCCATGCTCGTCCCAGACATCATTGCAAAGTCCTCACCTTAAAGAAATGAAGAACATAAAATCAGTACACAAATATCGTAGCACTACAGCCGATGATGAAGCCTTGAATTTGTAACCAAACCAAACAAGTCCAGTATATCCCACCCGGAGGTGGGTCCGCCCCCCGGTGGTAGATAAGGGTGAACCATTATTACCAAGGAATTCGACCGAATCTGTGCCACCTGCACTCCAAGCTGCCCAAATGAAATTTCCAGGTGCAACGAGATTTGGTTTCAATATGTCGGCATCTTGAAGGAAATTGTCTTCTGGATCGGGTCCTCTAGCGGAATAATACATGATTTTCGGAGCGCTGTTACTGTAGTTTGCTTCTACCCCGCCTGCAATGCATGCAACTGCCCCAAATTTGATGATCTTTTTTGAAACCGGATCTCTCTCTAACGAAGAATTGTAGTACCGAAGTAAGATCTGCCAAGATAAACGAAAGAAATTGTGCAACGAGTTAGGTTTTAATTTGACATGAGTAGTTGGTAATTTACCAATCTTGTTCCATCTCCCTGATTTTTGTCCCACCTATTTTGGTGGGACCCACTTAGTTCTGTCATATCCCAGTCTAAATGTTGCACCAAACGTGTGACAAAAAGTTTATGTTCCATCTTGTCCTACATATCAAATGCACACGCGGAGAGCACGTTTTGCATGGCCCACGTTGACTAAAACCAAACCAACCCAAATTGAACAATATACCCCCCAACAAAAGTAGGGTCTGTGGGTAGGATGTATGTAGACTTGTCCTCTACCCAGCTACCCCACTTGGAATAACAGGCCAAATGTGTCAAATACCACAATTATTAAAAAAATTATATAAATCATCTTAATGATTTTATGTCCATTAAAACAGGGACAAACGACGTAAACCTTTGACAAAATTAATTATAAAAGGTTGTGACACTCTTAAAGGATACTACTCACCTTCGAATCATTAGCAGATGGAATTATGATACCAGGCAAACTCATTGGAACAGGATTAAGCTGAAAGCCGATGATAAAAGGGTCCATGGAGAACACAACTCCAGCTGCACTCAGATTTCTAGCTGTCTGAATAGCGTTATTTATGGTGGACTGTCCAAGAACGAATTTTATAGAGTAGCTACAGATTAAGAGGTTTCCTTGGATGATGGTCTGATTCAAGCCACTGGAATCTTGGCATTCGTTCACATATTCATCTGTTGGTGTTTCTGAATCATTCAGTGCGTCCGTTGCAGAGACCAAAGTGTAACCGTCATCTGTTCCAGCTGTGAAAAAGACAGAATGTTACTACATGATTACATGCCACTTGCCATATTGTCACCAAAGGGTCGATGGCCCAGATCGGGGTTACCAGTAGATCCCAACCTCCTTGAAGGTTAAGGGTTGAAGACTCACCAAAGATGAGAAGTGTGTGTGATTTTCCATATATAATATTATATACTCCAAAAAACATATCAAGGTCTCCAGAAAACTTCGGAGGTGTGTTTTCATTCTTATTCTCTTATCTTTCCTTTCATTGCTTCTCCCGTTCGTGGAGATCTAATGCATTTTTTGCATGGTGCCCCTCAAAAGTAAATACCTCCTCCGTCCCTAAATAAGTGTCCACATTTTTATTTTAGTTTTTCTCCAAATAAGTGTCCACTCTCAAAAGAAAGGGGCCGATTACCAACACAAATTGGGTAAGTGCTAACTGGATAAGAGTGCGGTCTGGGTCAGTCAGTACTTGACCGAGTAAGGGTCAGTTTTTTAGCAGCTTAATGAGAGTAATAGGACTTGCAGCTTATTTGATCAGCAGCTTATTTGATCAGCTATACACGACTGTTTGGTAGTGGCTTAATGATATACAAAGTGGCTTATTCAGTAAGCTTCTAGGGGGAGCCTTATGCAAAAAAACAAAGTTTTTTCCCAACCTGCCCCTCCCAATTAAAAAATACGCTCCTTCCGACTATGAAAAAAACCCTCAAAAACAAAATCCTTCCCAATCCACACAGACAGCTATATCCATACAGGACTTCATGGAAAACCAACGAAACAGTCACTTAGCTTACCAGGTCAGCATCTTGGTCATGATCATGGATCGGTAAGAGGGGCTTGGTAAACAGCAACACCTCTAACCATGTAAGCGTCTCTTACCCGGTAAGAGGTGGTAGGCAGGTGGTAAAGAGCCCTAAGTGTCTACTTTCCAATTCTATCCCCAATTATGAGATGGATTATGAAGGGTAAAATTGTCATTATGTTAATTAAAATTGTCATTAATCACACGTCTCCAAAACAGTTCGTCTCTTTTATTGTGAACATTTATTCTGGGACGGAGGGAGTACAAGAACAAAAACCTAAACAGAAGAATAGAAACAAATGTATTTAATAACTAAACATACGTGCAAGTCCGACTCCTGGAATGCTGATGTTGTTTCCAAGTAGAATAGAGTTGCTATACATTCTATCATGTGCAGCAGCACCAACCGTAAAGATCCACGGACTGAAGGAAGAAACACTCTTAGGTGATGGTCCAGTGTTACCTGCCGCTTGTACCACAAAAATACCCGTTTTAAATGCCGATAACAAGGCCATATCTATGGGATTAAAGAACGTTGCAATTCCCGGAGGACGTCTGTTAGGAGTGATCGACAAGCTTATGACATCCACTCCATCCTGAGCTGCCTGTAGAAAATTGGTGACAGAAGTGGAATACCCGAACAGCCAGATTAATTACAGGTCATCCCTATGTTATATAGAGAGCAATTAAACCAAACTAAATCGAACATACCCTTTATGCCCCACTCCGATTGGGCACGGGGGCGGGGGCGGGGGAGGATGTACGCAGCCCAGACCTCTACCCCAGAGAGTAGAGTGGTTTTTTTCTGTGAAGACCCCCGACATATGCAAAGTGCGCGAAAAACACTTACAAAACTTGCTCAAAATATTTGCAGAGAAAGAACAAAAGAACTTGAAAATAAGAAAGGCAGTGCTAAAACTTGAAAACGAGTTAGAAGTAAGCAAGAACAATCAACAGACAAACAAACAAATAACATACAAGAAAACATAACTAAGGTAGGAATAACTACACACCCCTAACCTTAGGACTCAGGAGATCTAACCGAGAGCAATTACGGAAAACGCCTTTATAACATAACAAGTGCTTAGAGAATGCTGTAGTTATTACTGCAAATCATAGCCGTCAGAAGGAAATGGTAAATGTTGATCATGTGACCTTCCTATTTAGCTTTATAACTGTTAAGAACCATGTTTTTAATTTATCGTTTAAACTCTCATCTTCTCTTCTTTTTCTAATTTATCTTTTAGGCATCAATTAAACTGTTACGATCTCATTTGTGTAAGAACCCGTCTAACGTTTTGCCTTGCAAAGCTATCAGCAGTTATTTTACTTCATTATTGACCTTGGTTCGAAATCAGAAGTACTAGCAGCAGCTTATGATCCAGCACCTTTCTGTTTTTTCTTTTGTCCACAACAAACCTAGATCCTCCAAAACATGTATATATATACTCAGGTTCAGAGGAAAACCAAAAAAAAAAGGAAAACTGAGGAACAACCCTAATAACCATTAATTCGTCCGGTATGCACATGTACATAAGAGTAATTGAAAATATTTCCAAGTCTCTATGCACGTGTGCATACCGGACAAATTACTTTAATGCACATGTCCCTACCCGACAATGAATGGTTATTAGGTGTTCCTCAATTTTCCCTTTTTTTTGTGGTCTTTCCGTTTCCCCTAAACCCAACACTATATATGTATGTGTGTATATATACATATACATATATATATACATATACATATATATATACATACATATATATATATATATACACACGCGTATAGAGGGAGGTTCGGAGAAAACCCCCCCCAAAAAAAAAGCAGAGGAACACCCTAGCAAGTATTCATCTGGACGGAATGCACATGTACATACAAGTAACTGAAGTTGTTTCTTGGTTTTTATGCATGTTATGCACATGTGCATACCAGACAAATTGCTTACAGATTACCAATCCGCACATGTGCATACCTCCAGATAAACAGTTATCAGGGTGTTCCTCAGTTTTTCAATTTTTTTTTGCGGTTTCTCCTAAACTTGACCCTATATGTGTGTGTGTGTGTGTATATATATATATATATAGAGAGAGAGAGAAAGCTGTTAAGTGTTTAACATATAGATCCTCCATGGGAAGTAAACAATGAAATATTCTAATCTAACGTCGGTCATGATAAATATGCATCAGCACCATACCATACCTGGTCAATGGCAGCAACAACATCAGCAGCAAAGCCACCAAAGCTTTTGTACAAGGCCTTATAAACAGCAATGCTGAAAAGAAAATACCCACAATAATAGATAAGAAAAACATACATGCTCACCACCTATGAAATGGCCACACGGGTGCCAAAACCAAAATAAAGCATCGAGTTTCATCAATATTGCAACACTTTAAAAGATTTCTTGAAATTTCTAGCAATAAAGCATTAATAAATGGTAGGCGAAACCAGTTTACTCACTGTGAACGAGGGGCCATTCCGCTGGCATTCCCGTAGTGATGCCCAGCTACTACAACTGGAATACCATGGTTTCCGGCAGCAATAGAAGCCGTGTGCCTGAAATGTTTTTTAGTGTTTGGGGTATTAGTGAAATTAGAAGTTCAATTGATTAGCAGACAAATTTTGCAGCTGGAAGAAATATAAAACAAGATGATCCCTAATTTATAACTCACAGGAATAACATCTAATCTTAACTAAAATAATCATATATACTATATGCACACATCCCGTATCTATTTTGTCCGTCATGAATTCATGCACTAACAGGCATATAAGAACAGGATTCAGTTACGTTATATTTCTTTCTTATCGGCAGAAAGATATATTTTCACATCTTTAATCAATGTTTTTGTTAGTTTCTCTTTATGGTGGCATCTTCGCAGAATAAATGGGAGGTATGTACTTCGAATCTAGGCACCACCCACCTCCCCCTGGGACACGTGATTTACCTCCCTCATGACGGTCGTGGGACCAGTATAATGGGGGCGCTTCAAAGGGTGTCATCATTCCCTTTTTGCAGAACTTGGTTATAAATCTTTATGGTGACTTTTAGGTTACTTTGTTCTTCGGTATGCAAGTGTATTCTAGTCATGCGAAGACTTTTTAAGCCTTTGGTGCATGTCCACATCCAATCAAAACGATACATGTTCATATTCTCAAAGTATCTTAACCAGCTATCATATATTGTTTTGCATACCATATTTTTGTTAACACATTTCTATAAATACGATACTCTCTCCATGATAACTGAAAATTGAACCCAAAGCTATAAAATAAAAATTATCATCAAATAAAGAACATAGAGATACTCACGTCCCATGGCCATCGCCATCAAATGGTGAAGCATAATCCTGAGAGGCATTGAAAATTCCTCTTGTAATAGCCGATGCTGCAAAGTGACGGGCCCCAACAAGTTTTCGGTTGCAGGACCCCGATGGGAAGTCTCGAGTGACCTCACAAATGCCCGTGAAGTGCTCCGGGACAGGATAATGGTTCTCTGATAGACCATCGGCAAAGCTCACATGGGTTGGATCAATTCCGGTGTCAATTAACCCGATTACAATTCCTTCTCCTGCAGTCTCGTACCCACCCTCTTGGAGCCAAGCCCCTTGAGGTAAACCGAGGAACTGTGGGGTGTGTGTAGTTGCAGTTCTAACAGAGTAATCGGGTACCACATTTGCCACCTCTCTTCGACTCGACAACTTTTGTGCCTTCACATTTTTAACAACATTAAAGGGTTCAATTCACATGAAAAATAACTAATATTCCTTTGATTCCAACATAAGGCATGTGAAAACTTTTTGTGTCAACGGTACTAGTTTCCGAATAAAAATTAGGCCATGTTTGGCAACCATAAGCTAACTTATTTTTCGAGCTTATTGAAAAAGCTCCGTTCGGTTAGCCATAAGCTAGCTTTTTTAAAAACTACTCCAAGTAGCATTTCAATAAGCTGTAGGGGCTTCTTAGCTCTTTCCACTTTTTCCAATTATACCCCTTACAGTTTTCCAATTAAATTTTTCAACATGTCCTTTTAGGTCATTTTGCATTGTCACGTAGCTTATCAAATAGTTTTTACCAAACATGACCGGTTGATAAGCTATGATAAACATCAAAAGGTTCAAATATATTATGATTGGATCGTCAAAAATCTATGATATTTCTATTAGTAGCATAACAAATAGGATATCGTCTTTGCGATAATGTGGACCATAACAATTAATAGTAAGAGAGAGGTTATACCTGTTGAGGAGTAACGAGAACAGCAAATCCGTTTATTAAGTAGTGATAGCTGTATAGTTTCAGATATTTCTCCCCTTTTAGAACCCGCCTCAATAGTGAATCATGAACTCTTGCAATACGTGAACCATAATTGCGGCGACCTTTTCTCGTGATGTTACGGAAACTAAATTAGGAAAAAACAAGTAAAATGACAACATAAGTAATGCACTGAATTAGGAGATAACCGAACACAAAGAGGAGGCAGAGAAATTGAAGGGTTGTTAGCATAAAATTGCAAAAGAAATCCCTTGGGCTCATAGCTTAGTTGGCAAAGGACGGAGCGACTTTGCTCAAATACACAACAGGTTCAAGTTCAAAACCCCTCCGCTAGCCTCAGCCGTAGAGTCAGCTCCGAAATGCCTCCTCACATGTGGTTCCTACGGGGTGGATTCCTTGTGGGGCCGGAAATCAACCTTTTGCTCAAATAAAATTGCAAAAGCAGTAAAAGCTTTACTCCTTGTTGTCCCTTGCCGATCTCATTCGATCCTATCCTAACTGATTCAATAAGTTTCCCTTCCTAGTTTTTCTTTCTTTCAATATCGATGGCAAGATTATACTTCAAGAAAACAATTCGAACAGATTCTTCCCATTAAAAAGTTTACAAAACCAACATCAATGTTAAAGTTGAAAAGCAATCACTTTGATCCCCAAAGTCAAAGTTCACACCATTTTGTCACAACTATACTTTCATCAATTAACATGATCACCATCACCCCCTCGGGCAAGTAGCTCAGTTGGCAAAGGAGACAGATTGAACCCCTCTACTAACCTCAGCCGCTCAGTCAGCTCTTAAACGCCTCCTCACATGTGGTTCCTAGGGGGCGAGTTCCAAGTGGGGCCTGTTGGGGTTGGCAATAATCAACCTTTTTGCTCAAATATGATCACCATCACAACAGTCACTACTTGGTCACCGTAAATGGTGGTAAAATGGGAAGCACCCACAATAAATAACCTGCAAATTTTCCTATAAATTTGTATGCTAATTAATAGTACTTTTTAAGTTCTAAACTCAAAGAATTGACCAAAAAAAGGAAAGCAAAACTCTAAGGAGTACCTTTGCACTTTATCATTCCAAATCTAGCACCAAATATCGATATGGGTTCTAAACCTTCTATGAATACATAAAATTCAAAGGAAATCAATCCAAATTGAAACCATTCTAGACAAATTAGTAACAAAATTGACAAAAAAACCCATACCATTACCAATTTCGCATTCAGAAACTAAAAAAACAGCCTAAAATGCATCTTTTCACCTTGGATTTTCGAGTGTGTTTGCTCCTCCAGAAGTAGAAGAAGGGTATCCAAAAGGATGAGATGGCTTTTTGGCTTTATGAGGCCTGGAATTATGAAAAGCAGAAGGAGCTTGTTTGAGAGTAACCATAAACACACCAGCAGCTGAAGTATCTGCATCCTCCTGACATCGAATACCCCCAATTAGAACCCCAAATACCACAATCGCCATTATTAACACAATGCCCTCCATACGCTTTTCTAAATTGAAGCTCTTCATTTGGTCCCAGAAATCAGAAAACAGCTTTTCAGTAGCAAACCGACAGACTAGATATAGTAGTAATTGAGGTTAGCTTCAAAAGTTCTGAGAAGAAGGCAGCAGGAGTCCATGAAGTGAAATTGGGGAAATGGAGAAAGGGAAAAGGGAAATGGCGAGAGAGAATCTGCAACAAAAGGGAAGAAAAGCTTCTGGTGGTCTTGGGTGGTGTGCACATGAACGTTTTAATCTTGTTTAACAGCAAAGAATGAATGTGTAAAGCAGAAAGAGATTAATATGATTAACGTTTTGCTTTTGTTGGATTATTGAAACCCCTTCCCACTCTGCTTCTTTTTCTCTAAGCACCCACCATTTATGGTTTCGTTCTGTATTATTTGTCCATTGATGTGCGATTCTCTCCATGGATATATACATTTAATAATATTAGATGGTATCCGTTGCAATGAGATATATTTTGATTTTAATATTTTATTTTATTTTTTTATTTTAATAATATAATTTTTTTAATAATAGTTAATTATTTTGTTAACATATAATTATTTTAATTATATTTTAGATTTTTTTATATTTTAAAATAAGATATTCTCCGGAGTACCAAAGGCAAGCATGACATCATTATGAACTGTTGTTTTCTTGATCTACCCAATTGGTCATAAATTTGAAACAAAAAATAAATTTTCCGTTTTCAAGTAGTGTTCGATCGATTACGTATTAATTTACTAGAACTGCTCGTTTTTTATCAGAAGCCCTGCTTCACCTTAATTGTTATTTGAACAAGTAAAAGTTCTGTACCATGAACGAAGAAAGGCATGAGATAAAATAGTGATCAGAAATTGTTGAAGAAACAACAAGATCGGCCTATTGCTCTTTCCTTGTGCCTATTTCGCTGTAGTTTATTTTCTGTGTGATTATATTTATCCACAGCTAGTTACATGAATTCAAATAATAAACTTTAATAAATTATATTTATGCATAATTTATTGTAATCTTGAATTTTAAGTAATATGGATCAATATACAGTGCTTCATGCATAAAAAATGGTTTTTAAGAGTTTTTGTCAAATGTTTTATAATATAGTACAAACTAGAAGGATACTCGTGCAATACAGCGAGATACATTAAAATAATGTTTTAGTTTATTTTTTGTCTCTATCGATATAATACGGTTTTATGTGACTTTGAGAAAGCGATAATGTTTTTATTCATAATTTTTTTAAAAAAATATCGATATTAGTATCTAATTAACTTTTTAAAAATTCTCGTTTTTCATGTAATTTCTATAATTCAAATTTTCATCATAATTTAATTTAAGTTTAATAACAAAGTAATTTATTTTTTGTTTAATAATATAATTTTGAAGGATAATAATTAAGTATTCTGTTATAAGTATAACTCAATAATTATCCTAATTATATTTTAGATTTTTTATATTTAAAATAATATGTTTATTCTGTAGTTGATTATGTTTATCTGCAGTTAGTTACCCGAATTTAAACATAAAACTTTAATAAGTTGTAATTACACATAATTTACATATTAAATGTATTGAACATCTTAATAGTTTGTGTTATAATTGTTAAAAATAAAATAGTTGTTGGAGTTTGACGTAATTTATTTAGAGATTTTGTCTTTTTTTTTTATTAAGCTGAATATCCAACCCGTTATGCGAGCCGACTAATCTCAGGACGACCACCTGCTTTGCAGATAGCGCGAAGTCACCGCATTTGAACCTCCGTGGTCACAAGAGGATTTTTATTCCTCATTGGATTTAAACTTGGGACCTCCTGGTACTTTTGATCTTTGGAGCCAAGCTCAAACTAATCAGGCATCACCCTTATGGTTGAGATTTTGACTTTCTATTCTCTATTTCAGAATAATTATAACATGGTTGACTAGATAAACTTTTAACTGATTTAAGGCTTTATAAAATCTATGTTAATTTTTAAGTTCTATTTATTTACAATATCAATTGTTGTACGGTCACCAGATATCTTAATGGACCCAGACGTATTTTGAAAAAAAAAAAAGATTTTTGTTTTTAATTTTCGTTTTTGAAAAAATAAATAAGGAGGTAGTTGACAAAAATAAAATGGTTTATTTGTTGGCAGGACCAAAATATCGATTCCTCAATAAAACAAAATTGTAAAACCATGTGAACCAAAATCGGCTATATTTATATTTTGTAATAATTAACCTAAACAAATATAAGTAGGGTTGGGTTCACGTGACAACAATATGTTTTCATGAGACTCGTGAGATCACTCTTTTACACTTGTAACTTCACAGCAAAATGTTGTAAATGTAAAAACAAAAGTCGAACCTTCACAGCAAAAAGGGTCCCCAACGATCACTGTCCGAAGGACAGATAAGAAAAAGCAAAGAGGGATACCCTCCACAAACAGCAACCAAGAACTCAACCAGTTGGGATGAAGCACCACCCAGACCGGAAGGTTGTGAAAAGTTTCTCTCTCTTGAAGATCCTGAGAAACGTTCGAAAATAAAAAGATAACGGATTTATGGATCTAATTCAAAGTTACTAAATTTGAACTCAATGAATGCTGACGTGATTTTTTTAAAATATAAATTAGATTAAAAAAAACACAGACAGAGGAAAAAACAAAAAAGGGGCCCAATGATCATTACTCGAAGGCAAGAGAAGGAAAAGCAAATAGAATCACTCTCCACACCATCAACCAAGAACTCAATGCTTGTTTGGTAGTTGTTGAATGATTTGGTGCAAAGTGATTAAGTGGTCAGGATGATTAAGAGACTCTCATCATATAGAAATATAATCTATACTATCTTATTAAGCAAATTTAACAAAAGTATTAAAGTCTTAAAATATTAAAGGACCAAAATACCCTTTTATGCTTTAGGTCACTTTTTCACCCCTCATCTCCTCACATACACTCACCCTCTCACCATCGATTTTTTTAAAATTAAAATTTTAAATTTACACTTTATACCCCCATAATTAATTAATTAATTTACTT
>NC_037539.1:6682393-6715566 GCF_001531365.2 Cynara cardunculus var. scolymus
ATATATATATATATATATATACATGTATTAATTCAACTTTAATATGAGTTTCTGGACAAGAAAAAGGGTAATCAGTTGAAATTTCATTATAAACCCCATCTTTTTTGGTCTTTTCATGGCATATGATATGTCAAATTTGTAGTTTTCTTTATTGGTTTTGAGCGTTTATCTTAAAACTCAAGTTTCTTGGTTCTTTGTTCTTGGTGTAAATCGAACATATTTATGTAGTCGTTTAAATATGTTGGATTTTAAATATATTGGATTTTAAACTGCCGTACAATTTTCATCGATAGTCTGTAATTGAAACCATAACTCTTATTTATTCAAATTGTATTAATATGTAAAGACCAAGTGTAACTTATATCATCGTTAAATCTTATATTATAAAATCAGTGGAACTTCAAAATCGTTAAAATTCATGGCTCCCGCCGCATTGCGCGAATACACAACTAGTTGTTTGATAATTGTTTATAATGAAACTAGGACACTGAATAGTTAAAGAAGATCCAAGATGTAAAATTATTCAGAGAATTTTAGAACTTTTGATGATGGAAAATATCTGAGATGTGGAAAATACTTGTATTATGTACAACCCTTTTACAAAATATCTGACCGTAATTTTTATAATATTTATTTTATAAAAAATGTAAAATATTACATGATTTTTATTAAATATTTATATATATATAAAAAAAACCAATAAGCATGCATGAGGGTAAATTTACACTTTTGGCCGAAAAAGAATTAACCTTTACCTTTTTGGCATTTTAATGATTGAAGAAACACTAATAGTGTTCTTCCCTCTTTTTATGTTTTTGTGCTTTCTTTACATATTTTATATAATTAATTTTTATTTATTTATTTATTAAGTTCATAGGATTGTGAAAATATTTGCACTGAAATTTACAACAACAAAAAACTATGATAATATAAGGATATAATATTTGGGTAAAAGGCTGATAACCGACAACTTCAATCAGTTAGGCATGGCAACTGGGCGGGGATGGGGGCGCATTTTGTAATCCGCGACCCTGGTCCAGGTTAACAGCCCCGGTCCCCGGCGGGTATGGAGATTAACATCCCGTCCCCAGTAAAATCCCATGAAGAATATCCGTTAGTTCGAGTCTATCGAGGATCTCCAACCCCGGTTTGAGTAACAGCTGCCGACCCTGGCGCCGGTTTGAGTCTACCGGGGATTCCCGGCTCGTGACCAGCTTCAGTGCGGAATCCCCGTCCCACTTTCGGATCGGATGAGCCGGGTTCCCCACCAGATCGGGGCAAACCACCATCCTTACAACCAGCCCTACAAGGATGACGAGATTTGCCTCCAATGACACCAATATGACGGGGCATATTTTTGGGCATGGATTAACATTTCATATGACTTAAATAAATCATCGTTTGTTTTGTATGTTGAATCAATAGTTTGAATAACATTAATTACTATTTTACCCTTTTTGTTAAATAAAAATGAGTTGATAATTTTTTAAGTATACTAATTTGAATTATCATTGAATATAAAATCATGCAATATTTATTTAAGTGTTGCACAAAGAACATCATAATGATATTTAAAGGTAGGGTGGGAAATAACATGTTTAAATACATATTTGAATGGTAGACTTTTTTTTTAAAGTAGTTCTAAAATAATATGAAATTTTATCTAATATATAATCTAAATAAAAATGGTAAAATGTGTGAAATAACAACATACTTTTATAAATTTTATTATTTATAGCATTTTACTTTTAGTTTTTCTTATTACAACGATGTACTTTCAAAATTATAATATCGGAAATTAAACATGAACACAAGAGATCACTATTTCACGAATAAAAATATTTATAAAAATTATAATATTATAAATTAAAAATGTGTAAAATTCGTACATCATTTTTTTATGGAAATTTTATTCATGAAATAGTGATTTTTGTAAACATGTTTAATTTACGATATTATAATTTTTAGTAAACATATTTGATTAAATTTACAATGTTTAAATGATAAAAATATTAAAAATTAAAAGTACAATGCTATAATAGAGATTAGTCATATTATAATAAATTAATTTTGAAAGTACAATGCCATAATGAGAAACGCTATGTCAACACTATCATACATATGGACAACCTACATGGACGATAAAAAACCCTGGTATAATGGATAATTTAATTTAAAAGGTTACCCAATGCTATAACAAATAAATTTTTGAAAGTACGATGCTCTAATAAAAAGTATTTTGAAAGTAAATTATTGCAATAAGAAAAAACATAAAGTACAATGCTATAATATATATATATATATATTTTTTTTTTGTAAAAGTGGGTTGTTATTTCACACACAATATTATGATAATTATAATATGTAAGAAATATATCAGGTTAATAAAATATCATTAAAAAACATTAAATATAGAAAAATTATGTTTTTTAAACGACCTTAAATTATATTCATACATTTAAAGAATAAAAATAACGGTATTGAAAATCACTGACTTAACCCGTTAAGTAATAGATGAATGGATGTTCCAATTAAACCAACTTGACTTGTGGTATGCTGCAAACAGACAATTACATATACAGTTCATCAACTTCGAACCAAACAATCCCAAAATATACATATACGACTGGTATTTTTTCAGATGTGAAATTGAATAATTTATAAAAAAAATCATGTTTTTATGTATTTTTTGTCAATATTTTTCTAATATCATGGTATATGATATTTTTTGACTTAATTAATAGCATTTACATTTTTTTAGCAGACTTTAGGTTTTAGAGCGGAAATTGACCGAATAGTCAATCTCTACAACTATATTCATGTTTTAAACATTTTCTCAATCGAATTTCTATTTCAGTTAAATTTTTTGCAAATGTCTTACTGTGTAAACTCGATTTTCAGATCAAAAAGAAGAAAAAACCTTAACGTAAACTTGCGTAAGGATACTCATTTGCGGGAAAAAATTTCTTTTTTGTAATCTGAAAATAAGCTTTACGCAAATGTATAAGGCATTTGCACTAAATCTAGCTAAAAGTATAGAGTACATTACGGATTTGATCCCTGTGGTTTGCTATTTTTACGAAAATCGTTCATAGACTTCGTTTATTATGAATTTGATGCTTTTAGTATGCATTTTCTATTGTATTTGGTCCTTCGACCTAACGACCGGTTATTATTGCCGTTAAGTTCGAAGGATAAAATGGTCATTTGTTATTGTTCTTATGAGGGTTTTGTCTTTTAGCTATTTTGTTTTTTTATCCTTTTTAATAACCAATCATTTCATGACAGATGACATAAGCTTTTTTAGAATATAAAGAAAACTATAAAAAACCCAATCGTCTCTCCCCTGTTTTTTCCGGCAGCTTGGGTCCGGTGAACCCCCTCCTTTTCCGGCAGTTATCTGGAGTGTTTGGGACGATGATTCTCCTCCAACCCTTGTCCCCCGCTGCTCCAACGATTATCAGGTGCCAACTGCCCCCAATCGATGATCCTCATCCTTTCCCCATCACTGTTGCTCCGATCGATGATCCACATGCCTCACCATTGCTCCGATGTGTGTTTATATGTGTGTGTCCGTGTATTTATGTCTGGTGTGTATATATGTGTGTGTATTGTGGGTTTTTTAAGAAACCGTCAGACGAAGTGTGTGGGTGTGGGTCTGTGTGGGTGGATGTGTGTTCTGTATTGGTGAAGGCTGGAAGAGTGAGCCCCCCCATCCCATGTCTCTGTTGCCGGCGGAGATTTTAGAGGGTTGGTTAGCGTGGTGTTAGGGACGATGGTGAAGGGAGGGATAAGAAAGAAAGAGGAGGGTGTTGTTGGGGGTTTTCGATCGGAGCAGGGAAGAGATCGGCCAGATGACTGTAGACGGAGGCTGCTGAGTGGTGGTGGTTGTGAAGAGGGCCAGAGATGGTTGGGGGAGGGTCATCACAGGGAACAAAACCGCAGTGGTGGTGGTCGCCGGGAAATAGAGTTTTGCCAGGAGAAAAACAGTAGAGGTGCCGAAAGTGATGGGTCATCGGAGTAGACTCCAGATTTTAGTCCTTGTTGGTGGACGACGGTGGTGGTTGTGCAGGGACGATGTTGGTTCACCGAGTAGGGGTGGTCGGTCGACGACTGGGTGGTAACTGCCGACAAGATAATCCTATAAATTCCTTACACATGTCATAATCTAATTGGTGGTTAAAAAGAAGGGAAAAGACAAAATGATAAAAGAAAAAGACAAAAATAATATAAAAATAGAGAAAAATATTAAAAATACGAAAATGCTCTTTAAATTTAACATGGGAAATGGATGGACCAGATTTAACAGAAATTACGGAGGGACCAAATCCATAATAAATGACATAAACCAAATCCCATAATTTACTCTAAAATATATAAAAAGACAAGTTTTAAGAAAAAGTAACAAATTTTAATTTAATTTTTATTCACGTGGTGTACTTTTAAAACTTTTATTTTAGTATCTAAGATGTAAAATTTTAAACATTTAAGTATCCGAATAACCGGTTAAAACATTAACCGTCCGATTAATAATTCAACCGGTTACCTAAGTACTTAAATGTTTAAAACTTTACATCTTATATATTAAAATGAAGGTTTTGAAAGTACGTTACCTAAAATAGGAATCAAGTTAAAATACGTTACTTTTTCATGCAATTTGCCCTATAAAAACATAAATATTTTCTTATGCTTACATATATTTTATGAACTATATAGTTATATCTTAGTTTCAGCAACCCATAAGCATTGGAGGCATAAACCAAACAAAGCCGTTAAATCCAACTCTAAAGAGGAACATATGAGACCTGGATATGGCAAAATAACAACTCACAATAACTGTGTTCAAAATATGATACATCAATAACAGGTGCATAAAATTGATCACACTAATCACTGAACCATGATTCTTGACAAAAGCCAAGTATAAGTTTATATACCGTTATTTTCGCTACGAAGTCGGATCACAGTTTCCCGTCAGCAGGCGATGCTGCGTGTGAATCAATCAAATCGCTCTACCGCTCTTCATAATCTTGATCCAAGTTTTAAGCAGTCTTTGTTGACGACCGTTGTGGCACTGCTATTGGGTAAGTGGAACGCATTCAAGCTCCATTTGTAGCACACCCTTTTCGACATTTTGGAGTTTGAGAGCGATCTCTTGCTTTACAACCCCTTTTGCCAGTGTGATCACACCATCTTTCGCAACGGTGTTGTCTTTGTTGTCTTTGCTTGCTACCCATTTTGCGAGTTCTATTGATGACTCGTTGGGGTCGGACTTCTCGGATGCTTTGGCGGCAGAGAGCAACGGTTGGATGTCGATCTCACCATCACCCATAAAGTCATCAGCTTTGAATGTATCCCGGTCATAAACAATCTGCAACATGATGTGATTTAATCAGTACGGGAAACTAATAAACATGTTCCTAATATGCAATTGTGTGTTTGAATTTGCCTCTAAAACGTGAAAGCTTTAAACATATTTGGGTGAAATAAATGTTTGGTTTATATATTTTCCATGAGGGTGCGTTTGGTATGCAAACGAGATTGGACAAGACTGGATGGGTGGTAGGGAGGTAGGCACGTGAAAGAATTTTAGAAGGTTTTGGAGTTTTAATTTGACATGGATAGTTTAGTAATTTACCAATCTTGTCCTATCTCCTTGATTTTTGTTAGAAATGCATATTTTTCCCATTCATGTCTAGTCCTTTCCTAGTCTAATACTGTCATGTCCTGTCCTATCCTATTCCGTGTACCAAACACACCCGTGAACGGTGTATGTAGTCCAGTCCAGAAAAGAGTCATCCAAACAACTTCCCTTTCCGAAATGCAACTAAACAATA
Organism: Cynara cardunculus var. scolymus; assembly: GCF_001531365.2. Classification (NCBI taxonomy): domain Eukaryota; kingdom Viridiplantae; phylum Streptophyta; class Magnoliopsida; order Asterales; family Asteraceae; genus Cynara; species Cynara cardunculus. The sequence goes on from NC_037539.1 coordinate 6,688,231, forward strand.
ACATATGTTCTACTCTCTCTGTCCCAGAAAATCCAACATTTTTTTGAAAGATTCATCTCCAAATTTATATATTTATCTGGGCTTGATGAACTGGGGTTTCCCAACATGGAAAGTATTTATACGAAAATGTAAATTTGACTTACCACTTTCAAAGGAGGAATGTTATCAGGGATTGATAACATTAACTTTTCATTCCATACAGGGTTAAGGTTGCTCTTTATAACCCGTGTCTTCACTGACTGCATCAGGAATACAAAACTTTCAATTTTTTTTTTACAATAATATATAGGATCAGGTTCATGTTAGAGACAAATTTTGAGAACCGTAGAACCTGTATATTCATTTATGCATATATACTATCAAAAGATGTATTCCGTCAATGAGTTTATTCATCAGCATATATCTGCTATGTATGCAAGTATATATGCACTGATGCATATACTCACTAAAATTCATTAGCATATATGCATCGATGAATGTACAGGTTCTCACGGTTATCAATTTTTTTGTGGTTTTCACATGAACCTCCACCTACCATTGCTTTTAGCTATGATTAGACTTTAACTATGTTATGCCAAGTGTCATTAGGTGTGAGGCTTACTTGGTTTCCCAACGATAGGATCACATAAGGATCACTCGTCATCATATCTCGGACAGCTAGGTTGGTGCCTCTGACCACATTGACCTTTATCAGACCAATAAATTCAACCATACCTGCCTATAGACAAGATATCAGACACACGGTAATATTGTTCCGTATAGAACTTTGATATAGTTTACGTCTGTTCTGAAATAAAAGTTCTACTTCAACTATCATGGTCAAACAGATTATATTTTATCCTGTTAGGGGTTATTTAGGAGAATAACCTTTTTTAAGTTTTTAAATGCATGACCTTCTGATAGACTTGAGAACGCATTTGCTAACAAAAGAATGTCTTTTCCTAACATAAGAATGCCTCAAAATCCGTCACAAGGTCATCATGGTCATGCATTTAAGAAGAATCTATCAGAAGGTTATTCTCCTAAAATAACCCTGTTAGGTAAAGCATTTTCATTTACAGGTAAAGCATTTTCATTTACATGTTTAGCATAAGTATTAAAACTTTGCTTTCAAATTAAACAATTACATTAATTTGAATCGAGTTATTTGGGTAAATAAGCTCCTAGAAATTAAAACCATGATATTTTGACACATTTAAGAGCGTCAATATCTCTTCCTAACACAAGAATGCCTTAAAATTTGTCATCAGAAGATTATTCTCCTAGATAAGCCACTTGAACTCCAAAAGTATGTGTTGAAAAGACTTTAGAGATGGAAAATGTATATATATCATTCGACCCAGGATGCTACAACTCTATTTCCAGCCATACTCAACAGTTGATTAGAATTTAGACATCATCCTAGAAGAGACAGCAAAAAGCAATTACCGTCGAGTTACTCGTCTTAGCAGGAACCTTGTTTTCAGCCTCTTTTCTTCTCCAGCTGTTGCGAAATGCTTGGCCAATACTTTGCATACGGATACTGTTTGAGTTCTTCTTGTCCATGATAGCACCAATGAAGTTTGTTGAAGCGCACTGCAAGGACGATGATGGACATTGTTGAAGACATATCTGTTTATTGGAGTTCAAAAATTGTTGCTGCTCATATTTTTTCCTGGGTATGATGCATAAAGTGGTTTACTAATTACGATAATCCAAGTCATACAAGATTAATGGCACATGTAGTTCCTTCTTTACCTGATAAACTCCAAGCGCTCTTCTATAGAAGAATCCGGTCTTGGTTTTCTACAGTTGTAAGGAATGCAGGCTTCGTATTTCGAATTCACAATCGCATTACCACCACATTTTATTACACAATTGACTTCTTCATGTGTCCACTCATCTAGATTCACTGATAACACCTGTTAAAGAAGTCGAGAACATCTAGTTGTTTAGTAAGGACTCTATGGCCATCATTGTATTTGCATTAACTGCAATATTAGCAGAGGTAAAAGAAGCTTGTTCTTTGATATAAAAAATGAAATATTTCCATTTTGGTATAAGAAGTGTTCTTTGATATAAAAATCATAGAACTCTTTCATTGTGACAGACACTATACTGATATAATTAGCTTAGGGGATGTTTGGTTTGTTTTCCATCAAGTCCTGTACGGATAAAGCTGTCTTTGTAGATTGACAAGGTTTTTGTTTGGCAGAGATTTTTTCATAGATGGAAGGAGCGTGTTTTTTAATTGGGAGGGGCAGTTTCGGAAAAAAACTTGGCTTTCTGCATAAAGCTTCCCCTAGAAGCTTACTAAATAAGCCACTTTCTATATCATTAAGCAACTACCAAACAATCATGTATAGCTGACCGAATAAGCCAAGTCCCATTAAGCTCATCAAGCTGCTAACAAACAGGCCCTTAGTCTACCAATCATGCTCCATGTTTCCCCCACCAAATCTAATTGAACCCTTCAATTGCTTTTCAAAACTAGTAACTTGTCACTTTTCTGAGAAAGGGATGAACTGAAAAATTACTTATGCAAATACTTATGGAATTAACACACAAGCTCACTAGAGTTCATCTTATATATTTTATTCACTTTTTATATAAAACACTTATATTCCGAGTTATCAAGTTCCAATGATTATTCAATGTATAATGAATCAAGATTCTAAGTTGAGACAAGAAATGATTACCATACTTTTGATATATGAACACCAAGGCTTCTATGTGCTCCTGAACACTTGATGCAGATAAATGCTCCAAAACTTACAGATCTGGTCACCCAAACAAGACGCAATTTAAGGTACTATGTATTATATGAAAATGAAGCTAACAAAATGCATATGAAATACAGAATTCCATGTACATTGTACTTGATGAAGACAATAAAAGTTACTTCTCAAGTAAAAAAGTAAATAAATAAGGAATTTAAAAAATGAGCCATATGTGATCCATATCTGATCGAGTCAGCTAATTGTACATCACAGATGTGTCTAATTGCCATGTTTTTATATATCGTTTGAGGCTTCTTCTGATGGTGGTTTGTATTAATACTGTGATATTGCTCTATACGATTCATTGGTTTACATAATAAGAAATCCAAGGCTGTCACAGAGATGGCAGCCCGTTGGAGTTTATGAACAAAGACGGTTTAACTGAAGTCAAAACAAGCATCTGGAGCTTAGCACTTACACCCATCTCGGATCTGGGGTTCCACAATCTGCACAGAACATATTACCCGATTCATTGATAAATTCTGCCAGCTTTTGTTGTGCGCCTGATCAGTGAAAATTACATTGCATCAAGAAAAACCAACGAGTTAATTAAAATCTGATCGGTATAACTTATCATAAACGTGAAGACATGTCATTCACAACGAAGATGTATAAAAAAAATAGTTACTTTACCTGATTGTTGATTTACACGAGTTAATTTGTCAAAAAAATTAACCACTAGTTACTTCTATGAGGGGCATGAAAACCTGAGTTCAAAAAGTGAGTGTTTGCCTTTGGGCTAAAAATGTGAGTGGTCACTTTCAGGTTAAGGAAGAGATTCGTCCCATATGGTACATGCGACTTGGTCATATTGGTGATAAAGGTATGGTAATTCTCAGCAAATGGAAATTTTTCAGAGAACACAAGGTAGCAGATTCGGAGTTCTGTTAGCATTTTGTCTTTGGAGAGCAACACCGGATCACTTTGCTAAGGCTATACATAGAACAAAGCTGACACTCGATTATCATCATTCGGATTGTTTAGGTCCTTTTTGAGTTCCTTCATTTGGTAGTGCTTGGTATTTTATCTCTATTGTTGATGATTACTCAATGATCATGCTAGTTTTCATCATGAAGCACAAAAGCGAGGTATTTTAGAGCTTCAAGCATTGGAAGGTTCTTATCAAGAACCAAATGGAGAGGAAGATGAAGCATCACTGTGTTGATAATGGCTTGGATTTTTGTTCAAGAGAGTTTGATCGGTTTGTAGAGATGAAGGAAATGTGAAGCATATAATGGATTGGGATACTTCTCAGCAGAATGGAGCAGTGGAAAGAACGAATAAGACTTTGTTGGAAAGAGCTTGGTGTTTACTCTCTAATGCCTGTTTGGAGAGATGTTTTTGCTATTTAGTAAACTGCTCTCCCACTATTGTCATAGATTGTAAACCTCTACATTTTGCATTTATCACTGTCCTTTCGCGACATTTAGAACCAAACAAAGTAGAATATATCCTAGTACTAAGTTAGTTGCAGGTTGGCCTATGATTGTAAATGTAATATCAGCACTAAATCAGTACCAGCTGCAGAAGTTTATTAAAAGACTATTTTTTAAGTAGGTATACTTGGATAGACCTTTGTACAGCATAATTAACATATTGCTCAGTGTATTGTAATAGTTACAAGTATCGGTATAAGTTGGGAGGCAAACTGACTCCTCATAGATATAGAGATGGAAACAGTTGTAAGCAAATCATAACTCAAGGTGTACAAAAGTTGACAGTGAGGTTTGGAGGATGAAATCAAACATACTGTCATATTGTGACTGTCGAAACAAGCAGCTCCAATTTTCTTTATTTTCTAAACATAAGAGGTCATAGAGGCAAGATCCTGAGATGATAATCATACGATTTAGTATCACATCCAGTTAAAGAAGTATGGAATTAAGGAATGCCACATATAACAGAAATAACTTCCGCTTAACATCACAAAAAACACTGTTAACATCACATTTAAAGAAAGGCGACTTGAACCGGAAAACAGGGGGTCTAAAGAACCTCACTAACTAAACTGGCATAACCTCCAATAAATGAACTTAATAAACAACATGTTGAATGTCTTAATTTCACACCACTTAGAAGGCACCTATTCGTTCAATAAGAAACACAGGATAGTTGTCTTCATCTTTTATAGGCTCGTCTAAGATTTTCATGCTACACAATGGCAGTGAGAATAATAAATATCATATCAGTGTGTTTAGTCAGAAAGAGTTATCAAGTGGTTCAACATCATTCAATGTGCAAAATACCCACTGTGTTTGTTTTGCAGATAACATCCTTCAAAAGTTCTCTTCGGTCTTTTTAATGTAAAACAAACCCATATATTAGGAATTCAAGCATTTTGCTATATTTCTAGCTGTTCATCTTCATACTAGAGGAGATTCATATTTGGTTTTTCCATCATTCCATGTTCTCTGTTTCCAGTACTCTTCCATGTCTATCCTCACTAAGTTCAAAAATCTTACACATTTGGCATGTTTGGGTAGGCCCAAGGGCCAAAGATAAAACCCTCAAGTAATTGAGATTGAATGCTATATCTTTTTTTGATAAAGAAAAGTTAATTTAAATGAGGCTTGAATGCTATATGGCAGGCCCTTACCAACTCCTATGGTTTGAAAATATTTAAATGAGGCTTGAATGCTATATTTTGGATGACATGGTTTGAATCTCCCTTCCCCACTAAAGGATGCAAACTAAAGTAGTAATAGTCGAGCTTTAGGTGCTCTATTACCAACTCCTATGGTTTGAGAATATTTAAATGATGCAACCATATTGAAGGATGCAAGGAGACAAAGTAAAAGATAATACTAGTTATATTTTTGTAACAAGATAAAACTGCAGTACACACAAGGAAAGAACATCTGGTTCCTTGAAAATAAGAGACAGCAGGCCAGATAACTATTTGTAATTCTCGGAAATAGACCTTAAGCTCTAGAGTTAAAATGTGTAGTCAGACTCAGATATGCATTCTAACATGGTCTCAACTTCTTTCATTCTTTGTTTCTTTTTTATATCACAGAGTACACCTCCATAAAATCACTAAAAGCCCATTAATTGTCATAGAATAATCATGGAATCCCTTGAACATAATATTAATCCCTCCATCCAAAGACAGTTTTTATTTACTTTCAAGAGTCAAATGAGATATCTTTAACATCTATGTTGATAAAACAAATGTTTTCTTCAAGAAAAAACTTGATAGCTAAAGTAACAAAAAGAGAATGAAATTACAAACTAAAAGAACTTTTGATCATGATTAACTTTTTGTACATATCTTTGGTTTTTCATAGCAAACTAACCATAAATCTTGCGCAAATTCCAAAAGAAACACTTGAATTTTCAAGAATGGGCAAAATTAGACAATTTATGAAAATGCAAATGCAAAAGGAAACCATCATACCTCCTAATATTTGGCAGCTTTCCATATTTTCTCTAAGTTCAGTAATTATTTCTTCATATTTGCAAGAATGAAGGTTTTGTTTGCACGGAAAAAACAACTAAAATAATCGAAATCATCAATAACTTATTTTGATTGTGAGAAATGCTAGGTTTCACATCAATAACAAAACACAACTTCAATGGAACATTGCATATTGTAAATATTTGAAGTTTGCCAACATCAATTACATAAATCATTACGCATGTCATAACCCCCAAAATCACATAAACCATACTCTGCGAAACAACAACATGGAGGATTCGATCATCACCTGATACATTGTCGGAATCCGTTTTCTTATGCGTCGTAGACATTTGTGCCTCAGAAATCGAAATGCATCAACGAATTATCAAGCTTTCTATGCATCTGCATTTTGATCCGCCTTATACATCATGACATCCATAATCGAAAAAAAATTCACCTTATTGTGCATAACATTGCGAATGAGAGAGAGAAACAGAGAGGGGTTCTCAAGAATTTCAATCAAACAACATAGAACAACTCAACAACATATAACAGATTGAGAAAGTTACATATTTAGTCCCTTGACTTTTCTCAAACTGCTACTTTGATCTTTTGAATAATTTCTTTGTTTTTTTTTATCTCTCAATTAGTTTTTTTTTTCCAATATTTTTTTTTCAAAGAAAAAAATAATAACAATGGGAAGTGCCCAAATTTTAATAGCCCCCACCAACCTTTCAAATCGTAAATTAGAGAGTGTTTGTTTACCTTTCAATAGTTTTATTAAAAGACAGTCTTTGAATTGTTAAGAGTTGAATCTTGTTTGACACAAAAAAATCCGTTTTTTAGTAATTCTAAAACCCTTTAAATAATTTTGTACCTTAGGTCTCCCTTAACCATTAAGTGCCATAATTTCATTGTAAACAATTACCAAACAATTATATTTCATTTTACACTGTATTATGGGAGTCTCTTAATCATTCTACTCCAAACCATTAAACAACTGCCAAACAATATGCTTAAAATTAGGTTAGTTTATGTTCAATTCAAACTACCACTAATTATATGATTATATACATGAAGTATAATGGACGGTACCTAAATTTTAACTGCTTAATTCCTTATAATACTGTGATGATATATAAATTATATGATTATATGTGTTTTAATATAGCAGAAGTGACAACAAATAAATTGTATGATTATATACAAATTGTACAATAGCCAAATCCAAAACCATCATCGTTGATTGATGTTGTGATATATTCCTTTTAGTTCGTACTTTCAAATTTTGATTGTAATAATTAAACATACATTCCAATGATTGTCATTTTAATTGGGTTATATTTTTAACGAGTTGGGTTGAGATTTTTTGAACTGGGTTTGGTTGATTAAATGACGCAAACTGTTGACGTAACCCATGTGCACCTTTAATTATTGGTCCTTCACTCTAATAAATATGAAAACAAATGTGTTGGTCATGCTGCTACAAGTTAGGTGACTGGTCAAAACGAGTAAATTTATAAGTCAAGTCATCCAGGTTGAATCATCAACAATTTCTTTTTTATTTTTTTGGGAAGTTAATGTAGTAATATCATTATAAGAACTATTATTTTAAAAAACAATATACTTTTTTCCAAAAACAATTTTGAACGACAAGTTTTTATTACGTCACGTGCACGTTTAACCCATTTTCTTTTTAGTCAAAATTTTAGATCTTGTTCGTTTCACACGTTATCAATATATATATATAGGTGGAGGTTCAAATGAGAACATCTCCATTTTACGAGAATACAAGAGCACCCTTATCACATGTGATAATACGCATGAGGGGACCCTGTGATGTGAATGATGTGTTCTATGACTTAGGTAGCGCCAAAGATTGTCTGTGTCTATGATTAGTATCACATGCGGATGGTCTTGATGAATTATAGTATTATATCAACAACACTCTTATCACATGTGATAATACTTGTGAGGAGGTTTAGTGGTGTAAGGGCGACTTGGCCCGCAACCAAGATCACATTGAAAATCGTCATCGTTTCTGATTTAGTATCACATGTGTATCATATGTGATAGAATAACAGTATCACACGTGATTGTCTATAGTAAAAGGGCGTTCTTACGTTCTCTTAAAATGAAGGTGTTCATGTTTGAACATTTCCATATATATATATATATATATACATCAACTCCTTTTGACATAGATGAACTAAAATGACCTGTTTGTATCGTTAAGGTTGAAAGTCTTTGTTGATCTTCATTAATTTATTCAAAAAAACATTGACGTAATTTCTTCACACACAGATCGTAGCCTTGATGATGCTTATGATGATGAAGGAATCAGAAAACTCTCACCACGTAATTTCTTCAATTTAGCTATCTTTTGAAATTATTTTCAATATGATCAATCAAACACAACAGAAGTTGACTAGAGGATATTTGACAATTGCTGAATGATTTGATGCAAGATGATTAAGTTATCAGAATGATTAAGAGACTCTTATGATATAGTGCAAACTAAAATATAATTGTTTGGTAATTGTTCAGAATGAAATTAGGTTGCTCAATGGTTAAGGGAGACCCAATATACAAAATCATTCAGAGTACTTTAGAACCATTAAGAGACAGATTTTTTTTTTGCCAAACAAAATTCACCCTCTGAACGATTCATAGATTGCTTATTAATGAAACTATTAAGAGGTAAATAAATAACCTAACCTCTTAGTGATGGTATGGTGATGGATCATAAGAAGATATATTTGGTATTTTTATTTTGTATTTTTAATTTGGTTAGATATTAAAGTTAATAAAAATTCTAAAATTAATATTTGATTTACCAAATTTAGCCTTCATAAAATTGTTACATAATCTTTCGAAGAACCAAAATAGCAAGTGAAGCAAAAATCAAGGGGCTAAAAATGTAATTTGTTAAAACAAATATTTTATATGGAATAAAAGAAAAAGATAAATCTTATGGAAGAAGTTGATCAACAGAATCAAGATTTGAAGAGAAATTAGCATCGATTTTTGACTTTTTGTAAAATATTCCTCTTCAACTTGAAAATAAAAAAATAATTATAAATTATAAATTATAAATTATAAATTTAGAAAAACAAATAAATCGAATTAATGATTGGGTATCGAATAAAGCTTTCCTTAGTAGGAGGGATGTATGTTTGTGGAGCACTCAAATATTTTGATATTAAAAAATATTTATCTAAACCATAAGGGTGGTGTCTGATTGGTTTAAGTTTGACTTTAAATGTCAAAAGTGTCAGGAAGTCTCAAGTTCAAATCCAAGGAGGAATACAAATCTTCCTGTGGCCACGGAGGTTCAAATGCGGTGACTCCGGATTATTTGCAAAGCAGATGGTCGTCCTGAGATTAGTCGGCTCGCATAGCGGGTTGGATATCCAGGTTAATCAAAAATATATATTTATCTATACTATATTATAAAATATTTGATAAAAATTCTTAAAAATCATTTTTTTTTTATTAAGTAGTGTTTATTGATGCATATTGTTTAAATTCAATATTACAAGTAAATTTTACGTATATACAATTTATTAAAACTCTATAATTGAATTCATGTAAGTAACTGTAGATAAACATAATCAAATATTTGATAGGTATCTTATTTTAAATATAAAAAATCTAAAATGTATTTAGGTTAATTATTATCTTTATAAGATAATTATATTTTTAAACAAAAAATAAATGAATTTACTATTAAATCTAAATTAAATTATAATAGAAAATTGAATTAAAGAAATTATATAAAAAAAGAACTTTTAAATATTTAATTTAATATTAAAATTGATACATTATTTTTCAAAATTTTATGATACCTTCAAATTTATATTTTAATCGTTTTTTCAGCACCACATAAAATCATATCATAACATTGACGGAGACATGCTAAACAATACATTAAAATCGAGATGTATCTCGCTGCATTGCACGAATACTCTCCTAGTATTCTTTTAACATCTTTAAGATAAAATGGCTGGTCTATCTTAATTATTAGTGAGCTTAAACTGATTTAATTGATCTTGATTATCAGAACAAACTGTATGAAAATACAGTGAAATTTACTTACTTTTATTTAACGTAACATTCTCATTTTCTCAATTACTATAACCGTTCCTTTGAGACCCCGGAAAATGGACAAATTCCTTTTCTTAGGAACACATATAGAACTATAAGATAAGTAAGCCTCTTCAGACCATACAAAGAGTTTGGTTAAGATATGATAGTATAAGTTAGTATTATAATACAACAAATTTGTGGTTTAACACACTTTTTTGAAGTAGTTTAACAAACATTTAAATCGGAGCCAACACAAACTTTATTGCATTTTCGATAACCATCCATTTCATACAAACCCTACAAACCAGTCACATTCATTCATTTTTATGATCAATGGTCATGATTAAAACAAGTTATTTTAGTAAAGTAAAAAATAAAACAAAAAGAATTGTTATTATTTTCTCTAATAAAAGGGCAAAACGGGAATAAGTTTTAAATGTTTTGAGATCATTGAAATATCCTTTTCCGAAATTAAATCCCCTTTCTTAAAAGTGTTTGAATTAACTTATGACGGTACCACACCGGATAAACTGATAAAATAGATAGAGATACCATTTTCTTTTCTCATCCAAACACTAGAACTCCTTATTGCCGGTACCACATTGGAATAAGTTAATAAGTTAGAAGAAAGTAACTCATTAAAATCTCCTTATCACCGGTGCCAAAACGATATAAACATTTCTTTTTTTTTCTCCATCCAAACACTAAAAACTATTTATTACTGGTACCACACCAAAATAAGGTAATAACCACTTTCAACAATTCAAGTTCGTTATGGGATGAACTGGAGATATGTTTTTTCTGGGAACCGTTTTATGGCTTTAGGCATCACTACCTTGTACAGTATGCATGACAATTTGTACAAATCGATGGTGGTTATTTGTATTTTTTAAGAAGCTTTAGAATTGGACGGCTGAGATTTATTTACTGATAATCTCGATTTCGATTCAATTTGGCTCCATTCCGGTTTGAATTCGAGAAAAGAAGACAGCGATTAGCGGTTAGATGCTCTAAATTATGAAACTAGCATTGTTTGATTTACACCATTAATTGATGCCATCATGATCCTGATTTATGATCACAAATGATTTCAGATCTGTGTTTCTTGAGTTCTAGGAATCGCTGATTCTTAGTAGATCTTTCTATTTCGATACTTCTTATGAAGATCGAAGTGGGATTTTGTGTATGAACGATCAAACTGGCTGTTTCATTTGTATTTTTACAGTTTATGGAAGCGGGATTTTGTAGATCACACTCAGGAAAAACAACAAACACTTGGTGTGCTTAACTTAATAGTGTATATCTACATGAATTTTGCCTAAAACTTGTACATATTGCAAGAATTCCTTTCTGTTTCTTCGATTTGTTAAGCAAATATCACAGGTGATTGTGATGTGTATTCGAAGGACCAGAAATTATGCCCAACAAACTGAATCGAAACAGGATGGAGTTTTCTTCATTTTCTGAAGCAAGTAGCTCCAGAAAGCATTTGAAATCATGTATGTTTGGAAGTTTTAGCAAGAAGGGGTTCCAGAGGGATCAATCTCGCACGACTGATGATCTGGAATGGATTAATCGGATTACAGAGTGTCCAGTCTATCATCCTGCAATCGAGGATTTCGAGGATCCGTTGGAGTATCTTCAGAAAATTGCACCGGAAGCATCAAAATATGGTATGTTTTGATTTTCTTTTCGAGTTTCGTTATATAATCGCCAATGAATATGCAAGATTGGTTAAGCCTAATGCCATACTAGTTCAGATTATCATTGGAATATCATGTTTATTTTAGAGCTAAATGCATGAAATAGCAACCTACTTTTATAAATTCGTCAAAGTACAACGCCCTGATAAAAAATAATTTGAAAGTACAATACTGTAATAGGAGAAAATGAAAGTACAATGCTGTAATAAGGAAATTTATGAAAGTAGGTTGCTACTACGTGCGTTCTTATGGTGTTAAGAATTAACTAAACTGTCTATAGGAGTATGCAAGATCGTTCCTCCTTTAACTTCTGGCGCTCCAACTGGTGTTGTAATGAAGAAGGAGAAACCAGGTTTCAGATTTACACCTAAAGTTCAGCCCCTTCGGATTGCTAGATGGACGATGGACGACAAGAACACATTTTTCATCGGGAGAAAGTAAAGATATTATTGAGTCTTTTGGTCGAATGACCTTTCGTCAGTATTTTTTTTTTAAATCCATGACCTTCTGACAAGGTTTAAGGAGAATGCCATTGTTTAACAGAAGAATGTCCCTTCCATACGCAAGAATACCTAAAAATGTGTAAGAAGGTTAGGGATTTAAAAAGCACATGGTCATTTGGCTAAATAACCAGATTTTATTGGGCCTTTTGGTTGAATGACCTTCTGTAAGGTTTTTTTTTTAAATACACGACTTTCTGATAGGTTTAAGGAGAACGCCACTGTGTAATAGAAAAACGTCACTTTCATGCACAAGAACGCCTAAAAACATGTAAGAAGGTCATGGATTTAAAAAGCACCTGGTCATTTTAGCTAAATAACCAGATTTTATTGGGTCTTTTGGTTGAATGACCTCCTGTCAGTTTTTTGTTAAATCCATGACCTTCTGACAGGTTTAAGAAGAATGCACAGTTTAACGGAAGAGTGTCACTTTCATACACAAGCACGCCTAAAAACATGTAAGAAGGTAAAAAACACATGGTAATTTAGCTAAATAACCCGATTTCATTTGGGTGTCCAACTATTAGTACTGCTGTCATCGGTTATGATCAACCTGATATAACCTATGCCTTTCTTTCAGAAGCTACACTCTTCGTGATTTTGAGGTCATGGCAAACAGGGTGACGGCTAACAAATATTGTTTATCGGGATGTCTTCCATCCGCATATTTGGAAAGGGAATTTTGGGTCGAAATGATGCATGGCAAGAAGGGAACAGTCGAATATGGAGTGAATGTAGATGGAAGTGCTTTCTCGTCTTCCTCTAATGATCACCTTGGAAACAGCAAATGGAACTTGAAGGTCTCCTAGTTTCCATTTCCTTCAGTAGTCGGGTCATTTACGTATCTAACCTTAAATGAGATTTTAATTAAATCCATTACCTCCTGACCTGTTAGAAGAAAAATGGCTTCATGCTCATCAGAAGGTCATGGATTTAATAAAAATCTCGTTTAAGGTTATATACCTAATATCTCTTCAGTAGCCACACAACAAACTGTTTTCTTTGATGTCTAGACTTCTAGTTTTGCATACATACCATTTTTCTTCTAATCTATCTCCCATTTTTGGTTTCAGAAACTTCCAAGACTGCCGAGATCAGCACTTCGTTTGGTGGAAAATCCCGTTCCGGTAACATGATACTTTCTTTTTATAGAATTGCTCGTACTCCCTCTGTCCCAAAATAAATATCCACATTTCTATTTTAAGTGTCAACTTCCAAAAGTGCTTACTTTCCGTCTCTACCCCTAATTACGATATGTAGAAATTCATAAGCCTCTATTATTTAGGGTAAAATTGTCATTTAATTAATTAAAATGTGTAACAATTACAAATTTCTAAAACCGTGTGCGTTTTAGTTTTCATTTTGGATATTTATTTTGGGATTAAGGGACACGATACATTGGGGTTTTCTGCGCATTTGACATGCCTGATTTTGACTTGTACAGGGAGTGACCGATCCCATGCTGTACATAGGAATGCTCTTCAGTATGTTCGCGTGGCATGTAGAGGATCACTATTTGTATAGGTATACTATAATTTTGGTGGCTTTTTCTAACTTGATAACCATACCAAACCAAACGATCCTAGTATATCCTATTCGAGAGTAGGATCTGGGGAGGGTTAGATGTATGTAAACCTGATATCTAACTCAAGTGCGTTTGGTACGAGGACTATACTGGACGGGAGCGAGATTGAGGTAGGTGGATGAAAGAATTCTGGAAAGTTTTAGGGTTTTAATTTGATATGTGTAGTGTACTGATTGCCAATCTTGTCCCATCTCTTTGATTTTTGTTTCATCTATTTTGGTGGGACTAGAAAAATGCATTTTTGCCCCCCCATAGTCCTATCTTGTCCTAGTCTAATGTCGCACCAAACATGAGACAACACATTTTTGTCTTGTCTTGTCCTGTTTTAGTGGTAGTCGATTTGAATGTATTTATCTTCTCTTCTTTCAGTATTAATTATCATCATTGTGGGGCACCAAAAACATGGTATGGAGTTCCTGGTAGTGCTGCTCACGAGTTCGAGAAGGTTATCCGCCGTCATGTTTACACTAGAGAAATTTTGCCAACTGATGGAGGAAATGGAGCTTTCGAGTTGCTTGCAGAGAAAACGACTATGTTTCCTCCAAAGATCTTGTTGCAAAATCGTATCCCGGTCTACAAAGTTGTCCAATCACCGGGGGAGTTTGTCATCACCTTTCCTAGAGCATATCATGCGGGTTTCAGTCATGGTATGTGATGATGATGCTATGGTGGATCCTTTGGTTAGAATGACCTTCTGTCAGGTTTCTTTTTAATTCCTATAACCTTCTGACAGGTTTGAGGATGTCACTACTTAACAGAAGAATGTCACTTCTATATACAAGAATGTCTAGAAACGTGTCAAAAGGTCATGGATTTAAAAACCACTTGTGAGGAGGTCATTTGGCTAAAAAAACTATGCAATTGTTAGAGTCCTATATCAGCTAGACTTTGACCATTTCTCCTCAACATATGTTGAACTCTCCATTTTCTCTTCAAGGGCATTTTGGAGAGTAATCTAATGGGGTTATACATATTCACAGGAGTGTCTTTCCGGGTAATGTCTTGCTTTTGAGGTCAAACCTATTAATTTTGAAACTAGTTTCGTTACAAAATTTGCACCAAGACGTTCTTTTGTATGGAATTCTCTTCAAATCGTAATGAATGTCTATAAGTCGAAAACTAGTTGGCTTGGCCTCAAAAGTGAAACAATACCTCTTCTTTTGGAACAAAACCAAACCAAACCAAACCAAACAAACCCAATATATCTCACCCGAAGGTGGGGTCAGGGGGAGGTGAGATATATGCAGACCTGACCTCTACCTTAAAGAGTAGAGCAGTTGTAGCCTTCTAAAACTTTGATCATTCAATTTCACTTTGCAAGTAGGCTTCAACTGTGGAGAGGCGGTGAACTTTGCAGCCCATGACTGGTTCCCATTTGGCGGGGCTGCTAACGAGAGATATGCACTTCTTCGAAAGAAGCCCATCATTCCTTATGAAGAAATTCTATGTAAAGAAGCTATGATTCTTTCCTCCAAGACTCGAAAAGATGATACTTGCGATCCTGATGCGGTTTCTGAGCGTTTTATCAAGATCTCATTTACATCTCTAATTCGAAAGCATGATTGTGCCCTTTTGTGGTTGAAATCACTCGACCGATCTCTTAGAATTGCTTCAAATCTCGAAGAAACCATCAGCTGCAGCCTCTGCAAACAGGATTGTTATGTGGCTAATGTCATCTGCAACTGTTATGTTGATCCCATATGTGTTTTTCATGGTAAACCCTCTTGATACCAGTTTCTAATTGCCAAATTATTGTAGTTGTATTAGATGGAGGAGCAAACGAGAACATAGTCAAAATAACGGAATGCGAGAACAGTCAAATCACATGTGATCACGGAACACGATCAATGTAAGGGAACGGTGCATGGGCGACTTGGCCAACCTCGCGCGTAATCACATGTGGTTTTACACGTGAGTTTAGTGTAAAATCACATGTGATTTGGCAGTTCTCCTATTTTTCCTTGTTTGAACCCAACTTGGTTGTATTAATATAGCACATATTACAGATACAGAACTCTTTAAATGCGGTTGTCGGAGCGATCGTTTTCTTTCTGTGAGACGAGACCTACCCAAAATGAAAGACGTGGCGAAAAAGTTCGAAGAAGAAGAAAAGTTAATCCGGGGGGCAGAGAAACGGACGAAACATGACAATTGTGTTTCTCCTGGCTGCAATCGACACCGGAAGGTACACTTCACGAACTCTAAAATAGTCAACTTGATCACAAGTCTATGATCAGAGTAACAAAATTGACTTTATAGGCCACTAAATATGTTTAAATGTTCTACTCAAATTTTTTGTTATCCTGTTATTAGTTGTTAGAGCATCTCCAACAGATTATGTAACCATCCGTTTTTGCTAATAATGTTTTAAGACGTGTATTTTGGATCAACTTTGAACCAGGGTCAAGATACATCGGATCGGATCAGATATGTTGATACAAAGATTCAACACAGTAAAGTATGTGGAAAAGAGGGTAGTAGGTGTAGAAAACTGAAGACATTTTGTGGGAAGAACATTGCCAAGGTTGATGTGGCAACACCTGTAAATAAGAGAGGGACCAGGGGTAAAATAGGAATTTCACCCACGTGGAAGGAGAGAAGATCAAGTGGTAGACTGAAGGAATTAAACAAGAAATATGGAAAGAAGGCTTCTAAGTGCCACCTTTGTTGTTCCAAAATTGCCCATTAAATTGTATATAATTTAGTATTTTATTAATAGAATTATTAGCTTGTAATAGTTTCAAATATATTCACTTTTATGGTGTTCGTTCGCATTGAAAAGGTAACACTTCTTATTTTTTGTTTGTATGTATAATTACATAAAATAAGAAGTGTTACCGTTTTTGTGCATATGTAACAGCAAATCTGATCTATCTTTTCATAAAAGTCAGAAAATTGAAGTGCGCATATGTTTGTAACTATCAAAAGGTTAACCTGACCCAAAATTGTACGAACGTTTTGAACTGGTTTTATATGTTCCTAATAAAACCATGACGGCTTAGCAATTCACATCACATAGCGATAGGTAACAAATGAACCTGTTATGTTGCTGTTATAAGTCACTTTCACCACCTGCTTCTTTTCGAGTCCATAGTACCTTGCGATAGCATCGGTCGCCAGCATATATGGAATCTAAAAGTACAAAAAAATAAAAAATAAATTACTTTAAAACAAACCCGTTTATTCAAATAGTGCGTATCAAAGATCATCGGAGGTAGGTGTTAATAAACCATGTTGTTTCTATCAGAATCTACGTATGTACTTCACAAATGTGAATAAACCATAGTACCGGATAAAAAAAACTTAGACAAGCAATAGCAGAAAACGAAAATCATTTAACTTTTTATATATTTTATTTTCCAATATAATTAACTGTATGTTATTATCTACTAATTTGGGCTCCTATTATATAATTAAAATAGTGAACATATTTTATCTACTAATTTTTTGGACTATTGTCGATAATTATCGAGTTTGTATTTTCCATATGTCTTGCACGTGCTTAAGGCCACATGATTAGGCCCCAAAATCATGGGATTGGAATGAAATGAAAATCCAAATCCCTCCAAATCCAATCTAATTTCGTAAACCAAACGGGACCTTAGTTTTAAGATTTTGATATCGCTATTATGTTGGAGATTCAAACTAGAAAAAGAGTTGATATATAATAATGTAGGGTCTTTCTCATTATATCAAATCCTGCCAATAGTATGCTTGATGAACTACCCTTTATGTGTTCATGCGAAAATAGCAAAACTTTCACCCTCTAGGCGTTGTAACCGAGTCTTTCAAAAAGATAACCGGCTTGGCTCGATTTTATGATGATCTACAGGCTAGAGCCTAGACGTTATGAGTTTGAACTACCCTTAGGTGGCGTTTGGGTTACATATTGTCTAGTCATTATGAGTTATTTGAAGGATTTCCTGGATTTGAAATTCCGGGATCTCATTGAAATTTCACAAACATGAGATTTTGAAATCCCACAGAAGTGGTTGGTATTTCACGGTATTCCGTAGGATTTGTAAGTACTAAATTTTTTAAATATGTTAAAAACATTTGTTTTGTAATAATCAATTAATAAAAATGTGATAATATTTTTATAAATTATATATAAAGAATGAAATTCAATTTCATTCCAAATCCTACAAACCAAACATGGCAAAGATTCCAAATTAATACTTCCAATTCCAAATCCTTCCATGAAATTCAAATCCCTCAAAACTATTCCATCAAACTAAACGCCCCCTAAGAGTTCAAAAAATGGGTTAATTCTTGGTTGCGGAATGAATTAGTAGACAATAATCTTACCTTATTGTCGGCCAGTTCATACTTTTTAAGCAATTGCTCCTTCTCTTCAGTAGTCAATATTTCATGCTTTGGCGCAGCAACATGTGTTGTAATGTTGACAAACAGTTCAGTAATCTAAAAACCAGATCAATGCATTAGAATTCAAACAAGGATCACTAAAAGAAGAGTACTAAATGTGAAGTATGCCCAAATGTGTAATTTTTGACATATTTAAGAGGGTAATTAAAAAAGGGTAAATATGGAAATGCAGTACCGGTTTCATTTTTTACTTGAAGTATATAATATTTATATAATAACAAATACTCACACACTCCTCACCACAAGAAGGCTAGGATTTACTGGTAACCCAGATATACCATTGGGCCGATGATCCTATGGTTTCCGGTTTTCATCTTTTAGAGGATATATTATGTCCAAGCATAAGAGGGGTATACGATTTGTAAAATGAAGCTCAATAAAAATGAGTGAATTGGATTTTCAATCAATATACTTTTGGAGATGCAAAATGAACCACTGACTTGCAATTTCTTGCATTTTTGACCATCATTTAACAAAATAAAATGGTTGTTTTGCAATGAACTGAACACGAACAAGTTTGGTTATTTCAAATGCCAAAGTTTGCAAATTTCAGTGTATGGCTGTTTACAACAAAGTGAGAAATACAAGTTGAAAATTAACTAAAAGCTTTAGGGGGTGTTTGGGAAAGCGTTTCAAACGGACTTATTGACTTATACCGGTGCCAAACCGGTAATAAGTCATTTTGGAGTGTTTGGATAAAAAAAAAAAAAAGTGCTTATACCGGTACCAAACCGGTAATAAGTCGTTTTTGATAAGTTAAACCCTCTTGACTTATTTGACAGATTACCCTTTTAACCCTGGTTTCTCATCGCATCCATCTCATCATCGTTGCCGGCAAGACTTCCACAGACGACGTTCTTGCTGGTTTCGTTCGCATCGTTGCCGGCTATCGCATCCGATCTTGCTGGTTAAGAACCTTTAATCGCCGGCGACCTGGTGATGCTTTAATCGCCGGCGACCTGGTTTAGGGTTTAGAGCCGACGACGAGAAGGAGGCGACGAGGCGAGGCCGGCGACCTGGTGATGCTTTAATCGCCGGCGACCTGGTTTAGGGTTTAGAGCCGACGACGAGAAGGAGGCGACGAGAAAGGGAACGCACGGAGAGGAGACGGCTTGATTTCTTTTCTAACCCTCAACTGGTACATAACCTCAAATGAACCGGGGTGTTTTGGTCATTTTGCTTTTTCGTACCGCTATAAGCTAATCCAAACACTTTTTACAAAACTCCAGTTTGATACCTCATAAGTTAATAAGCACTTTTACAAAAAAGCATAAGTTGTTTTAAATAAGCAATCCCAAACACCCCCTTAGTATCAGTTATCATAAAAAATGAAAAGAATTGTGCTCCTGGATCTAGTTGAAGGCTGCACACTATCCTGAACTCGACTTTTTTCTGATTAAACCAAACCAAACCAAACAAGCCAAGTTTATCCAACCCAAGGGTGGGATAGACTAAAAGATGGTCATTCAATTCCCCGAGATGACCATTCGTCTACACAAAATGGCTATCCATTTCCCCAAATAGATGAATTTTTTTAACAAGGATTACCAAACAGTGATGATTTTCCTTAGAATCTATTTGTTAAAAAAAATTAAAGGCTAATCAATTTACATCTGAATCTATCATTGCAAATCATTGCTACTGTAATACATATCACTCAAAAGCCTTCCGTTTACGAAATTTCTATGTTATAACCGTATAAAGAGTTTTCTATAAAATCTTAAGTGGAGCTGAATGATTTAAGTGACTTCCTAGTGCTTAAGCTCTACACAGGGATTAAGAGTACTTAAAAGATGCATAAACAATTTATATAAATATAAAAATGTATAAATATCATTAGAAGAACATATAACCATAGGACTAATAAGTTGATGGTACATCATTTTGGTACAATTATTTTTCTAAATATAAAAATGTATAAATATCATTAGAGAACATATAACCAGCAGCGAAAAGTCGATTAATCCCCATGTTACTATTTTGGACTGCTTAATCCAACAATTAGTGCTGATCGAGTGGGTGGATGATGCTTAAGCTTAGACTGCCCATTAAGCTCCTCTAACTAATAGAAGCGGTGGGTCATGCTGGGCAATTTAGCTAAATGACCTTCTCCAGATGCTCATTTTGCTGAACAACCCTTTAGTGTATTTCTAAGTTTTTGTGAGAGCAAACTGTTTAGGACTGGGGGCAGGTTAGAAAAAGACCATTAAGCTAAAAAGGTTAAAAGGTCATGCTCCCAATTGAAAATCCATTTAAGGTCATTTATCCAAAAAAAACCCGAGTGATGCTTATAACATCTAGGCGAAACTTAAGTGGCACTAAGGGAGATTTATTAGAACCCTGTATATAAGTGGGACATACGGATAATGATCTTTGCTTGATGGACGTTTTCTTTGATCCTTGAATTAATAGAAAAATGTGGGCATCTTACAGGGAACATTTCCACCTTGACTTGAAATTCATCAAACACTGTCCGAGCAAAATGATTCATCTTGTCTTGCAAAACTATGATAATCCGGTGCAAGCTCTCCTTATTGGGGATGTTAAACAAAATGTGAGTAGCTTTTGCTTTGTTTATCTCCCCAGGACCACAGAAAATGACCAAAATCTGGAACACAAGAGAAAATATTGTCAGGGAACTTGCAAAGCATATTAAAGACGGCATTAAATGCAGAAATTGGCTACTACAATATCAGTTTACACACGAAATGGCCTTCAAGATATATTGCAATGCTTTTCACACAAAAATGAACCCAATTCAGTATAGCTGAAGAACTGAACTTATCATACAAAAGAAGATTTAGTTTATTAAGCCCACAATCAGCACTCCAAGATTCGATCAAGGAAACCTCACCGCACCAGAAGGTTTGCACATTGGGCCTTAAAGATGAATCCTCAGTATCTAAAATAAAACCCAATAAAAAGGTCACCAAAAATTAGGAAGCATGTGGTATACGAAGTCGGTTACCATTTATTATGAAAAAACCACCCTTCTTGCCAAATCTAGGTCTGTTGTTGGAGTTGGACCAAGTCATTTTGAAATGTTTCTAGAAATTTAATTTGAAAATGAGGTCATCCAAAATCTCAAGAAAAGTCAAACAAACTAAGAAGCTTGTTACATGTTGAAGATATGTAATACAGCTCTGGTACAGAGTTGAGAATAGGAAGCAAAATTGAGAATAGAGAGAGAGATGCAGAAGTTTTATGTATTATGACTTGTACAAAGAGCTTCAATTATAGAATAAGATAAGAAAGTCTAATCACCTTTAATTAACACTTCTCATTGTCATACATCCACATGAGCAATTACCATGAGTTAGTTGACTAACAAACAATCACAAATAAGAGAAGTGCTACTGCTGATGTATGATTAACTAACAATCACATACAACTTTAGCAGTAGTACTTTTCTTATTTGTGATAAGTTAGTCAACTAACTTATAGTGATTACTCATGGATATATGACAATGAGAAGAGTTAATTAGAGGGGATTATATTTTCTTATCTTATTATATAATCGTAGCACTGTAGCTATTTTTTCTTTTTTTATTAACCTGGATATCCAACCCGCTATGAGAACCGACTAATCCCATAGCGACCACCTGCTTTGCTGATAGTCCGAAATCACCGCATTTGAACCTCCGTGGCCACAATGAGATTTTTATTCTTCCTTGGATTTGAACATGGGATCTGTAGCTATGTTTTGTAAGGGCCATAATACAGAAAACTTGTGCATCACTCTCTATGTTCAATTTTGCTTTCTGTCTTCTATCATTGTTGTATTATGATATCAAAGCACCAAAGATTCAACTCTCTTCAATCTTTTTAGACTGTCTGAAGATTCATTTCATGTTCATTCTGCTATCACAATTTGACGCGATGGTTCAGACACAAGTCCAGAATACACCAAATAGGAACAACGATCCATTCTTCCTCAATAATTCAGATAATCCAGGTCTGATCCTTGTTTCTCTGATTCTAGAAGATGAGAATTATATGGAGTACAGCCATGACCATAGCACTCCCCTCGAAGAATAAAATAGGATTCATCAATGTAATCATTCCGAAACCTAATGATTCCGATGCAGACATACTCAATTCTCGGGATTGCATCTACAATATGGTCATGTCTTGGATACTAAATTCGGTATCCAAGGAAACTTCATTTAGCATCATTTTTTTCCTAGACACCGCTGCAAAGATATGGTCAGATCTTAAATACCAATTTCAGCATAGCATCGGCCCGAGGATTTTTCGGATCCGATAAGATCTGATGATTTTTGCTCAAGGTCATGATAGTGTGGGTGTTTACTTTAACATTATCAAATCTAACATTATGGATTTCTACGTCTACATTTGCCAAAATCATTGCCAATGTGATCTATTGATTTCCAACAATTGCTTACAACTGTTGTACCCTAACCAAGTGATATAAATGATTGTATGACCCTTGGATATGAACATTTTGGCAACAAATATAATGAATTGAACAAACAAGTAACACATTATCAGAAACTTGGAGAAAAATTTCAAACAAAAAATGGAGAAAGTAAGAGGAAATATAGAAGTTCAGTCGGATATATATATAAATACAGATAGATAGATAAATGATCAAACGGGAAGGATACCTATTAAAAAGAACAAGAAAACTGATGAATTATATGTGATTTTACACTAAATAGGTATCGTTTTCGTGTTCTAGATAGGTATCGTTTTCACGTTTGATCCTGCATATGTCATGTATGTACGTATATGTATATATTGTTTCTGTACGCTCCGACACAAGACTACAAACCCCTAACGAAACGGATACCTTTTTGGATGGGTTGGAGGAGAAAGGGGCACAGATACGGAGATGATCAGGATCAGGCTGGTTTCCAAACACCGAACGGAAGTCGGCGAGAGAGCGAGTGATCTCGGAGTCGTTGATGACGCAGCCTCTATCTCTTAACATTTCCAAAACAGTTCGGCGTGCAAGGTAGTAACGGTGGCTCTCCGGTGGGCCGGCATCAGCCTTGTTAATAATGCAGGAGTTTTCACCAACATGAGTGCTTCTGGTTGGACTTACATAGCCAAGTCCTGCTGTGCTGCGACTCGCCATTTTTAGGCTTGAAAATGGGGGCGGAATGATTTCAGTTGTCAGTCAGTGAAGCAGGAGAGGGAGACGAAACGTGTCAAAGATGGTGAGAGAGATGGAGGCTGTACGGACATAAAGACGATCAAAATGGGGATCGCCGAAAATAATATCTCTAATAATCTATGTTACCTTATAAAGTAAATTTATCAAAAGTCTTAAAAACAATTTTTAATGTATAAAGTTTTAAAAATAATTTATAA
Organism: Cynara cardunculus var. scolymus; assembly: GCF_001531365.2. Lineage (NCBI taxonomy): Eukaryota > Viridiplantae > Streptophyta > Magnoliopsida > Asterales > Asteraceae > Cynara > Cynara cardunculus. Next base: position 6,711,990 of record NC_037539.1, read on the forward strand.
TGCATTAAGTACTACTATTTTATGTATTCAATCTTTAAATCTTTTAATATACAATTACAATAACACATAGTACAAGTTACCAATACACATTATTACCTTTTCTTTTCATGTTCCCAAGATACTTTTGACACCTTTCACTCATGTCTTTACCCTCTCATACCTCTATGTCTTCTCCTCATCCCCCAATGTGAGATTCAAATTGATATTCACCATGAGTTATTAAAAGTTCTCACATTTAATTGTTCTAGAACTCTCACTCTCTAGCTCTTGATTTTTTGCTCTTGGTGTAAATTGAATACATTTGTTAAGTCGTTTAAATATGTTGGATTTTAAATATATTGGATTTTAAACTGTCATATAATTTTTTTCATCGATAGACTGTAATTGGAACCCTAATCTTATTTATTCAAATTGTATTAATATGTAAAGACCAAGTGTAACTTATATCATCGTTATTCTCTAATAAAACCAGTGAAACTTCAAAACACGGCTCGCGTCACATTGCACGGGTACACAACTAGTTATGTTATATTTTTTTAGAATAGAACATGAAAAAGTTAAAATTTCTAAAAAAAATTACATCAAACTCCAACAGCTACTATATTTTATTAATTCAACCGTTGACTATATTAATAAAATATTCAATACATTTAATAAAATATTATTTTTCGTTCTTATACATTTAACTTTAATAAGTTTAATTTGTTGAATATGACTAAAATATTGTTTCTCTCTTTTCTATACAGTTTTAGAGATTTCCTCTAAATTTAGAGATTTTTAGAGCATCTTCAACAACTATGCTAAAATGGAGAAAAGTGAGATTTTAGCATTTTTGTTACTTCAACATCTATGTTATCCTCAATACTACAAGTCTACAATATAGAAAAGAAGAGAGAGATTGTAAAAGTCTCGAAATCTAGAAAAATCTCTAAAACTTTATAAAAGAGAGAGAAACAATATTTTAATCATATCCAACCAAATAAACTTATTAAAGTTAAATTTGTAGAAGAGAGAAATAATATTTTATTAAATGTATTGAATATTTTATTAATACTATAAGGGTACTCGCACAATGCAGCGAGATATATCTTGATTTTAATATTTCATTTTATTCTTTATCTCGGTCGATGTTATAATATGATATTATGTTATTTTGATAAAACGATGATGTTTTTATTTTTGAATAAAATATAAATTTGAAGATATCATAAAATTTTGACAAAAGTATATCGATATTAGTATCAAATTAACTATTTAAAATTCCTCATTTTTTGGGTAATTTTTTAATTCAATTTTTTTTATTATAACTTAATTTAGGTACAATAACGAAATAATTTATATTTGGTTTGATAATATAATTTTCCTATGAAGATACTAATTAATTATTTTATTATAACTCAATAATTATTCTAATTATATTTTAGATTTTTATATTTTAAAATGAGATGTTTATCTTGTATTTGATTATGTTTATCCACAGTTAGTTATACGAATTCAAACATCGAGCTTTAATAAGTTGTATTTATGCATAATTTACTTGTAATCTTGAATTTTAAGTAATATGCATCAATATATAGTACTTTATGCATAAAAAAAATGTTTTTTAAGAGTTTTAGTCAAATGCTTTATAATATAGTATAGATAACTAATGCTAAAATTGCTAAATTAGAATAGCTATTGGAGTTAGATGTAATTTTTTTAGAAAATTTAACTTTTCACACTCTATTACTGAAATTTATTAACATAGGTGTGGAATATGCTCTTACAATCTATCTAATATTTTCTCTATTTTAGAATTAAGGACAACATAGCTGTTGGAGCAATAATAATGCTAAAATCACACTTTTATTCATTTTAATATGACTGTTGAAGATGTTCCAAGAGGTAAACCAACATCTTATTTGCCCATTATTATTTTCAAAACCCTCAGCAACGACGTTTCTCAATCGATTAACCTTAATCCATTTTGGAGAAATTTTAAGGAATCTATTGGAGATGCCCAAAAAATGATTAACACGGGAAATAATCATTTTTTATTATATTTTCACCAATAAGAAACCTTGATGTTAAATGTTTACAAGAGATAAATAATATTTTATAACATGTATAAAATGTTTTAATGATATAATTAATATTATAATCTTTAAGATACAAAATCTGTTTGAGTTGAATATAATTATTTTTGAAGATTTTGAATTTTAATTCTCCGTTTTATAATTTTTTTTTCTTTTTGAAAATATCTTTGAAGATTAGCCTTAGGTATGGGAATGGGGCGGGGACCCCAATCCCAGTTTATGTCCTTATCTCAATCTTTATCACTGTCCTCGCTAGAGAATATTAAAATGATACCCGCGCAATGCAGCGAGATAAATTTCGGTTTTAATATTTAGTTTTTATTCTTTGTTTCTATCCATATAATACGGTTTTATGTGGTTTCGAGAAAACCATAATGTTGTTATTTTTTAATAAAATATAAATTTGAATATAACATAAAAATTAGAAAAAAAATCGATATTAATATCAAATTAATTATTTAACCGTTCTCGTTTTTTTGGTGTAACTTCTTTAATTCAATTTTTATTATAATTTAATTTAGATTTAACAAAAAAAAATAATTTGTTTTTGTTTTAACAATATAATTTTTTATAAAGATAATAATTAAACATTTTGTTAAAACTTAATGATTATTTTAAATATATTTTAGATTTTCTATATTTAAAATGGATGTTTATTTTGTATTTGATTATGTTTATCTGCAGTTAGTTATACAAATTCAAAAATGAAGCTTTAATGAGTTGTACTTAAGCAAACTCATTTGTAATCTTGAATTTTAAGTAATATGCATCAATAAACAGTACTTCATGCATAAAAATGGTTTTTAAGAGTTTTTGTCAAATGCTTTATAATATAGTATAGATGATCACATTCTCATTTCTGTCTCCAACAGGGAATATGGGAGTTTCCCCTATTTATTTGAGACATTTTAAGTCAAACGTGTTAAACAATATATACACGATCGATACTGATCCATGTTTAAATCTCATATATTTCTAAAAGTTTTATTTTACAGAGAATCAAATATTCATATGTGAACAAAATCACAACATCATACGTAATTGTTTGATGAAACAATTTCAATTCTTTATTTTTATCTGAAAAAAACAAGACAAGTCAAAAAAATGTATATAAGAAGAAAGATCAAGATTTGTTATAAATCTAAAAGATACTAAATAATTCTCTATAAATAATATATTTAATAATAAATATACAATATATATTAACAAATATACAATATATTTAATATACACGGGTGAGGCGAGAATCACGTTATCCAACCCTGTCCCGTTCCCGGTTTTTAACTTTTGGAGATCCTCGTTTCCATCTCCAATCCCTGGTTATTGCACGGAATCCCGGCCCGTCGGTATTGGTACATCGGGTTCCACAATGGGACGCGTCTTATTCCTATCATGCCTATTGAAGATGCTCTTACGAGTATTATGCATATGCGTAAAGCCTATTTTTAGATTAATTTTTTTTTTACATAAATGAGGATTCTTATGCAAATTTGAGCGTGCCC
>NC_037539.1:6715666-6726365 GCF_001531365.2 Cynara cardunculus var. scolymus
GGTTGAATAAACCGACGAGCAGTTTGGTACGACTATGATTGGACGTGACAGAACTAGACAAGTTACCTCAAAAGTTATTTGATGATTTTAAATATTATATAATAGTTATAATTAACACAAATACAGTAATAGTTAAAGAATTTAATTTATGAATATTTTTATACAATTGTCATATAAATGAATACATACATATATAATGGTGTCAATTTTGAATGAAAAGTTTGATATGACTGATTGGTTGTAGTATTGGTGGTGGAGGGTGGTGGCCGACGGTAGTAGTGGCGATGGGCGGTGGTGGTCGGTGGTTATGGAGGTAGAGGCAGTGGTGGTTGGTGGACCACGGTGGTTATAAAGGACATGAAGATGGTGGATTGTGGTGGTGATGGCGGTTGACAATGGTGGATGAGGTAGTTGTGGCTGATGTAGTGAAGATAGTGGTAGTGGTGGTTATGGTGGAGGTGAGGTGGTGGTCGATGGTCGAAGGTTGTGAAGGTCGTGGAGGACGTTGTTGCAGTAGAGGAGGAGTTGGAGGTGGCCAATGGTGGTAGTGGTGGTGGCAATGGACGGTGGTGGTCGGTAGCCGAAGGTAGTTGTAGAGGTGGCAATGGACAGTGGTGGTCGGTAGCCGAAGGTAGTTGTAGAGGTGGCAATGGACAGTGGTGGTCAGTGGTCAAACGTGGTTGTGGAGGTCATGGATGAGGTTGTTGCGGTATAGGAGGAGTTGGAGGTGGCCGATGGTGGTACTGTTGGTGGTAATGGCTAATGGTGGTCGGTAACCAATGATGGTTGTAAAGGTGGCAATGGACGGTATATTTGAAAAAAACTCATATGTGAAACAAGACTGTTTTCGTGAGACACAATTTTTACATTTGAAACTTCACAGTGTTTTTGCTGTAAAGATTCGACTTTCTTTTACCTTCATAACATTTTGTTATGAAGTTTCAAGTGTAAAAATCGTGTTTCATGTGTCCCAACATGTCCACCGTATATAAATTAAGGAGAACTGAAAAGGTGCACCACAAAATACATGAGTTGATGGAGTCATGGCATTTAGCTAGAAACTACAAATGATGAGGAATATGTCAGCGAAAGGAGAGGAAAACAACATTGAGAAATATTCTCACCAAAACTTTTTCTCCCTCTCCTTAATTAGATCTGTTCCTGATATTTTATAGAGTTTGGATACGATATAAAAAAGGGTATTTTTATGCATGAAAATATCTTCAATATATTGTTTTTATCATCAAAAATAACATTGAATTCAAAAAATAATAATAATTCATATAAAACTGTTTTTCTGATTATTTCTTGATACATTATCAATCAATAATTATTTCTAGACTAATATTATCTACCACATCATTTTTACATAGTATCATCTATCTGTTCCACCATAAAAGAAATCATATGAAATACCTTTAATATATAGATTGACATGATTATGAATCACATTATTAACTATTTGGACTAACACTCTATGTACATGATCAATATGAATCAGTTGGGTTTCCATCTAAACTTATATTAATGTTTTTCATTACCGTTTTACACTTTTACAGTTAAACAAACTTTTTCAAAATTCCCATGTTGGTTATAACTTGAGAATTTATTTTTATTTTAGAGATATGAGAGTATTTAAGATTAATACACTTAATATTAGATGATAAAGAGTCAATAATGTATGAAAATGTTCAATCATAATTTTGAAATCCAAAATATAGATGTAAGTTAGTCTCATATGGTTGATAATTTTTTTTCAAAAGGTAAGAGTTTGGTAGTTAATAACAAGAAAGCTATTGTATTCTAATACAAAAATAGTATTCATGCGGATGAAATAATCAAAAGAATCAGTGGTAGATGAATGATAGATAATATATCAAGTTTTTTAGACAAATAATTTTAGACTTTGATACTAGATAAAAGAATTTAGATAAAAAAATAAGGAATGCGATAAAATGAACAACCAATTAAATTTTTACATATTTTCCTTTTCAATATAATTAATTAATAATGTATGGGTTTTAATATAATACTAATTTTTTTGAAGTCATATTAGATGCTACAAAAATCTCTCTTTTATTAACTAATTCTTTTTTTATTAACCTGGATATCCAACCCGTTATGTGAGCCGATGTGATAACCGGGTTCTGATCATTATCATAGGTATTTGTTATGTGAATTAACTGTTTATGTGGATACATAGTTACGTAAATTTAATATGTGAGTGTGTATTTTTATGCATAGGGATATATGCATAATATGTAGATATATATATATATATACATATATATGTGTATAAAATATATATGTGGAGTGTGTATGCATGAGATGCATGCATAAGTTTATATGTGTATGTATGTAAGAAATATTATGTGTRCATGCATGCATGTGGGTAAGGGCCTGGAGGCCAACTTTTTCTGTTTTGAAAAGGTATAAAAGGGAGAGTTTTACCTTCATTTCATTTTCTTGCCATTTTAAAACTTGTTTTAAGTAATAGTTCCCCCAGACGTGGTGACTTTTGTCTGTTCTGGTTTGGAACTGGGAATGTGTACTTTCAGACGTGGTGACTTTTGTCTGTTCTGATAAGTAGCMCTGTTTTGATGGAGGAATAAGGGTGACATATCAAGGAGAGGTGTACTTGGAATAAGGGTGGCATTGTCATATGTGGATAATATTATAACTCTTATTATTACTAATTGGATCTAATAACTTTGAGTCATCATTTCTTTGTGACCTGATGAATTAAAGATATTATTTCTATTTAATAATAATTTAGATGTTATTGAGAAGAGAAAAATGGTTTGTCATATCAGACAAGTATTGCTTTAAATCTTTTCTATTAATATTTTTAAAAGAATGGTCTATTAATTCAAGAAGTTTTGGTTTACATTATTTGTTTCATATTGGAAACGTTGGATCTCTAATCAGAGATATTTTATAGAACTGAGGTTCTTGGGTGTACTCTATTTTGCATGATATTGTGAACTGTATCATTTATTTGTACTGCAGAATATTTCTAAGCGGAATTACATTATTTTGGTGTTCATCACCCTGCATTTGCAAAGAAGGGATTTACTCATTAGACCCATCTGGTCTAACCCTCATTTTCTGTTTTAAATTATACAATGCAGGAATAGCGGGGTCCGGGAATATAAAAGGGAAAGGAAAAATGTGATTATTTTTCTAATATGTTGTCTGTTTTTGAAGATACATGTTACATTACATGTAATAGTACAGGATTTGTTTTGGAATTTTTATATGTAGATTTTGTACATATAGTAATCCTTGACTAGTGGGACCTTATGATGTAAACTATATTTCTATGAAATGAAATATATGTTATATGCAAATGTGGTGTTTGGGGGTGTTACAGCCGACTAATCCCAGGGGGACCATCTGCTTTGCAAATAGCCCGGAGTCACCGCATTTGAACCACCGTGGCTATAAGTGGATTTTTATTCCTCCTTGGATTTGAACCTGAGACCTCCCGGTACTTTTGATCTTTGGAGCCAAACTCAAACCAATCAGGCACGACCCTTGTGGTTTATTAACTAATTCTTTCAAACTACTATTATATACTAAAAGTGATCCCCGATTTCTTGTGGACCCTGAACATATGCTCGACTTGGTTATCACTCACTTTAACAAGTAGTGGCACATATTTTAGTTTCACCCCTAATTTCAATTCATTTATATAAAACTGTATATTTTAAATATATAGTAAACTACTGATTTAGTTCTCGAGTTTTATGATTTGTTATGGATTTAGTCATTTAAATATATTTATCATATAATAATCCTATATTTATGTAATTTGTTTTGGATATGGTCCATTATCTCCCTTTTAAGTATGAGGGTAAATTAGACTTTTTTTTGTTTTAATATTTTTAATTATGTTATATATATATATATATATATATATATATATGTAGAGTGCGCATTCAAGGTAGGGTTCAGTATTTTGTAATAACCGTAAGATCTAACATTTACCACAAATCCAAAAATAAATTTAGAATTTAATAATTTTGATAATTCTGACTTAAATTTTTTAATTAAAGGGCATTTTAAGTAATTTATAATTCTTATCTCTCCTCTCACCTCTCCCTTCTCCCCTCCTATGTGAATATTCTATTGTGATACTCATTCTATACATGTTGTGATACATTAACTAGGATCATTATCTCTATATACAAATAAAAACATACTGATATCTACTGTATACACGATGTGATACATACTGTGATCGTGATGGATTTATGAACCGGAGATAACACATTGTATTCACTAGATCAATATATAGGCTTCAAGATATGGGATAACATCCCTTTTTGCATATCATGCGTGGGATACTGTCTTTCATGATCTTTTCAATTGACGAGCATCATAAGCGATAACTTCCCCCTTTGCATCATTACACAACCTAGCCCCAACTTTGAAGTATCATTATAAAATCTTGTGAAACGTTAGGCAAAGATAGAATCGGTGCGTTATATAGTCTTTCTTTTAACATTCGGAAGGCCTCAAATTGTGCTTCTTTCTATTCAAACTTTACGTTCTTTTCGTCAACATCGTTAGTGATGTAGCGACACGGGGAGAAATCTTATATAAACTTGCGATAGTAATCAGCTAACCCAGGAAACTTCTCAGTACAGTTGGTGTTCTCAACGGTTCCCACTTTTTAATTGCTTCAATTTGGATAGGATCTACTTTGATACTAGTCTCTGAAACAATTTGCCCAAGAAACTGTACCTCTCGCAACCAAAATTCACACTTTGATAATTCAGTATACAGTTTTTCCTGTTTTAACAACTCTATTATCAAACGAAGATGATTAGCGTGATCTCCTTGTGACCGAGAATAGATAAAAATATCATTGACAAATAATTACAAATTTATCAAGATATTGATTACATACTCGATTCATCATATCCATAAAGGTTGTTGGAATGTTTGTCAAACTGAATGATATCACTAAGAACTCGTAAAGCCTTTATATGGTATGAAATGTAGTATTGGATTCATCTTCTTCCCTAACTTTCAATTGATGATACCCTGATTATAAATCAAATCTTCGAGAAGTAACTAGCCCTAACCAATTGATCAAAGAGGTAGTCGATTCCCGAAAGTGGATATTTATTCTTTACAATAAACTTGTTGAGTTCCCGATAATCGATACACATTCTCATCGATCAGTGTTTCTTCTTTACAAATAACGCCAGTTCACCTTACAGAGATGTATTCGGTCTAATGAAGCCTTTATTAAAGAATTCCAATTATTACATCACCTCTTTATTATAGTATTGTACTTCTAGTTTTTTTATTACATCAATGTACTTTCAAACTATTTTTTATTAAGACATTGTACTTTGAAAAATTTACTCATTATAGCATTGGATAATCTTTTGATTTAAATTTACCCATTATACCAAGTTTTCATGTCACCTCATTGTCCACGTAGGTTGTCCACATGTACTATAGTGATGTGACTTTCTTGCTGAATCATTGTACTTTCAAAATTATTTTATTATAACATCTACTAGTTCTTATTAAACCCTGTATTTTTAATTTTGATATTTAGATATTTTACATGTTATTTAATAAATATATTAAATGAATTAAAAAAATTCTAAATTATTCGTTAATATACCAGTATCAATAAAACTAGTAGAACACAATTTATCTCGTTAATAATTTAAAAAAAATATGTGGTTTTTGAAAAAAGAAAATAAGAATTGTTCATTTTTTACCAAAAAATATTATCTTTTAAAAAATATATTATATTTGTTCAAAAACTTTTATTTTACGTATAAATATATTAAATTAATTAGATTTATTATTCAGTAATTACAGTATTACAAAATTGTAGTTCACAATTTATTTCGTTAACATTTTAAAGAGAACTTTAAAAGATATGTATTTATTTGAACAACAAAAAATAAGAAGTATTACATTTTTTACAAACAAAATATATCTCAAAAACAATGTTTCATATTTATTTAAGAAATATTTTACTCTAGAATGTTTAATTTGCATGCAACTTAATAAGAAAAAGTAAAAAAAATAAATATATTTTTAGATCATAACAATGAAAAATAAAAATTAGTAGTAATAATTTGAAATAGATTTTTATTTTTATTTTAGTTAAGTCATTAAAATGATGTGTCATCCACATCACCTCATTAAAACCAACAAACCAAAAAAGTCAAGAGGTTAACTGGTTTAAAAGGTAACAGGTTATCCATTGCTATTATGGGTAAATTTTTTAAAGTACGATATATTAATAAAAAATAATTTGAAAGTAAATTGTTATAATAAAAAAAACAAAAATAAAATATTATAATAAAAAAATTTATGAAAATATGTTAGTATTCCTAAATTTGATTGTGTTTGACTTGAACATATTGGTCGTGGGGGTTGATGGTGCTTGGTGGTGGTCGAAGGTATTTGGTGGTGGATTGAGTGAAAGATGATGAGAAAGGGTAATTTTTTTTTAATTGATTAATATTTTATAAAAGAAAATTAAATTAATTCATATTTTATAAAATAGAGAAAATTATAAAAAGACTAATTTACCCTTACATTTAACAGAAAAATGGACGACTAATAAGAGTGTAGAAATACAGTCTTGAGCACCTATTTAGGACCTTATTTTGCTTAGTTTTATAATTCCTAAAATACATATTGAGTCTTTTATTCATATTTTACATTTTATTAAGGTAATTTAGCTAATTAGTGTGTTGCTACGGCAGGTACTATTACAAAAGGGAGAGCAAATCACAATCATTAAGGGTTGGTGAAAAAAATCTTGGTGCTTAAATTTTGAGTGGGAACATCTTTTGACGAAGTCAGCAAAATCTACAAGAGAAAAGATTATGCTCACTTAAAAGTACCTAGTTTGAGTAGCAATTGACTACAAGTTTAATTGTATGTTAAGTAATAACTCATGGATGTTTACTTTTTGTATCTCCTACTCTATGCTATTATAAATAGTGACCCTAGTTTTATTATAAGTAAGCAAGTAAGGAGTCATTAATTTACTACAAGTTCTGATTTCTAAACCTTTTGTTTTTTAATTTTAATTTTGAAAGCTTTTGGTTTTTATTTCTGCATGTTTACTTTCTATGCATTTAATATTTTTACCCAATATGGGAAGCAGCATCCATTGATGAATGGTTATACAATGGTGGTCCTTATGAACTAATTGTTCTTTTCAGCACTTTACTTTAATATTATTTAAGCTTCTGTTATTTACATACTTGTCTTTACATTCAACAGTGTTGAGCTAAACATCCTAACTTGGGTGTAGGAGACAATTGGATAATTAAGCCTAAGGTGGTGTTTTTTTTTTTAAACTCTTATTTTACCACTTATGTCTGATTCGGTCAGACATAAGGAAATTCAGACCGTTTGTTTTTCTTTTTCTCTCAGAGCCACTTATCACTTATTTCCCTCTTAAAAATTAAGTGATAGCCTAACCAATTATTTTCCTCTTCATCTTGAAAATTATCCAGAGAACCGATTTCTATTTCGTCATTCGATCGACTTCACCTTCCTCATCGTCTCAATCGATCAAGTTCACCCTCCATCGCCTCTAGTGGCTTCAAATCGACCCAAATCAGATCCAAATCAAGAGGTTTTCCTTCCCTGCGGGTTTTTGCTACTGTGTGTTTTCGTTCCTGTGCAAACCAGTAGTTGTGCACCTTTTATCCTCGTGAATCAATGTATTTTTGTCCCTATAGTTTTCGTCATTGTAGTTTTCATCATGATGGATATTTGCTTCGATTTTAGAGGTGGATTTGGACGTTGGATTTTAGAGAAGGAGTGGTGGTAGACGGTGGTTGATGGTGGTGGGATGAGGGTGGAGATTGAGGATGGAAGGCTTGATCTGGAGGAGAAGGAAGAATTAAGGGAATCTTGGGAACACAAACAGAAGTGAAATCAGAAATTATACATATTGATATGTTTTGTTGGTTACAAAAGCAAACTATTGATTCAGATTTCAGACTTCAGACGTTGTCAGTTTACAAAAACAAACAATCTGACTGATTCAGATTTCAGACTTCAGCACCACCTCTTAAAAATCAGAAGTGAAATCAGACTTCAGACTTCAACACCTCTTAAAAAACAAACGCCACCTTAGTGTTCGTGTATAATTATTTTTGCCATAACAATCTACTCCATTATTCACTCTTGGGTAGAATATTTCACCGGATAATTTTTGACAAAGTGACGGATGTTGTTTCACCTTAGTGAATTGCACTTAAATTTAAGACAATGTAAATATTTTAACCAAGAGGGTTATAGATGGCTACATAGAGCTGCAACAACATTCATATGTTGTTTAATTATATGGAAAGAAAGGTAAGATTTGTAATCAGCTTGGATTTGTACATCTCCATCTGTACTGTCAGCATATGGTCTAATCTGAACTTCGAAAGAAGGCGATTTGATCCAATAGTGGTAGTAGAAAACTATTGTTGCATCATAATTCATATGATGTTGTAGCAAAGTTCTATCGTATTCTGTTGCTGAAATTTTATCCAAATCTTGCACACATCATTTTCTTTTCAGTATTTAATACATTACAATAATGTTAATCAAACTCAAAGTTATTTTCTTTCTGAAGCTTCATCGCTTCCACAAAATCTCTTGAAATCTTACTTTAAGATTGACTTTCTGTAACTCTTTACTTTTAAATCTCTATAGATCAATATCTGGTATTATTTACCATTATTACTTGCGTTGGATGACACTAGTAAGCCATGTATACTTGCACGATTTTCTAGTTGCTATAACCTTTTGGAGTTATATTTTGACCATACCAACGGTTGTCTTAATGTTAAGGACCAAAACCAAAACCAATTTTATAAATGAATTGTTTAAAAGACCTTCTTCCTTGTCAAATATGATATTTAACTCGCTTTTATTCATTCGTTAAAAATGGTCAGATATAAAAAAAGAGTGACCATTCTTAACAAGGATTACCGAACATGATGGCTATAAATTTATGTGGGTATCACATATATTAGGACTCATCATGTCTTAGTATGCATGATATGATATTTTTCTTGTCAATAAAATAACGTTTATCACTGATTTCATTCGACCTGATAGTACCTATACAGAGAACGTCTAATACTAAAGCTATCGAAGTTTATTGCACATTAATATACATCATTATACTAGTATGCATCATGTCACTACAACAAAATCGGGTTTATAGGACACTCTCAATTTCTAAGTGTCTTAATAAACATTTTTATAAGATTTGGTTTATGGAACCAAAAAAATAAAGCGTCCTATCTAAAGGTGTTGTAATAAGTTTATATGACGTTTTTTTGATGTCGTAATAAGTTTTTTAGGACACTTTTAATATAAAGCGTCTCATTAACAACTTTATGTGACAATATTTGAAAAATTGTCCTATAAAAACAAATGTCCTATAAAAAATTGAGTTTATAAGACACTTTCTCAAAAGTGTCTTATAAAGTTGCTAATGCGACACTTTATATTAAACTTATTACAACACCTTTAGATATGACACTTTATATTTTGGTCATATAAATTAAGTCATATAAAACGGTCAATTGGGACGCTTAAAGATTGGGGTGTCCTATAAACTCAATTTTGTTGTAGTATGTATAACTAAAGGTATTAAACATATCAAAATAGTTATTGTGTCATTAAAAAATATAACAAAATTACTGAACATGATGGCCATAAAAATTCATGTTATTATCACATATATTTAGGGTTCACCATGTTTTAGTATGCATGCATGATAGATATGTTAATTTCTTGAACATTTATTATTGATTTCATCCAATACCTATTCAGAGAACATTTAAGACAAAAGTCACTGCATTTGTCCATTTAGATATTAATATGCATGGTTGTACTTGTATGCATCATGTGTGATTAAGATCTGTAATTAATGTATCAAAGTAACTTTTGTGTAATGAAAACCATGATAAACAGAAGATAATTTAATTAATATGCTTGTGTAAATTAATCTTTAATTAAATGAACGTGATATGTTATTCAGTTTAAGGGGTTGTTTGTCAGTTGTTGAATGGTGTTGTGCAGAATAATTAAGAAACTTTCATGATATAATGTAAAATAAAATATAATTGTTTGGTAGTTGTTTACAATAAAACCAGGAAATGAATATAGATTTAACAAGTTAGTATGGGTGACGAAATATGTATTTGTAGAGGAAACTACAAAGCAGGGCATTGAATGTGGGGCTTGGAGTGTTCATGTTGAGTTCCTTTTTTGCATTGATTCAGAAAATGATAGGTAGAACGTGTCTTGCATGCAATACCCTTTGCAAATGGAGGGATGCCCTCACGCCACGTCCTTTCACGTGCCTATTAATAAAGCAACAAAAGTTTATACCTTTTTTAAAGCTCGCTTACGTTGACTCATAATCTTTATTAGAGCACCCATCGTAGGGCTTGCAAATTGAATTGCAAAATCATTTTTGTCAGACAATTGCTGCCATGTAGGATTCAAATTGCAAATTTTGCAATTCAACTTGAAAGCCACATGGCATCACTTCCTCTCCAAAACTATTTAAATAAATTATTTTTAATAATGTTAATATATTTTTAATGTTAATAATTTTAATAATGTTAATATATTTTTAATAATTTTAATATTTTTAATAATTTTAATAATGTTAATATATTAATATATT
>NC_037539.1:6727660-6732786 GCF_001531365.2 Cynara cardunculus var. scolymus
TGATCGTGTTTAAAAGATTTGATGTTCCATTATTACCCTTTTAATTTTAATTTTTTTTAAATCTTTTTAAATTTTAATTTTAATTTAAAAATCTTTTAATTTTATTTTTTATCACAATATGAGGTTATTGGGTTGTTCTTGCATTCTCGTAAATCACAGGGGTTCTCGTTTGAACCCTTCCCTATATATATATATACATATAATATCCCCAAAGATCTAAACCTAAGTAATGCGTTTTTATGTGGTTAATAAATAGAATGTGAACATGAGCTTTGGGGAAAACATCTAACCTTCTTAAAATTTAATGTATTTACACTACAAAATAATCAATTGAAGCGTCTTAATAGACCATTTATAAGACATATTTCGTAAGATTAAAAAATAGAAAAAAGACGATGTAAGAAATTATAGGGCGCTTTTGGTCACATCAATAAATTTATAGGACATTGTTATTAATACAAAACCTTCTGTATTTAAAATGTCATAAATAATTTGTTAAGATATCCAAAAGTGTTCTATCAACTTACTACAATGCTTTTAGATAGAACATTTCATTTTTTGATCCTGTAATTGTTTCTTATAAAACGTTCTGTTATGACACTTATAAATAAAGGATATTTTATAAACTCAATTTTATCGTAGTATTAATAATAGATGATTCCTACAAAATTAAGTATTTAAGATGTTATAAATTTCTAAATATTATAATACCAAACAATTTTACAGGTTCCTTGATTCATTCTCCAGTAAATTATGTTTTGCATCTCTGTGGTTTGTTCAAATTTATATTTTTCGTTCCTATGATTTATTAAAAATTATGGATTTCATCCATGTGGTTTTAAATTTCGGTTTACAATTCATTTCTATTTTAGATCCTAAGGCCAAACACTACGTCTAAGTATGAAAGACTAAAATGGAAATGAATTATAAATCATTGGGACGAAAAAAACAATAAATTTTAAATCATAAGAATGAAAAATAATAAATTATAAACCATAGAAATGAATTTTATAATTTCAAAATCATATGGATGAAAATAATAGATATTTTCAACAAATCATGGGAACTAAAAACCTAATTTACTCTTGATTCTATAATAGAGGCCAAATGCATCATACAACCCTCTATTTTTTGAACCAGAAGGGTCGTAGCCTAGTGGTGGAGGTCTTGGGAGATGTGGTGGAATATTCCGTCTGTCTAGGGTTCGATTCAATTATACAAAATTAACAATGTGACCATTGAGTTTATCAGAATTAATTTCTTATGGTCACAATTTATCAGGATTAGTTCAGACATGACATGAGACACCCTTCCAAAAAAAAACTTTTACTTTTAAAAAAGTGTCAAAAAAATACATCATATCTAATGTGTTAATACGTAATTAAGGATGAGATATGAATTTATTCGAGATTTGGAGACATAAACCAATTACGTTTTGGGAGCATTAATTAATTGTGATTAGGAGGTTGCATTACATCTGTTGCATTCCCATGCATGGGGCCATGCGAAGAGGGCGAGACAGAGTTGTATGTACTACACAAATCTACCCCCGACCCAACCCTCTTCTATATATTCATCTGACATTATATCACGTGACTCGAGTCAAAAGAATCGCTGAATCTTTGGAGAAGGGTACACACGCAGTAAACACACACACCAAGCCTTTTCTCATCATTCATGCTCCCTTCCATACAACACACAGTTCCCCTGCTTCCCTTCCATTGATTTTTATTGCCATTCTCTCATCCCCCACGACTCCACATTTGCATTGTACAATCCTACCTAATCTTACACATTAATATAAATTACGACTCTCATTAAGCAACTTCAATTCAAGTCTAATTCAAGATTTCTTGCTTAATTGCTTGCATGCTTGTTTGCTAGCGGTCTAATCTCCGAATGAGATCAGATTTTAGTTCTTCTTCATCGGTGGCATCAGGGATCCTAACCACCACGTCTTGCAGCATTATCTCATTCACACATGACATGCTTGCATGCTGGATTTGTGCTTTCATTTCTCTCAGAGCATCCATCAGTTTCGCCGCCGGTAACCCTGCATTTCCCGACTGAACCCTAATCATTGCATCCTCACCCACGATTTTCACTTCCACTTCCCCGAAGCTACTCGAGTTATTAAGCTTACTCGTCGTCTTGTTCATACTTATAGTCCTTGATGATGGTTTGTTTGACATTCGAGTTGTTTGATACAAGCTACAAGTATTGCTATTGCTTTGGAGGTGATGGTTGTCTATGGTGTCCGCCGATTCCAATTTCACTTTCTTCGTTTTGCCTTGGGTAGTGCTGTTACGACGATGCAACTGAGATTCAAGATACTCTACTTTTCCTTTCAGTTCGTTGATGTAACAGACGGCATCTGCCAAGAGGGATGCTTTGTCCATCCTAGAAACGTTGGGGACCACGGATCGCAGGGCGTAGAACCTCTGGTTGAGCTTCTCACGCCGCTGCCTCTCGGCCTCTACGTGGTTAACCGGAGGATATCGCCCACCTGTCTTCTTTCCCTTCTTCTTCTGCACTCGCTTCTCGGTCGACGTGGCAAGAACCAGCTGGCAGTCGGAATCTGAATGCTCCGACGCAGTCTCGAGGTAGGCATTGGTGGTCGTTGGAGCAGTACTGGTGTTCCTGTTCATGCATAATTTTCCGATGTTCTTGGACATCTGGTCATCGGGTGTTGTCGACTCGAATTCTATCATGTTCATGCCCTCCTCCTCTTGCAATCCACCAGCCATAAGAACCATATCAGCAAATGAAATAATATTCTGGTGATTATCGCTGTGGGTATTTAATTTCAGAGGATGGATGGTGGCGTTATTTTCGTGTTTGTGTTGGAATAAATTAGGAAGGGGAGCAGGAGGAGAAGAAGAAGAAGAAGTAGAACCTCCTCCAAACAGTGACTGAACCTGATGAGCCAAATTCCAGGACTCCTCGATGACATTATACGAACCCATTTCTACAACGCCATTTGGGGTGGGGATGCAA
This sequence comes from Cynara cardunculus var. scolymus, assembly GCF_001531365.2. NCBI lineage: Eukaryota > Viridiplantae > Streptophyta > Magnoliopsida > Asterales > Asteraceae > Cynara > Cynara cardunculus. Next base: position 6,730,658 of record NC_037539.1, read on the forward strand.
ACCAGGGTCTCGAACCCATGGATCTGAGCCTCTTTAGTTCTCTCGCAGTTGAAAGACTGGAACTGATCCACCCCACTTAGCCAGATCATAGAGTTTGAACCGAAAGCCGTACCTGGCGCCGACCCGTCTCCTGGGGTGAATGACCTGGTCAAGGAGATGACATAGAACCACTCGGCGTCGTCGCGGTTTTCTGGTCCAAGGAGGGCCTGGATTTCCCTGAGAACAGACTTCCTGCAGTCGGGGTCAGGGTCAGGTTCAGAGAGAAAGGTGGTGGATGCCGCAGATGAGGGCAAGGTGGTGGTTGGGACATCAATATTGTTGTTCTGGAAATGGCCGTCTCCCCAGGACAAGGAGACACAGCCATTGGAGTCGTCGTTGAAGGTCTGCCAGAAAATGGCGTATGCCCATGGTTGGGACTGGTTTTGGAGGAGGTTTTGGAGCTTTTGCTGGATGGTATCAGAAGGTCGAGGAGTCGTAGTGGTGGGAAAAGAGACCATGGAGGAAGATGAGGATGGGGAGACAATTAAATCATCCATGACTAAAGTTGCAAACTTTTTCTTTTCAGTTGGTAAAGGATGGTCTGGCTCTTGTTATATCTGTGAATCTATATAGCAATAAGAGATGGAGAATAAATTGAGAGGTGGTTATAGATGTAGTACATTTCACATTTGCATCCCACCCCCTCCCTTTGTTTTTTATTCTCTCTCTATACATATAAACAGGAAGAAGAGAGTCAAGTTGAGAGGATACCATTAATCATATAAGAAATCACATGTGATTTTATATTAAACTCACTGTATTTATGCACGAGCTTAGCGGTGACCTAGGTAGCGAGCCAAGTCTCCCATGCACCCATACGTTGATTGTGTTTCATAATAATCACATATGATTTAAGTGCAATTTGTATCAGATTTAACCGTTCTACCAAAAATAAATGTTTTATTAGTATTATTTTCTAGTTTCATCTATAAACTTTGATAAAAAAAAACATTGGAACAAAGAAAATTCACAAATGAAACAATACTATTAACTTTAAGCAAACACCATAAAATCATAGGAGGGGTGGATTTTGGGGGATGTAAATCAAATTCATGATCCCTTTGTGATACAAAATCGAATTAAACAAAAACCCCATATCGAATTCAATTGAAAATGGAATACAAATCGAAAACCCCAAATCAAATTAAACTAACAAAAATTGATTCTTAAACAAAAGATGAAAGTCTAAACTGATACCTTTCCATTACCTAGATTTAATACGATCGTTAAGTCCCTTAGTAATATGTACATTAAAGAATTACACCATCGCCCTATTCATATACACATACATTAAATTTAATCACCATCTATGTATAACTTATTTGTATATATGTTCAATAAATGTGATTGCAACGGTTGAATTTAATATACTTAAGAATGTTTATGGTTAAGTAATAACAATGATGATGAAGAAAAGAGTTGTGAATATATAACTATCCATATTCAAAATAACAATAATTTGAGTTACCAAAGTTTCAACTAAGGCAACCCCACCTCTACAGTTTTGGGTATGTTGGTGTTGTACTTTTGTTTATATTGAGTTGGATTAAGATTTTTCAAACCCAAACATTGAATTAGATTGTTTAAACACCTTCAACGTGATCAACCATCCCATATTCACCCCAATTCTCGCGTTATCATATTTTATTACTATGTTCTCATTTGGTGGCTCTCTCTCTCTCTCTCTCTCTCTCTCTCTCTCTCTATATATATATATATATATATATAATAGAGTAAGTTACCTCCTTGGTCCCTGGGGTTTATGGGTTTTAACAGTCTAGGTCCCAAAAATGTAATATCTATGGATTGCATCCTCGTGGTTTCCATTTTATAACGATTTTCACATCAATCGATTATCACACTGTTATCATATGATTAATCTTGTTTTATCCTAACCTTCAGTCTCTTTATAAAGAAGTTTTGCTTATAGATGAATAGTAATTGCAATTTTATCATACTTTTTTTTCTGTTTCACTCCTGTCTGCTAGAACATAGATGCTCTATTGTCAACAGAAGTTGAAACATTTTCTTGTTTTATCTTCTGCGATCAATGCATTTAATGCTCTATTGTCAACAGAAGTTGAAACATT
>NC_037539.1:6734191-6737578 GCF_001531365.2 Cynara cardunculus var. scolymus
CAATCATTTCTATAAATATCTCAATTAATTGGGTTGCAAAGGTTGTACAAATGCACAAGGTTGTAAAAGAAATATACCCTATATATATATATATATATATATATATATATATATATATATATAGGGGCAAGTTCGTTTGTTAACCCAAATTATTGTGTTAACTTTGTTAACTAATTTTGACCATTGATCTTTGAAATTTGTGGCTAAGATCATTCATAACACAAAGTGTAATTAATTGTACACATAGATAAGGTAACATAAGTGAACAATATTTACAATGAGTATTTTGAGAGAAAAAAAATTAGTTGTCCATTAATGACAATGAAATGTTTTGTAATTGTCCATTAATGACAATGAGATGTTTTGTAACTGTCCATTAATAACAATGTAAATATTCGAGAATTAATCTCGTCACCGAATCAAAACTAACAGCAAGTTCCTCAACACCAGATTCTTCTACATTTTTTTGTTTGTTAATGGTTCATATGTGAACAAGTATTCAATATTTATGAGAATTGTTTATATGTGAATAGGGGTGTATATGGAAAAAAAAGTCGTATCACAAGTGTATATATATGTCGATATGTGTTTGTATTTGACATAATGGTTCATATATGTCAATTTGTGCTCGTAATTGACACACGGGTTCATATGGTTGTACGAATGTTAATATATGTGAATTTGTGTTCATATGGTCAAACATGTTTATCATTTTTCGTATGTTCATTTATGTCAATATGTGTTCATATTTCAATCTGTGTGCATAATTGACACAAGAATTTATATATGTTAATTTGTGTTCATAATTGACACAATGGTTCATATATGTCGAGTTGTGTTCATATGGTTATATGAATGTTCATATATGTGAATTTGTGTTCATATGGTCACACATGTTCATCATCTTTCGTATACGTCAATTTGAACGATACCTAAAACTTTACTACCGGGTCTCCTCCACCAATCACAAATTCATAAAGATTAGAGATAGAAAATCAATATTTAAAAAAATAACAAGATTAATAATAAGTCAACACAAATCATGAAATTTTGTGATTTTGTAACTTTCAATTAATGATATAGGAGTTACAAAGAAAAAAAAATTATATATGTACCTTTGTCATTAAATTCTAAGATGGATAGGAACCAAATACTAAGATGAATTGTGATTAACAGAAAATAGTTAACAAAGTTAACACAATAGTTTGGTTGGGTTAACATTTGAACTAAGCGATCTCTCTCTCTATATATATATATGTATATATGTATATAATATACTACGTACACAACACATGTCGAATTCTGCAAGTATGGTTATGGAGCATTGAAAATGCTAGGAATTATATATAACGTTGAGGAGTGGGGAGCACCGGAGCAGTTGGTGAATGTTATTTATTTATTAAAATTTTAGTTTTTATTTATTTGTTTGTTTTTTGAATTAATGTTGGTCCAGGAATGGTTTTGTTAGAAGATTGAAGTTATCATTGTTTTTAAGAAACTCAATTCTATGTGTAGGTTCAATGTCAAGACTGAGGTGGTTCTATGTGTTCATTTATATGTGAATGAATATTAGGCGAAATATCGTGTGAGAAGAAAAGTTATGGTAAGACATCTATGAAAAGATTTAAACGTTTAATCGTTTTTAATCTTATGTCTACTTATGAACTGCATATTAGAAGGGAATCGATCGATGCATCTTAATGCACCTCATTACTTTTCATACCATAACTTCTCTTCACCGGAACCCAATCCAAGAATATTAATATCAATATAAAACAGTTTTTTTTTATTTTGTTCTGAATGGTATCATTATTATATTTTCCTTCACGTGATGTATGTATGAAATGGAATGAATTTTTGTTTTCGTATCTTATTATTAAAATGTGAATGGATAGTAAAATCATAGGTGAAATATTTTGGATTGCATTTTTTTTACCATATCTTATTATTAGAGTGTGATGAATAAATGGTGAGTTATATATGAAACATTTTTTGATCGAATTTTATTTTGTATGATATCATTGTTATTCACATGTGAATATCCACTATAAACTTAAGTTCCACAAACTTTAACCATTCTTTTTGTGAAAATCTACAAACACTTCATGCAATGAATTGCTGTTTAACACATCAAACAAATGCACTCAAATACGTTAAAAATACGGTTTAATCAAGATACACATGAACTTAAATCCTATTCACATATAAATATCAACCAAAAACTAAGCATGTACAACAAATAAGTCATTTACATATAGGAGTACTATAGTTACTAGTGAGTATCAACTAATATAACATAATTTACATTTATATTGTATTTACATGTGATTTACATTCACTTGTAATAAATATCAATACAATTATAAACTAAAAATAATATAATGATCATTTTTTAATAATAAATTTTTTAAATAAAAATTAATTATTTAAGATAATTAAATTTATAAAAAAGTAAATTCATTATACTTTAAAATTTTGAAAAAAGGAAAAATTTATTAGATTGTTCGAATGTAACCGTCCTTATTCTAACATTTATATTGTATTTACATGTGATTTACATTCACTTGTTGTTCATAGTTATTCAATTAAAATTGATCGACAAGTTGATAGTAGGGTTCCTTGTTTCCAAGTTTCTTTGGGTTCTTCCTCAGTCTCTTGAACACCTTTTAGAACAACGAGAACAATTTTGAGTTTTTTGGATAAGTTAATTTTTTGATATGATGGATCAAGAAAAACACAAACCTTGATCTATGTTCATCTAAAGGCATACTTGAAAATATAGATCTTCATCTACTTTCATATTTAGTTTCATCTTTACGAACTTTTACATACTTTCACATACCTTCATGAGGCAAATAAAGGTAGATAAAGTGTTTGTGCTCTCATAGTTTTCATCAAAGTTTTGTTCTCACATGATATATATATATATATATATATATACATACATACATACATACACATACACAGACATATAGATATATACACACACACATACACAAATACACATACACAAACACACACACACATATATATATATACACACACACACACACAAACACATGCAAGTTTAAATGAGGATGGAAAAAAGGTTAAAAAATATGATAATAGATTTGTTACTAATTTTAGGTTAAAAAACCATTTTTGTGTAATTATGAATTACTTGAGATCGACAAATGACAACACAAACATATATAAAGTGGGTTAGGTGTTGATCCTCTCTCTCAGTAATTTGATGATAATCCCTTTTCTCTTTCACGTTGTATTTATGTTTCTGTATTTTCAGTTCCAGCGATCTTCACTGAGTATGTTCAGTGATCGCTGAAGAACTTGTTTTGTAAATCTTTCAGAAACAACAATACTTCAAGAAGACAACACTCACACCAAAGA
>NC_037539.1:6738043-6739454 GCF_001531365.2 Cynara cardunculus var. scolymus
ATCTTTCTTTTAGCAATCTCTTTTCTTGTATTTGCTAAAGCTTTGTGTGTAAACAAAGATTGTTTAGATAGGTTGTTATTACCTTATCTTTCCGCAAACAATCTTGTAAAATCTGTATTGATCTTCTCTATCAATATATATTTTAAATTTGAAAATACTGTGTTTGTATTCATCCCTCCCTTCAACAAACTGTTTCTCTTCTTGTAGACCCTTATGGAACCAACATTAGCAGGTGCAGAGTGCACGCTAATGAATGTTGCTTCAACCACCTTAGATCGCCATAAAGTGGGGTCAAGGAGTTGTGTCCACTTACATGGTCCTAAGGGCAGTATCCCTAGTAGGGTCATAGTAGCAACACCCCTGGCAGTTTAGTTGGGAATTATAAGTTTTGAAACATTCTGAATGTAATTCAGATGTTGGAGACTTTCTTTAATTAGTTTTAAAACTGAATTATTTTGACCAAGTATAAATCAAAAGGCAGTCAAAGTTTATGAGCCTTCTCCTCACGGTTTCTGAGTCATTTAATCGGAGCTTATGAAGTTCCAGCTCTGAACTTCTGAGCCTTCTAAATTACTTTTGAACTCGGTACTTTTGCTCAAAGCCTCTAAGTCAATTGTAGTTGTTGTTCAATCTTATCAATAAACAGTTATAATAGCTACGCAGTTACAAATTGACATCTTAACCGTCGGTAACTGTTGATCTCCAATATAAATATACAAACCGTTGAATCTGGGTGTATATAAGGACTCAATTTTATAGCCTTTAAGACTAGAGTTATTATTTGGATTATCCTAATACTCAATTGGCGATACCCAAGGGTAGTACGTGACGAATTAGTGTCTCCAAAAAGCGAACATTACAAGATACAAGTGATTGTCCAAACTGTATATGATCAACAAACCTCGATTTTTAACATAGATCTATAAAAAAAAGAAACTTTCCCTATCCGCATATTAAAATCAAAACAAGAGTCGAACAGATTATACCAAGAAAACAAGTAATTTTTATTATTCAAAATAATAGTCATTTTTAATTCTTACCTTCTTTTAGTTCATATTTAAACCAACCTATAAATATATATTTTATACTAGAATTGTTACTGACACGAGTTTGCCATACAAACCAAATTATGATGACTAAAGATCAAACCATTTGAAACAGTCGGCATTCAGTCTGCATATTAATTTCATGCTCAAAATCTTCCTTTAAGTTTCTATAAACTTGTGTTAAAAACAACCTATTTAAACACTTATGCACAGACTCCAAGGAAGCACAGACTCCAAGTCAGTAGCATTGAATGTTAGAAGTCTATTGTCCTGAGTATATAAATGAGATCGATATCACTGTGTGATTGTACCATTTTCAGCATCGTCTCCTCTTTTATATGTAACTACTGTTCCCCCCCCCCCCC
>NC_037539.1:6739509-6767851 GCF_001531365.2 Cynara cardunculus var. scolymus
CATGCAAGCTGAATATATATATATATATATATATATATATATATATATATATTGAGGCAATGATGTACATGCAAGCTGATCAGTTTGCTAATTCAAACCTGCTTAACTAGAAATAACATTAATATAGATGTTTTTCTTTTGTAATCTTCTGTCTTCTTTTTATAGTTTTTGTCAATTCTTCAAGTCCACACCTAATTTTTTCAAATGGGAAAACTTACAAATATAAAAACCAACAATTTTTTTTATTATTTTAAATGATTAATTTTCTAAACTTTTTTTTTAAATTCATTGTTCTTAAACATTTCCTTTTGAATAAATAAATAATCCAACCATATAATTTGCCCTTCCATTAAGGGAAGGCATGTTTAATATCCCTCAATGGTTCTTTGTTTTTCCACTCTTGTTCGGTTTGTGTTTCCATTACTTTTTGTTTCATGGTTTTGTTTGGAAATTGGCTATATCTTTTTACTTGTAGGTTTTTATTTTGTAGTGTTCAATTAGTTGTTTGAATTTCTGATGTAGTTCAATTATTTATAAAAAAAAAAAACTTTTGACATGTTCTAAAAAAATGGAATAATTAACCACAAGGTGGTGTCTGGTTAGTTTGAGCCTGACTTCAAAGATCAAAAGTATCTGGAGGTTTCAGGTTCAAATCCAAGGAGGAATAAAAATCTTCTTGTGGCCACGCAGGTTCAAATGCGGTGACTCTAGGCTATCTGCATAACAGGTGGTCGTCCTGAGATTAGTCGGCTCGCTAGCGAGTTGGATATTCAGGTTAATAAAAAAAATGGAATAATTGTGGAAATAGCGGCTAATTTAATTTTTCTTTTTATAAGACATCAAATTAGTACACGATAAATTCCTTGTTATAAATGATTGTTTGATTTCCTCCGAAAGCAAATATAGATTTAATTAACATCAATAATTGATATATCAAGTATTACATGAAATCTAGGTTAAAGTCGGGTGCTACTAAAATTCAACAACAAATAGCTATCTCAAAATGCAGAAGATGTCACCGAATAACTGGATACTTCTCATGTCTCTAACTAGCAGTAGATTCATCACAGTGTCGCTAGTACCAATCCCAAACGAGCACCTGATGCATATGCCGACAAATAAAAATGTTAGGCTTAATGCCTAGTGAATTCAAACAGTTTTCATTTTCTATATAAAACGGTAAACTTGAAACAATGTTATTTAAATCACCATTTTCAAAACGGTATTTATTTAGTATAAAAACAACATACTTTCCAAACCCCACCATTTTCATGATGAAAACTCATTGATCAAAACACCCATTTATATGAAACCGAAACCCAATACTTACAAAATTATGAATAAAACTTGATGTTTAGATACTAGAAACATGAATAAAACTCAAGTATCCAAATATGAATGATGAACAACACTTGAAACGTCAAATCGTTGATACATGTCGTACCCAAAATAACACGAAAACTCATATTTCAGTAACAGGGGAGACCCGATTTCTTTGAATGTGACGGAACATAAAAGTAGGTCACATATCCATGTTATATGAGCCTCATTTACGGATTAACATTCATTAAGATCAATCACTTCATGTCTATAGTTTAATGAGTTAACAAGCTCAACTACTCCAAGTCTATTGCTTGTGAAGTCACCAAGTTTAACTACACTAGGTCTATACCTTGGGATCTCTAAAATCCTAGTTAAGTTCGTTAACATTAAGTTACATTATGTTGGGCAATGATGGTTGATGCCCGAACCAAAGAGTCCACACCATATTGCCTATGAGGACCAATGCATATTTCAAGCTATAATACGAGAATGTTCATCCCATTCAAACTGACTCTTATGTCTATGGATCCATTACATTATAGTCTAAAGTTACGTGACTCTAATTGGATGAACAACACATTCAAACATGTAGTGTCCAAATAAATATATCATAATTGCATATCACTTACAAAGCGCAACATAGAGCAATTTAAATCAGACAAATGTCCCCAAAACTCATCTGAGTTAAAATCGAGCCAAATACTCAACGACTCATATGACTAATCAATAAAAATCTGTATGAACCAATAATAGTTATTTTTGATTTTATATATCATAAAATAGTAGAGTTTAATAAATATCATGACCCAAAATACCCCAAAATCCAACAAAACTATATCATGCATATTATTTGAATGATTTATAAAACCAATATATAAAAATACATCAAATAAGGATTTAATCACTTTCTCGAAGTCAACAATTGATTACCTATAGTGACAATCTAAGTTTTAACATCAATATAATATGTTCCAAACCTTGTACATGTCTACAATAACAGATGGGGTGTTACTAAAACCCAACACAAGTCGCTATCTCCAATATATGAAATATGTCCCACTGATAATAATTAACTAGCACTCATCTCATCCCAGTGTCGCTAGAACCATTTCCCCAAGAACCTGATCCACATGTCGACGAAGAAAAATGTTAGGCTTAATGCCTAGTGAGGTCAAACAGTTTTCATCAGTTATAGAAATGGTAAAACAAAAACAATATTATTTAAATCACAATTTCCAATATAACATGTATTTAAAATGAAAGCGATCTCTTTCCCAAAACCCATCATTCGTGATGGAAACACATAAATTAAAACATCTATCAAACATAAAACCAAACGCCCAATATACTCACACGAAAGGCAAATAAGGTTAATATACAATCACTAAAAATATGAATAAAACTCTAAATTCCAAGACATTAATATATCGAGGGAATCCCATATATTAAAACCATAAATCATGGCTACTCGCCAAACTCAAGTAATACTAAAACATGGATAATACACTATCTAAAACTAACAGTTAACAATAACGGGGAGACCCGTATCCATTGAGAGTAACAGGAGCACATAAGTATGCTACTCAAAAACGTTGTCGCATGACAGTTCACGACTTAAAGTAGAAGTGTCTATACGACTCCTTAACAAGTTTCACCTTAATAGTCGGTTGACCTTAATGTCTACTCCCACTAGTAATATCTCAAGGCTCAGTACACTTAAGGACTACCTCCAAGGTATTACCTCAAGTGCCAAAGTTCTTAGTGCCTACCTCCAAGGTAGCACCTCAAGACTCAACCCTCCTAGTACGTGCCTACTTGAAAAGATCATTCAATATATAATGACAAGTAGGGAATAATTATATAATTCAAATAAAGATATGTACATTGTAGCTCGAAATGGAAGATTAGTGGCAACCACCATAGTCATCATATATAAAATTAAATTCCAAATTTACAATGACCTTAAATGGATGACCAATGTGATCAAATATGCGGTTCACATATAAATATGTCATAATTGCATGTAACTCCAAAAACATGACATAGAACAATTTAATTGTGACAAATGTCCCCAAAACTCATTCAAGTCAAAACCAAGCCAAAAGCTCAACAACTCAATTGAGTAAATAAAAATTATCAAAAGCAATCAAACGCAAAGGCATAATCCAATTGCATGATTAACTCAAAACCCATCAGTGGTAGGGACAAACCATTTTCCAATTAAAAATCTTACCCTTTATATTTTCAAAATATTTCATTGCACAACAATATGGGTTTTCTGAATCAAATACACTAAAAATGCATTTTCACCAAATAATCTCTATTTATAATATAATTCATCAAAAGAACCCACATTTATGATTTATTTAACAAAATGTTCAAAGATCCCAAATATATGAATTTTGGAGATATATTAACCCAAATGTACCAAGTATGCAAACTTCACCAAACTCTCAACACGTTTGATAATTATTAAGGTAAACATCTCAATGCATTAGAATAGACATTTTTGACATTTACATAGTTTTCACAAAACAACTTGAATTCACATTGTTAAATTTAGGCAAAATCTAGGTTTTACCTTAATATTGAGCCTCCTTTGAAGAAACTTGAGATCTACCAAAAATTCTTCCAAATCCTAGATCCAAAACCTCCCAATAGATATTTTATACTTCAAGGAACCAAAAACATAAGATGAAGATCGAAAAAGAGGATGGAAGACGAAGAAAAAAACATAAGTTTTGAGAGGAAGTAGATGAAGAGGTTACCTTTATCAAATACTATTGGATCCCCTAATAAACTTTAATCCTATCAATAGACTCTTGAAGAGATCCAAAACCGAGACTACAGCAACAAAAATCGTCCAAAACGAAGTTGAGATGAAGGAGATATGAAATAATGAAGAGAACCTCAAGAAAAATCAGCTTAAAAGCTGATATGGGAGCGAATGCGGGTTTCATGTGGGTAAAGTAGCATGAAAGTCACCCTTATCCAAAAAAATTCCTGAAAGTCGCATAAAAATCACCCTTAGTCACTTATCGCATGATTTCTTCGTTTTTCAAGCCCGAAACGATCTCCAACCATCCTTATATGATAATTATAGAAAACATTCACAATTATCACCCTTAACACCATTCGAAAACTTGATTAATCATAAATGGAATCCCGAAAATCGTGGGTATTACAAAAACCCTCAAACTTCATGATTTATTGTCAAATATCCAAAACCCCTAAGTATATTTCTTAAGATTTTATTAAACCAAATATGCAAAGATGCAACTTCGTCAAATAACCAACAACATTTGATAAATCTTAATATAAAAAACTAAGACTTTAAAATATACATTTTTGATAATTACAAATTAAACTTATCTTGCTAGGTTAAATTAAACATAGTTCCAAACCCAACTCTAGCCACCAAATGTGAAAGCTTGATGTCCATAAGCAATGATCTTCAATAATCTTCTCAAAACCACAATCTATGTCTAGAAATATACCAAACATTAGTACTACCTTCAAATCCACAAAGATCCATAAATATAGAGCTCAAAATACTCAAGGAACTTACCTCTTCAAGAGCTTGAAATCTCCTAACCACAAGCTCTAAAATGGAGACTTCATTTCTTTACACCCAAGGCTTCTCTTGCTTCCAAATGAACAACTATAATATCTAAAATCATCTCTATAGAGGCCTAAAATAGAGAGAGAACTTAAGAAATTGATGAATGACTAAACTTTAGCTCAAAAATTGGGTTTTATCCCAATCTGTGTGTTCCCGCGACCTATGATTGCAGGACAAGTCGCCCGACACCACAAAGATGTTTTGTTGAAGCAAAGGGTTGCCTGACTTTTCCCACGACTTAAGTACCAGGATAGGTAGGGGGATTTTCAATTTTATTCCCAGTGCCAGATTTTTGTATAGAATTTCCCCATATAAAAAGCTCTTATGATACAATGCATTTCGCTTAGGGTATAACCTCTAAAAGCTTATAAAATATATTAATCTTAAAAGTGTGCCCATAAAACACGAGTCTTACAGAGGGTAACTTTACTTTATAAAAAAAAAACCAGACTTCCATATACATATATATTATTGCGTGTATATATATATATATACATATATAAGGGCCTTCTTTTAAGAAATATGCAGTTTGTGAGATCTATGAGATCAAATATTAACCACAAATAATATTAAATTAAGTGAATTAAGAAATTAGTAATTTTGGTAATTTTGAATTAAAGTTTTAAATAAATATTATTATGGATATACTACAAATTTTCTTTCTCCTCTTAATTCCCAATCCCATTAACAAAATAACCTAAAGCATTGTGAAAATCAGGTAACCTAACAAGTATCACCAAGTAACCCATTATGATCACAAGTAAACACAAAGTGAACATAAAAAACCAAAAAAAAAAAAAACTGCAAACCAAGAAAAAGATTTTGTGAACTTATTGTCTTCGACATCACCAGCTTAACGACTGAAGATGTCAAAGCTTAAAGTCAATATTATGTTCAATTGTAGTTTGACATGTATGTTTTGTCAATCATATAAATGACTTGTTAATGGTAGTTGGTTGTAAAATAATAGATGCGTACATTGAGAATCTAGCTTAGAGAGAGATTGTAGAGAGAGAAACATGTATTGAGATAGTTTATCAATATACATGATGATTTGATCTCTACATTGTTGTTCTTGTTATTTAATTCATTGTTATCTGATTAAAACTCGGTTTAACATTTCAATAATCAAGTTGGAATACTCGTCAAACATTTTCGGTGAACCCAAAGCAAAAAATTTATAGTATCATGATGTGTACCACTATCATATATATATTTTCAGTTAAACACTGTGTCCATTTATTTTTTTACACAATGTGATGACCTATTTTTTACACATTGTGATCATCTTGTGAATACAATGTGGTACAACAATATTATGAACAAAAAACCAAAAAAAAAAACTAAAGATCCCTAAAACTATTGTGTAATGACTTGGACACACATTATGAACACCTTTTTTATTACACAGTGATCATCTATTTTACATCTTGTGAACACAATGATACTAAGAACAAAAAATAAAAACTACAACAACTAAAGATCGCTAAAAGTATTGTATAAAGACTTTGTACATATTGTAAACAATTAATTAATGTTTTATTTGAAAACAACGATATTTATGAAAGTTATAGATTTTTTATTTGTGAGAAGAATAAATTAATTAATGCATTTATAAGTTGACTAAATTAATTTTTATATCTATTTAATAAATAAGATAATTATTTCAAATAAGTGGTTCACATTGTATCTTGCAAATCTCACAAATTCTAGGATTATCATTTGATTAAGCGTGTGCACGCACACGCACACACACACACACATATGTATGTATATATATATATATATATAGGGTTAAATGCATGAAATAGCAACCTACTTTCATAAAATTTCTTATTATAGCTATCTATTTTTGTTTTTCTTTATTACAGCAATGTACTTTCAAATTATTTTTTATTAAGGCATTGTACTTTAAAAAATCTACCCATAATAGCAATAGGTAACMTGTTACCTTTTAAACCGGTTAACCCTTTGACTTTTTTGCTTGTGTGGCTTTAATGAGGTGATGTGGATGCCACRTCATTTTGATGACTTAACTAAAATTAAAATTAAAATTTATTTCAAATTATTATTAGTGATTTTCATTTTTCATTGCTATGATCTAAAAAACATTTTTTTTTTACTTTTTCTTATTAAGTTGCATTCAAATTAAATATTCTTAGAGTAAAATATTTATTAAATAAATATGAAACACCATTTTCGAGATATATTTTGTTTGTAAAAAATGTAACTTTTCCTATTTTATGTTGTTCAAATAAATACATATCTTTTAAAGTTCTCTTTAAAATATTAACGAAATAAATTGTTATCTACATTTTTTTAATATTGTTATATTAATAAACAATTCAAAAAAGTCTAATTAATTTAATATATTTATACGTCAAGTAAAAAGTTTTTGAACAAATATAATATATTATTTAAAAGATAATATTTTTTGGTAAAAAAATGAACAATTCTTATTTTTCTTTTTTCAAAAAACACATATTTTAAAAATGTTAGCGAGATAAGTTGTGTTCTACTAGTTTTATTGATATTGATATATTAATGAATAATTTAGAATTTTTTTAATTCATTTAATACATTTATTAAATAACATGTAAAATATCTAAATGATAAAATTAAAAATACAGTGTTTAATAAGAACTAGTAGATGCTATAATAAAATAATTTTGAAAGTACAATGATGTAGTAAGAAAGTCACGTCACTATAGTACATGTGGACAACCTACGTGGACAATGAGATGACATGGAAACCTAGTATAATGGGTAAATTTAAAACAAAAGGTTACCTAATGCTATAATGGGTAAATTTTTCAAAGTACAATGTCCTAATAAAAAATAGTTTGAAAGTACATTGCTGTAATAAGAAAAACTGAAAGTACAATGCTATAATAAAAAAATTTATGAAAGTAGATTGTTATTTTGTGGATTTTGCCCTATATATATATATATATATATATACATATATATATATATATAGAGAGAGAGAGAGAGAGAGAATGTGTGTTAGACAGTTAGAGTATCCACAATGCAGGTTCATGTTGAGATTCTTTTTAGAGGTTTTTTACAATAACCTCTACTGTAGGACATAATTTCTTGTCCGGTCACGAAATTCTTATTAGAACTTGGGTGCTTAAACAAGAACTTGGGTTCTTTTATACATTTTTATATTATTGTTTTTTGTGATAACCGGTTATTTGGTTATTAAAGCTCGGGGTGTTTTTTCTATTATATGCAAATGTGATCTTAGGATGTTATATTTTTATTATTATTAAACCATTTTTTTTAAATAGTTCTATAAAACATATATTTTGAAATTGATAAAGAATATAAATTGATTATTATAAAATAATTTTTTGGTTTTTTGTTTTTTTTTACAATTTTTTATGTTTAATTTATAATTATGTAATCATACTATTATATTTTGATTATTTTTCATATACTTGTATGTATAAATATATATATATATATATATATTATTTATAAATCGTAATTTAATAATTATAAAATATCTTTTCTACTTTTTAAAAAATTTCAAATTGTTATATATATATATATATATATATATATTGTGTGTGTCACCATATGAGTCATTTTTCACGCCTTTCCTTCAATAAAAGGAAAAAGACATTGAGCATCAAAAAGGCTCTCAAATGCCCCCAAATAAGAAACGAAATTAAATTCAACACAAATATTCAAGGTTTCACTCGTGAATTCCAAGAATATCTTGAATTTCCAATAAAATTTTGAGATGCATTCAAATAAAATTTATCATCAACTTTGTTCCGACTTGATTGAACATATTTGATCGAATTGAGATTAGGAGCAATTTACATTACTATTTATTATTTAGTGTTACTTTTTATAAAGATTAATATTTGTGTAATTATGCACTTTCTAAATTGTAGTATAAAATTATGTTTATGTTTTAATTGTTTTTCAAAAACGTTAACAAAATAGATAAACAACAAATTAAAATTAATATAGAGAAATTAAAATTAATAAATTATATTTGAATTTTTTTATAATTTTATAATGTGTGTGTATATATATATATATTAAATTTATATAATAATTTATAAATAAATTATATTTTATAAATTAGAAAAAGAGAAAAAGAGAAAAAGAGATTTTTGTATTGTGGAGTTTTATTGGAATTCTTATTTTATTAAAATATAAATAATATAAAAATACAAAATATAACAAGTGAAGTTTTTTTAGTGAATACTTTTATTCATACACATGGTTGATCGATTACTATACCTTGTATTAACTAGACGAGTACCTTCCAAAATGTGTTGATATTTACTATAGATAAATGCTTGTTTCCCTTCATTCATGTATGAAAATTCAAAGACATGATACACATAAAGCATAGATGTGTACTCTAATTCAAGTTAATTAATTTTGTGTCGTGAAAACTTTCAATAAAGAACACAAACTTTTAGAATCTTCAAAAAACACGTTTATTTAATCTTTTTTTACCAAACACCGATTATTATATTAAAAAAATAAAGCCAATATTCTTCTATCATCACCATTTGAGTTAGCTTTAGCTAATCACATAAATGGCATCTTTTTAGGCCAACAACATCTTAGCAATTGCATCCCCATGTAACTCTTTACTCTTGTATAGGTTAGTGAATAACTCTTTATCGTAATTCTTACATCTCATGAGCATGGCTAATTACATTTCACTTGCCATTAGGCTTAAGTCAGTTAAATCCGATCTAATATATCTAGTAGGAATCATATTCACTTCTCACCTTACTAATATATACAAGGGCACATGTTTTGATGTATCCTAAGCTGCAATATTGATTGAAACCACGACGAATGTTATACTTCGAAGACTTCTGAAAACTAATATTTTAATGAAGGATTTCTTTTTATTTGCTTCGGTTCAGAAAATTGTAACCATTCTTTCTTTATCCATAGGTCATTTTCATCATCGCTCAATCACGAAATCTAGATCAAGGAGGAATCATAAAGATTATTTAAAACCCTTATTTTTAGTGCAATCCTAGGGCTTCTTGTTTTGGCAAGAGATTTCGGGTTTTCAAGACTACGATCCATGAACTATTTAGCAAGGAGATTTACATTGGTTCACCACACTTGGTTAGTCCACTTTTCCCAACCCTACCTCGAGATCATGGTCCATTATAAGATGTCTAAAGTTAGAGGAAAGTTATTTGTATAAATATGAGTACGCACTCTTTATAAATACAAATCACTTACAAAGACTGAGTTATCAATGGAAGAACACAAAGTGATTTAAGTATTAAATTGGATGTGCATTTGAATTTTAACTATCTTGGAATATAGTGAAATTTAAGGAATCAAATAGATTTGAAATTGATAGTTTTGTAATTATCTATATTACAACAAAATTGGATTTATAGGTCGTAAGGTTTTAATTAAATGATATGAGGCATGATCTTGTAACGAGATCAAGCCTCAAGTCTTACAAGTTATGGTGAGATCACGACGTTTTTCAAGGGATCCCCTTAGGTGGCATATGCCTACATATTTGTATGTGTGTGTATACACACACACTTGTATATGTTAGTGTTTTGAATAATCTTATAAAATAATTTAATTTCTTATAAAGTTATAAAACTAAAAAAGAAAAAACAACAATTTATATCAAATATATTAAGCTTAAATAAGAAAAATGATATCATGTGTTGAAAATCAGGGTTAAATCTTTTGTCTCTCTCTACTCATTATTTTCTTCAATCTTTAAAGAATTTATACTCGACTCTTTGTGCACGTGTGGAAGCTAACTTGCTAAGCCACCTTGATAGACTCAAGACTATACCCTCTATTGAATGGATGATTTGAAATTCTTATCTACGCTCAAGGTTCTCCTTCAATTTGTGCCTTTCTAATAAGATGTGATCTGTCTAAGGCTAGCTGAACTAAACCTCATCTGAGAAGGAAAGTTTAAGGGAATAAAAGTAAGGATTTACGTATTTAGAGTAATAGGTTTTAATTATGTTTACTTTTAATGTTGATTTAAAGTCGCGCCAAATATGATGAAACGACAATTTTTTATCATCGTTGCATGTCTCGTCTTATCTGAAATTAGGAAAATTCATAAGGTCGACTAATGTTAATATGATATCGTTTAAATAGTAATAATGCAGTAGAAATTGATAACTCAAGAATTTTTTAAATTCAAAATTCTTAATTAGAGACTTGGGAAAAATATTTGTTGTTATAATTAATGTTTTAGAAACCGTGAAAAGGGACTTCGTTTGTTTGAACAGAATATTGTTTCACATCATAAAAGGAGGTTGGACTTTTGGTAACTCAACAGAAGCATAATATCATGTGGTGACAATTGTTACTTTATGAAATCTTGTGGATATTAAATATTTTAGGAGGTTTAAAAAGGTAAAACTTAAGTGTTAAATAATAATGGATGAAAATAAAAAAAAACTATTTAATTATATATAATATAACAGATTCATTCTTTAGAAATTCAAATTTTCATTTCAGATTAAACCAAAAAGAATAAAAATCAATTCCCTGTTATTTTTTATTTGTTCTTAATTTATTTCTCTTGTCTAAACCAAATAGTCCTTTAACTTCTCTAACTATTGAATGATAATAAATCCACTTTCAAGTTTTACATGGAAGAACAAAACATTGAAATATTTGCATCGAAATTAAACAGTGAAAGTATTAAAAAAAAAGAACTTTTTGCTTCAATGCTATCTCAAGAATTTATAACCTAGCTAGCTTTAATCACATAAATTATACCATGGTTGTTTTGATCTTTTTGAAGGACTTATTACAAATGTATCTAGAGTATAGGTCAATTAGATAGGTACGTAAGGAGTAAAAGAGTTTTTTAAGTATATCACCAATGAACCAATGAACACCGACAGTTCCATTCACCAATGAAACTTATCATCGACGAATCACTGATGGGTTATATCATCGACGAACACCGAGGGATATGATATATCACCGATGGATATACCATGATTTATTTCATCTTTCGTTTCTTTTTCATTTGTTTCGAGAAATATATATTGATCATTAATTTTAAAAAAAATAAATTATTTTACCATTCGTCTAATCTGCGGGTGATGTTTATAGTACCAACGGATGACAAATAAAAATGAAAAGAAATCAAACTATTTGGTATATTCTAAAAAAGTGTAAGCGCTTATCAACACCATTAGCTTTATTAATTCATCTGCATTGTCTCTAGATACTCATGTTCCTCTGTGATCTGTTTGAGATGTTTCGTTGGTGATACTCCCTTTTCTATTAGTGAAACTGTAAACCCTAAACCATAAATGATATGTTATTTAACTTCTTTTTGAAATTGCTATTTGTCAGCAACAATGTTTAACTTCTAGTCACTTTTAACGTAAATCATTGAAAATATTTAATTAATAATAATAGATGTCTTTTATCTATGAAATAAAAATGTTACTACATTTGGAGGCTGACCACAAAGCGATACAAACAACCAAACATGTGCTATTAATTAATTGTAAAAATCGCGCTCATTCTCTATCGATCAGTCACGTAACAATTATACAATTAAGATGTTTGGATGAAATCAATCGATATCAATATTCAATATATATAACAATTATATAATTAAGATGTTTGGATGAAATCAATCAATATCAATATTCAATATTCAATATATATATATATATATATATATATGATAATGAGATGGGAAATGAAGATTTAGATATTTATCAAATCTTAAAATATGGTGTGTGTTTTTTATTCTACATTGGTGAGAAAATGACGGAATATAAAAATGTTGTGAGTATTTACTAGGATGAGTGAAGAGTTTTGTTGAAAGTCATGGGGTTAGCTTATTTTGGCCTACCAGGCCTCTATATTCATGTGGTGCATAATTTTGGTTAACCATCTAGACATATGAATTTGTTATTTTTCACTGTTCATCTTATAGTAGGAGTCAAAATATATAGTAGAAGTGCATAACTAAATATAATGACATGACATTATGAGATTTAAGGCGGTGTGATTTAAAATATTTTAAACACATTATTACATTAAACTCCTCAACTTATCATCATTATACGAAAATAACCCCGAACTTTATAATCGATAAATCGGTTATCACAAATCTTGGATTATGGTTTAAATTGGTTGTCCTTCATTAACGAAGAGAAGAATGTATGTCAAAAGTTAGTGAGTATATAAAAAAAATAGATGATGAGTGGAAATGCGAATTGATTAAGTTGGTTAAATGAAAATTTTAATCATCGTCTTTTTCTTAAAAAATATGTGTTTAAAGATATATAATTGACTCATTTTGAGAAGATATTTTTTTCCAAAAAAAAGTTATTTTAAGCATATATACAAGGAGAAAGATCCATAGTAGTTTGTTTACTAGAAACAAAAAGGTTATTGGAAAGTTGTGAGAAGGAGATAGGATAAGAAACCATGACCAAGAAAAAACATGGATGAGAATGAAGATAATAACTAATAATAAAAACAAGACTTGTATTTTGGTTCAGGTGAGATCGGACTATTTTCATGAAACTCATGAGACCACTTTTTCACATTTGAAATTTCACAACAAAACACTGTGAAGGTAAAAAGAAAATCCGAACCTTCACAGGAAAAAAAATGTAAAAGTTTTTTTGTGAAGTTTCAAGTGTAAAAAAATGGTTTCACGAGTCTCACGAAAACAGACTGACCTCCAGGGTCATTCTTTAGCATGTTAAATGTGTGATTTTTGAACAAGCCCCGAAAATTTTGGGGTCCAATTTTATATTGTTTAGGGCTTTCATTAATGAACGTAAAAACTATTGCCCATATCAATGCTTCTCTAATTTCTATCAGAATACAGAATGAATACATCTCGTCGCCTTTGTAATTTATATATATGTATCTTTATTATCTTATTTTACAATGTACTCAAAAACTTGAAGCATAACAGAGCCTTCAAAAAGATTGGAACATACTTGTTGGTCTTACGTGACCCCAAACGCTCCCATTACCATCTGATAGCCTCCAGCCAAAAACGGTGGAATTAAGCTTCGTCAAGACAAAAAGTGGGGAAGACCCAAAACAAATGGTGGTGGTGGTCATGGTCATCCCAGGTTTGTACCTGGCCTAAATACTACCTGAATAATTGTTTTAATTTCTCATATGTTTTTAAGCTTTTAGTGATGGTTGGTAGGTAATACAAGTAAAGACATTTGAGATTTAAGCAATGTGATTCAGGACAAACATGATTCCGTGGATTTCGGCATTGTTAATTATGGGTGTGGGGCATGCATGCGCAATTCAGGACAAGCTTTTTTCCATGGATACCTAAATTTGAGAACAAATCTAGATTCGGATTTCTTTTAAATATTCCATTTTCGTTTGAATTTTGATTTAGGTTTTTGATTTGCATTCGATTTTTGTTTGATTTGACTTTAGGGTTTTTATTTGTGTTGATTTTGTATCACCAAGTAACAACGAATTTGATTTACAAACCCTAAAACATGTTCCTCTCGTGTGATTAACTAATGTTTGTTTAAAGTTCATGGTGTTTTTGTTTAAAGCTTATAGGTGGATTAATGATTCTTATTTAAAGTTTATAATGTAATTTGGTGTATGAACTTTGGTTGTTCCAAATTTTTTACCAAAGTTTATAGGTGAAATCAAAAAGTAAAGAAGATAATTACTTAATTATAAGCATAGTTCATATGTAGGTGAAACTATGAAGTTTATGACTGAAACAATGATTTTTGTTTAAAGTTCATAATATTTTGTCTTGTATATAAACTTTTGATTTGTTCGAAATTTTTTACAAAATTTCATAGGTGAAACCATGAAGTTCATTATGGTTTGTATGGTAATTTATTTCAAAATGGTAAGAGAAAAATATAATTAAGAAATGTGATATCAATATATGAAAAAGACGAAAATACCCGGTTAACAGAGTTTATACTAATTATATGGTTAACTTTAGTAATTAAGATCTCTCTCTCTCTCTCTCTCTATATATATATATATATAGAGAGAGAGAGAGAGAGGGGAATAATCATACTTTTTTAAAGACAAGTTATTTAAAAGAAAATAAGTGCTTTGTGCTCTTTAATTCAATGCTCATGTCGATATTATTTAAAAAAAAAATTAAACTAGATTTCAAAATTTTCGATAAATAATATATCTATACTAATATTTTTACTATATTCTTAAAATTCCTTACATTTCAAGTTTTGAACTTATTAAGGTATATTAAAGTTATTAAAACTATTAAAGGTCCATTAAAATTGAATAAATTAAAGCTCGTTACTCCATAAAGATTAAAGACCAAAATTGGGATGGTTCTTGAAAAGTAATGTTAAGTGGAGGGGTTTAATGTGTCAGTGTGTCAATTTATCGTAATGTTCGAAAACTTCAAATCGCTAATGCAATGTAATTATTTTTTATTTATGAAAAAAAATATGCTCGTTATTTGGTTTATCTGAGATGTTTTTGATAAACCCAACAAATCACAACAACGTGAAAGTTGATTTTCTAAAACGATGTTATCAAAATATAGAAGTGGCATGCATCATTTGGAACTCGTAGAAGTTCAGTAATAATATGTTAAACATCAAAACTGATACACCGTAACAAGTTTGTAACAATTCATTGTGATAGCTGCCTTTGGCTCTAATCTAATTGGCAACGAGACAGTGGATTGATTGTTCGCCGATTCAAGTGGTACATGAGTTGGGTTTAGAACGTCACGAGACAGTTCGGTTCGAAAAGAGGTCTCCCTATTGAAAGTAAAGAATGACCCGGCCCGACCACAAGATGACAGGCGGAGTGGCTTCTTATGCTTGTGCCTATTTTACCTCTGACGAGGGGTAAATCTCCATGAAAAAGGGACTCTTTTTGCTCAGTAGCTAAAGAAAGATAAACCAAACCACCCGAAGAGGAATGAAAGCTTCAAATCAAGTTTATAGTTTTGCATCAAGGTATGTTATTTTCCCAAATGTTGATGCAGAAAGGCCGAGGCGAACCAACAATTCTCTAAAAGCGACCGGACCAGGCCGAGTCAGAAAGACAATCCCCTGTTGGGTCAAGGCCCGTCATGAGTTTGATAATTTCTACCTTGACTTCTCATTGTTGGAGAGCCATCCATGCCGGCTGGACTTTGGTATAAAAAAATATATAATTTTAAAAGGTAGTTTCTTTTAATCACTTTAATCCTTATTTATCGAATAAGAGTCCTCGAAATTGTTGATATAATTATCAAATATTATTATACAATGTATCAGATATATATATATATATATATATATATATATATATATATAAGTTGAAAAGTGAATTTAAAGCGTAGACATAGTCTCAAAACTAAAATTTTTAAATGTGTGTCGTATCATGACGAGTTTTACGTTACTTTCATAACTGACGTATAAACAATACGGTATACGTGTTTTCATGTTTACAGTAATTCAGATATCACATTGATGATTTGATATATGCATCTTGTTAATGTTTAATTAGTGGTTGAAAATTGGATGGATTCACAGTTAATATAGACTAGTGCATCCTATTGATAGCCCATGTTTGGTTGCTATTCTTATGCCGAAGAACGACTTGGCATATCCGAGACTCCAAATCTGATTGTCGTTGCCTTATTTTGACATATGATTTTCAATAGACATCGTAGATGCATGTGACAATTAGTATATATAGTTACACATACGCAATTTCGATATGCCTTGTAGTTTACACATATATAGTAGATTACTTTTTTATATACCTTTTAGTATATATATATATATATTCTCAATTACAAACAAGACATACCATCAAAATCCGAACATTCTCGGTATCGTTAAAGACTACGTGATTTATTTACGATCATCTAAAACGAGTTAAGGTGATGTATGGGTATTCCTAATGATAATTTCAACGTATTATTGGTATTCTTAGTTGAATTCATAAATAAAAATGACATCTAACCTCAATATTTTGCATCATTGTAACCCTTTCGTCATATTGAGTTCAATGATACATGCTTTTTTAATCCCTTGTTGAATAACATATATTTTTCTCTACATGTATCATTCTCTCTAAACTCAAATTCACACGACAATCTATTATTATTCCATATCGAATGGAACATTGTGTCTTTTGTATATGATTATGTTTATTGTATTGTAATTAGCTCTCGTTTTATTAAAAAAAAACTATTGTACGCACCAAATACATAATTAGAATTCACTATTTTATTATTTTCATTTTGTCACATTCCCGTTTTAATAATACATCTAAATTTTAATTGATATATGTTCGTTTCACGAACATATAGTATGTACAAAAGAGACCCGGTTTCTCAAATAGCCAACTCGATAATTGAGACTTTACTATGGGTCCGCCGGGACCAACAACAAAGGAAATAGAAAGGAAGCTAAAGCAACCTATTTTTGATCTTTTTGACTTTAGTTCTCGAGTGAAGGAACAGAAAGAAAGACAAATGGATAGACGATGTCGATAACGAAAAAAGATTCTCGAGCATGATGTTTTTGTTTTACTATATGAAACTTTTTTTTATATTTATATTTTGTTTCACAAACATATAAAAAGTTCTATATTATGAAACAAATACATGTTAAACAAAAACATTGTGAAAAGAATATATATACACACATATATATATATACATATATAGAGGTGCGATCAAATGAAAATCATTCCAATTTATAAAAACCGTAAAAACTACTCTCATCTATCGTTAATTTTATGAAATTTTTTCATGAAATTGTTAATCTTGTGAAATTGTTTCATATAACACTTTTTTTGATGAAGTTGTTTCATATGTGGTTATGAAATTGKTTCATATACTACTTAATGAAATTTTAATGAAACTGTTTCATGTATTTCTCTAAAATTAAAATAATGAAAATGATAATATCCATGAATTAACATCCTCCACAATAAAAATGGTTAATCAACCTCTCATAATTACAAAAAAATGAACAAAATTAAGAATTATGATTGGTTGAATGAGGTTTTCACGGTTTTTACAAATTGAGTGGTTTTTATTTGAACTCACCCTTATATATATATATATATATATATATATATATATATGTGTGTGTGTGTGTGTGTGTGTGTGTGTGTGTGTGTGTTAAATACTTTAAATTCAACCATTTAAAAGATCATGTAAAAGATACATGATACACTAATTTTTACGGTTTATACTGTTTTTTTTGTGATTCTCTCATTCCCGTTTTATTATTAAAACCGTTAGGCTCTATTTTAGGTTCTTACATGTACAGTACCCTAACTTTCACCAAAAACGTGTATATTACACTTACCCACACTTCATCCTAAAGCGATATGAATATCACAACATACTCACTAACATGCAACAAAATAAATTAAAAACCTTTACGACATTTAATAATGAACAAAATCTAAATGCCAAAGGGACATTGTTCTAATGATATATGAGTTTCTGATGATCCCAACTTCTCAAGAGGTTCAAATTTCATCAATGGTGATTAGAAATGTACATAAGTACTAATCTTATTTAAACACAATAAGTACACCAGTGGTAAAATTCAAAATTCATCAATGTTGGATTCTTGTGTTAACCCTAGATTTTGGATTTCGGCCCTTAAACGCAATAAGTACACCAGTGATATTTATTTTTTGTTTCACATAACAGACAAAATCCTCTCGAGCTAGCACCATCAACTCTAGGTCCATCAAGTACATCACGTGCCTCTCACATGAGGGGTAAATCGGTTCTTTTACCCATCTTCTTCACAAATCCATTTTTGAATCTGGATTCTTACAAATCAAATCAAAACCCTAATTCATTTGTGTAACATCTCATTTCACATCCGCATATAACCACATATTTCATATATCATGAAATACAAATTTATATATTTTGTCCCAATAAATACAAAATGCTATATTCAAAAGCAGATACCAACTTTTTCCATAAATACTCAATACAAGACTTGTAAATATAATAAGTTTTCAAGTATGAATAGCATGACATCAACCCAAAATCCACATATGCAAGCAATCATAAATTTATTCACGGTTTCCATTTTCCCTTATCCTCCGATTGTGCCTGACCTGTAATGCATATTTTAAAACACAAAATAAGGGTTAGACCATGAGGTCTAGTGACAAATCTCTTTGATTGTTAATAAAACTCATATTTGTATAAATAACAAATATATGGTGTTTTATCAAAACAAACATTTTTTTTGTCGCATCAAATAGATGAGACAATTTATTTTCATCGCATGAAACTCGTGAAGTACCAAAGTCCACACATTAATTAAACATAAAATATATCAAATACTTAAAAAAACATAAAGTCGAAGTTAAGAAAAATAAATATTACTAAAATGTCCTACATATGAATGGATTTTGATGGTTTTAAAACCATTGCTATATTAGACCATTTAGTAACAGTTTTGGTCAAAAACCCTTGCTCTATGTTGTAACCATTTTAAAAATTATTACAACAACTAATATATATATATATATATATATATATATATATATATATATAGCAACATTTATTTAAAATTCGTATCCAAAAGTCACTTGGTTCCAAGGAACAATTTGGAAAAGTTTGTGTTGCAAAGTTTTTTTCACAGTAACAGTTTTGAAAATTTTATATCATCGATCATGTCGTGTTAGGTTAATGATTTAAAAACATCTACATCATTCTATGTCATGTTATAATAACCGAATTTGAGAATTTTTACATCACTATCACTACTATAAATTGCACTTTCGCTACAAAGTTTCGATTACTGTTCAAGTAAAAACTAATTTTTAACTTATATTAAGAAGTCATCGAAATTATGTTGAAAATTATAAGATATTTCTATGGATTTTCGACAGGAGTATATTTTTTAATTTTCATAATAATTTTTAAATTAATGCTAAAAATCTACTGAAAATTTTAGAAACTTTGGGATCGTTTACCAAATACTTACCCGGATAAGCACTTATCAAGTTACATTACCTTATCAGATAAATTGAATATGACAAGTACCAAAAATCTTAATTACCCGGTAATAACGAGACAAGGACCAAGAGTCTAAGAACTTACTGATGAATTCTCAATGTAAATGCATTATTTAATTTAAAAAATATATTTGTAGATTAATTAGTTATATCAATTGAAAATCTGCAGATTCTACAAATAATAATCATATATATCTTATTAATTATAAAAGATGACAATTCATTCTCTACCGTCCACGTAACCATCACACAAGATGCTTGCACAATAATTGCTTACGTATAATAAGGCATGTGAAAAATGGAGTTAAAAGAAAATTAAGCTTATTGGGATGTTGATTGATGGAGATTGGATAAAAAACCATGACCACATTTACCATCTGAACAACTATTTCTAAATTTAAAAGGTTGTAATAATTATGAGAAGTATTGTCGGAATATATTGTTTTATATTATTATTATTTAGCTAAAACTAGAATTTAGTTTTTTAATTAACGTTTGTTTCATGATGTATTTGTTTTATACGTATTTGGTTTACAATGTAAAACGTTTAAGTTGTATTTTTGTTTCACAAATACATAAAAAATGTTAAGATTGTTAAATAAATATATGTCGTACAAACAAGTTGAAAAATCAATATATATGTTACTCAATACACTAAATCCGAGTCGTAGATGAAAAAAGATCACGTAATGTTTGACAAACATAAACTAGCTTATTTTTTTAGCTTACTTCAAAAAGTCATGTTCGGATGAGCAAAAGGTAGTTTATATAAGCTAGCTTATTATGGCTTTACTTGTAGTAGTGTTTATGGAGTTCTGTTTTTGCAAATTTTTTCAATTATAACTCAAATTAATTGAAATTCTTTTGAGTTTTAATTATTAATTGTTATTTATTAAGTTTTAATTATTAATAAATATTAAGTAATAGTAAATATTACTTAATATTATTTAAAATTATTAATATATTTTAATTATGCAAATACATTAATTAATATTAGAGTAAATAACATTCCTTATTCCTGTAGTTTGTTGTTTTTCCCTATTATGGTCCTTCAAACATGTTTATTACACTGCTCATCCTTGTGGTATGCAAAAGCGTAGACTCCATCTATCTCCCTAACGAACTATGTTAACCCAGTTAACTCAAAGGGTATTTTTGTCCTTTTACTTCTTTTTTGTCCTCTTCCGGTTAAAAATAAAAAAGTTAATATAAATTATTTTTTGTATTATCATTATTATATTAAATATTTTCTTTATTTGGTGAACCCAACCCCCAAACTAATATTGGCTTCGTATTTTGTGATGATTCAAAGGTGGAGGGTAAAAGGAAAGGGGGTTCACCGAAGAAGGGGAGTGGTTGAGGAGGTGGAGGTGGCGAATTAGGGTGGGTAGTTCGGTTGTTAAATGATGGTGATTCACGAGGACAGGGTTAAGGATGGGTGCTTCATGAAGATGATGGTTATGGCTTCCATTTGTTACATTCTTCTGCCTTTTTATTCTATCCCTACATAAATTAGCATCGGAGTTGGAGCTTCATCTCAATCGAATAAATCTGGTTGTGGCTGTTTTGTGTTGGGTTTCACCAGAGATGCAAAGGATGGTCGGAGTTTTGGAAGATGAATCTTAATCAAACAGATCTGATTGTGGTTGTTTGTGTTGGGTTTCATCTCAATCGAATAGACCCTCATCCACTACCAAAGTCACTCTCTTTTCAAGTGTAACAACCACATCACACACTATATCTCCATCTTTGTGATCACTGCCCCAAACATGTTCGTTCTCCATCTATGATCTGCAATATCCATCTCTATCTCCATCTATGATCAAAACCACCACCACTATACATATGACCATCACAGAATTTCAACCACTCTTATTATTCTCCAGTGAACTCGCACCCTATTCTCCCTCTCCCTTCCATTCCTCCCTCATCCATCATACTTATCCACTGTGACCCTCTCCAAAGCTCATTAGTCAACTTACTTTATTTGTGAGAGATAGAGAGACCAAAGTTGCATATCACACACTCACGAAAAACATTAAAGAAATGGGTTTAAATCGTGAGATAGAGAGAGAATTTGAAGATCTCCATTAAAGTGTTGTAGAGGGAGTGAGAGAGTCGGGTAAAAGGGTGTTGCATCACTGACAATATAGGTTTCACTGGCCGATAGGGAAAGCAGGAAGTGGTCGGCATGATTTCAGGTTGTGAGTCTGTGTGTTTGCGTGTGTGTGTGTTAAATATATGATATATTTTAGTTTATATTTTTTAGGAAAAGAGAAAAAGGAGAATAAAGGATGAAAATACCTCAAAACTTAACTGAGTTAACGGAATCTTTTTTATTCCGCTAGAGGGAGGCACTCATAGTGTACATTTTAGCATTCCATAAGTACCGGGAGTGTAATAAGCGCATTTTAGGGATGTTAGTCAAATAAACCTCCAAACCACAAGGACCAGGAATGTAATTTACTCTTGATAATAATTTTTTGAAACTATTATTAATCATATCGGTTATTTTTCTTAATTAGTATTCAATATATTTAATTATCACAAAACAAATATAAAAATTTTAAAAATGTTTATGTAAATTATATAAAAATTAAATTTATATTTATTTTATTTCACAAATAATTAAACTATGATAAGTTATTTTAATAAATCTTTAATTCAAATAATTATGTTTTTTGAAAAACTTTTAATTAAGTAGGATATATGAAGTTGATCAATTTTATTTTCATTTATATTATATGTAATAGTTATTCGAAATTATAAAATTAATATTGATTTTTTCTAAAATTTGCTTCTGGTTATACAAATTTATAATATATATATATATACATATATAATTAAATTAAAAAGTATATTTTAACTGACAAATTATATTATTTAATGTTATGTACTATCTTGTTTATATTAACTAACATATTATATTATTAGTGWTTTGTTCTATCTATATCATTTTTGGTTATTTTGCATTTTCAGCTAGTTTTTATCAAATGCGATTAATCTATCAACTAACTTATCAGCTACTTGCTAGCTTATTAGCAAACAACTAGCTTATTAGTCATAAGCTAACTTATCAATTAGTTTGTCAAATGTAGTCTTTATAGATTATATTATACTAATCTAACAGTTTAATAATAATAATAATTTGATAAGGAAAAGTTCAAAAAAATCCAATGGACTTTACTGTTTGGAACGATTAAGTCCTTGGACAATTTTTTGGAACAAATAAACCCTTGGACATTCTAAAATATGTTAAATAAATCCTTAGATTTTACAAAACCTATTAAATAAGTCCTCATTCCTTAAAATCGTAACCTGTAACCTGAATAGAAGGTAACTTAAATTAAAAAAAACTTAAAAAATCCTAAAAACTCCTCATCTCCCTCCATCGCTCCCTCTTCTCCCTCTCGCACACCGTCATCTCCATCGCTCCCTCCACCTCCGCTCGTCGCCGTCGTACCAGATCGTCGCCGCACCACCTCCGCTCTTAGCCGCCGTACCAGATCGTCGCTGCACCACCTCCGCTCGTCGCCGCCGTATCAGATCGTCACCGCACCACCTCCGCTCGTCGCTGCCGTACCAGCTCGTCCCGCCCCTATCGCTCGCTAATCAGGTTTGCTCCAGATTTCTTTTTTTCTTCATCTTTGGTTTCTTCTCCTGCAGTGTAAACATACACATACTAAATGGGTAACATTCAAAACATAAACATTTCGTCTGAGCTTACTGTAAGGGGGTAAATATCTAAGTTCAAGAATCAGAGACAATAGCCTAGTTGGGTCTTTGCAATTCCAATCAGATAAACTGTTCTTAGGTTTCAAGTCTCCTTCTCCGCAAACATGGTATGGTCGAAAGTTGTCATCTTCAAGTTTAAAAACAATATCCGGTGCTAGCAACGGAAATTGTGCATTGTAGATAACATCCCCTATGATTATAGCATCGGAATCTGGTTATAAACCTAGCTCACAACAAGAAGTTTATCAGCATAAAACAACCGCTTCATTTACTGTTTTGTTAGAACTATATACATACATATCAATTTCCGAGTTTTTCTAACTTCTGTACAATTTTACAGTTGTTGCAATATGTGGACTTCTTCAATGCAAGACGACATACACTTCCAAATCCAAATGGGAAATTACATACCAATAGAATCAATCCTCTACTCAACATTTTATATATAAAACCTCACATTAAATGATGTCATATCTGCTTCTGCTTGCAACAAAATTGCTAACTATATACATGGCTTCTCTTACTGTTTTCTTAGCCCAAATGGGAGAATCATTGTCCAAAAATCTGCATATATCACCACAGGATTTGGTGATATAAGTTATAACCCACTTGACATGTTGCTTGTTTCAAAATTTAATATTCAAATAATTATAATGCGTCTTCTGTGCTCATTTTCCACCACTTTGTTCTTGGTTTCTGGCCTCTTTTCATGCTACTAACACCATAATCCCATACCATAAGGTTTAGCTCCCGATAGAAGGTAATATTCTAGAGTTTCAAGCTTCCAGATGGTTTCATGAAATTGGCTAATTCATACTGCACCTTGTTTTCCAATAGTCTATCTCCACTATTTATTGCAACCATTGGACTATTTTGAATCTAACACATATGGAAGACCAAACATCATAATGGAAGAAAGAAACCAAACCAAACCAAAGGAGCCCAATATATACCACCAATGCTGTTCCCTGCATCTAATGATCAAAACCCATATATGTTTTCATCCGTGAATCGTGATGAAATTGTTATTTTTGTTTACAGAATGATATCTGATTGCAATGGTGATTATAGTGATGATAGTGATGATCCTAGCTATGAAATAGACGGTAATTCAAGTGAACATATGTCAGATTCTTTATCTCTAGACCTTGAAGATGAGGATGATATAATCAACTTAAATAAAACAGTTGATGATCTGTTTCTAAATAAGCTTTGTATTGTAAACACGATTGACAATGTTGAGTTTAATGTGGATGAAGATGATGATAATGTTGGAGATCATATTATACAAAAAGGTGTTCAATACCCGATACATGATCCTAATATTCCTTGGAAGTTGATGAAGCCCAGACTTGGTGAGAGGTATGAGAATCCTAGTCAATTAAAGCAGTGCTTGACTAACTATGCGGTTGGGGTAAGCCATTATTTGTTTTTTCATATTCAAGTAACATTTTTTATGACTATTGCTTACACTTTATTTTTATCATTAAAGACATCTTCAGGTGTGCCACAACCAGCATGGCTCGAAGGCATCCTACCGTATTCAATTTCAAGAAAGGTTGTTGTTAACGATGAAGACCGTGATGAAGATGATACTACTGTTGGTGATGAAGAACATCATGAAAGTGGTGATATTGTTAGACATCAAGAAGGTTTACAAGAAAGTCAAATGGCTATATCTCCACCAGAATTTAATAGTGCAAATGAAGAATAGTTCATACCATGACCTTGATATAGATTAGGCATTACTTTGGTATATTTTAGCGCAACTTTTGGTATATTTTGGCGTAACTTTTGGTATATTTGGTGCAATTGTTGGTATTTTTTGGCGCAACTTTTGGTATATTTGGCGCAATTGTTGGTATTTTTTGGCGCAACTTTTGGTATATTTGRYGCAATTGTTAGTATTTTATTTGCGCAACTTTTGTTACATACTTTGGTTCAACTTTTGTTACATACTTTGATTCAACTTTTGGTATATATTTTGGTTTAACTTTTGGTAAAATTATGTCCAAAATTTGTATGCAGATTATTATACTTTGGATACAACTTTTGTATATTTTATGAATAATAATGAGAATGGTATATTTGTTTTTGTTAATGTAAGTACTTTTTTCGTTCAAAAAATATTTATGAACTTGATCGTTCAAAAAATATTTATGAACTTGATCGTTCAAAATATGAAAATCCATTGTTTTTTCGTACCTTTTTCACTAACAAAATGTATTTAACATATTTTAGAAAGTCCAAGGACTTATTTAACAGGTTATGTAAAGTCCAAGAACTTATTTAACAGGTTTTAAAATGTCCAAGGGTTTATTTGTTCCAAAAAATTGTCCAAAGACTTAATCGTTCCAAACAGTAAAGTCCATTGGGTTTTTTTTTGAACTTTTCCCTATTTGATATACATATATATAAAGAGGGAGGGGAGAAGGAGGATCACGCATAAAGATGATCAATTTTCATGAAGACGAGAAGGATTTTAGGCTATTTATCTAATTAAATTAATATATTAAAGAAATCCAAAATTAATTAAATTAAAAACATATAAGTGTCACTTATTAGTAGTTATTATCTAGCAATCAATCCCAAGTGTTTTTGGAATATATACCCACAATTATATATATATATATATATATATATATATATATATATATATATTAGGTGAACGTACAAATAAAAACCACCCAATTTGTATAAACCGTGAAAACCACATTCAACTAATCATAATTTTTCATTTTGTTCATTTTTTTTTTTGTAATCATGAGAGATTGATTAACCATTTTTATTGTGGAAGGTGTTAATCATAGATATTATCGTCTTCATTATTTTAATTTTAGAGAAATACATGAAACAGTTTCATTAAAATTTTATTAAATATTATACGAAATAATTTCATAACCATATATGAAACAAATTCATAAAAAAAAAATTATTATATGAAATAATTTCATAAGATTAAACAATGAAATGAACGTATGAGGGTGGTTTGTACGGTTAATGAGGGCAGTTTTCATTTGATCGCTCCTATATATATATATGTATATATATATATATATCGTGTTTTTGGAATATATACCCACAATATATATATATATATATATATATATATATATATATATATTTTAAGATGTTTGTTTGAGAGAGAAACAAATATTTTGATTATCACATACGATATATGATATTGTAAAATAAGATATTGATCTTATAATATGTGATCATTGATATTGAATTCATATATTTATCATTATTTTATTACATGAAATGTACAAAAATTCACAAAGTGTATCATATGTAATAAAATAACTACACGTGATTTAAAATGTGAATCCAAAAAATAGAGAAAAAGTGATAAAAATAATAGATTGATTGTGGATATCACATGTGATTAAGGGTGTTCATCTAAACCGCCAAACCGTCCAAATCACACCATGCCGCATCACAAAATGTGGTTTAAAACTTTCACGAGCCGGGTATACTATGATAAGGGTAACATAATGAGGAGCTGGGTATATTTTGTAATAAGGGTGGCATAATCAGGAGCTGATTATACTGAGATAAGGGTGACATAATCAATTTCACAACTCATCGCATCACACTTATGCGATATAATCAATCTCATTGCATCATATAGATTCAACAACAGTACCCCATGATCAAAGATTATCATTTCCAGAAATTGATTATGCCACCCTTATCCTAGTATAATCGGCTCCTGATTATGCCATCCTTATTACAAAATATACATAGCTACTAAATTTTCCACCCTTATTACCAAATATATTCGACTCCTGATTATCTCACCCTTATTACAATCGCTTGATAACAACATATCAAATCCCAATATTATGCTAAAAATAGCATGTAATCAATTTTAAAACACCCCATGTACGAACCCATACGCTTCCATATAAAATATGTCAAATAAATCTTTGAAATAAAACTCACCTTGAATTCTCAAGTAGATGATAACTTTAACAACCACAAATAATCAGATACAAATCACATAATCAAGTTCTTCTTCTCCCTTCGGTTACTGGTTTTTTAACTCAGGAAACAAGCCACGCCGACTTTTCTTATCTTTTTCCGATAACAGAGGAGCGATCAAATGAAAACCACCCTTATTTGTAAAAACCGTACAAACCACCTTCATACGTCGATTTCATTGTTTAATCTTATGAAATTTTTTTATGAAATTATTTAATCTTGTGAAATTGTTTCATATAATACTTTTTTTGATGAATTTGTTTCATATATGGTTATGAAATTGTTTCATATAATATTTAATAAAATTTTAATAAAACTATTTCATGTATTTTTCTAAAATTAAAATAATGAAGATGATAATATCCATGATTAACATTCTCCACAATAAAAATGGTTAATCAACCTCTCATAATTACAAAAAAAATGAATAAAATGAAAAATTATGATTGTTTGAATGAAGTTTTTACAGTTTTTACAAATTGAGTGGTCTTTATTTGAACGTTTCCCTACACATACATATATACATATACATATATACATATACATATATATATATATATATATACATATATACATATACATATATATATATATATATATATACATATATACATATACATATATATATATATATATATATACATATATACATATACATATATATATATA
>NC_037539.1:6768913-6776134 GCF_001531365.2 Cynara cardunculus var. scolymus
CATAGCATGGCTCTTCACCTGTAATGAAATCTAGTGGAACCAAATCTTGAATACCCTTCATTGATTCTTTGTAATGAAAAACCAAATATATGTGAGTGTATATAATATCAATTCCTCATCATTCTAACAACAAGTTCTTGTAGCTCACTCAGATCACTATCATAAAGTCTCTTTTTGTTACTGTAAACAGCTGCAGGTTGAAATGAAAACCCATAATCATGTTGATGATCATCATCTCTACTTTGTAATACATGAGAACTGTTGTAATACATAAAACCACAGTTGTAATACATGAGAACTTTGTTGGTACCACATGAAACCACAGTTGTAATACATGAGAACTGTTGTACCAACGGCTTATGATCATCTGTGTAACATGTTTGTGGTACCATGTGGTGTGGTACATTGTGGTATGTAACCAATTAGAACTACTTGTGCATGGTAATGTATCRCATGAAACAAAACAGTTATTGGTACCACATGAAACCACATCTGTAATACATGAGAACTGTGCTACCGACTGTTGCCTGAGAAAACACAAACACTGTCAGGGTACCACAACGTACCACACCACAGGTAATTGGGACATTTAAATGTAGGGGACACAGAGAGCATATCAATGTTTGTATGTTTGGTTTGGAATAGCAAACTATAGTACTGAGAGAAAGTGTACCTAACAAAAGAGAAGCTTTAGTAATTGGGACGTATGTTAAATCCTCATGAACACCACTTTCACAATGGCATTTTTTTTTTTTCAGTTGTAGCTCTTTGATGGCATTTACTTCATTCATTAAGTGTTTTTTTCCTTTATTAAGAAAAGGTATTCACGTTTTAAATGTTGAGTCTTTGCATCTCTTTGTAATAAAGCAATCAGTGAGTTCCATATGAGTTTGATTTATTATTTTGAATTGAGAAGGTTTAATGTTTTTGTGTAGAACTGGAGATTTTCATGTTTTAAGGATGAAAACTCTTCTTTGGATTACACCATCCAGGAGACTGCAGAAGATACGTTGGCAGGAGAGGCTCTAGAACCAGAACCGAACCAACCAAATGTGAAGCATGATTGGCCTTCAAACCTTAGAAAGGTAATTATTTGAGTTAGTTGATACTTGCATAGTTGCATTGACTTCAATGATGCTACGTATGCTTTCCATTGATAATCAATGGAAGGATTTCAATAAAGATGAAGACTGTGCAAGTGAAACATCCATGTAACAGAGTAGCATTTATGCGTGACATAATGTACAACACAATTGTGCTTCAGCGGAAGTGGAAACAAGAACATGCGTTGTTGAGATACAATAACATTGATTATCTTCTTACTATGCTTTTAATTTTTTGAATTTGTTGGAGAGAGAGAGAAAAGATTCTCAACTCCATGCAGTAAAGGTGAAACTTGCTCAACCCCCTRTGCTTCATTTTGTTGAATACTTGCATGTGTTTTTCAGGCTGTAGATGYTATATTTARAGCAKAACCATGGACAGTGCCATGGACGGCTAAGACCATTCTTCAGGTGCAACTCTTTGCTTTTGTCAATTGCCACTTTATTTTTCATGGATTCTTCTCTGTGTTGACCACCTAATGCCATTACTTACCCGGTGTCAGCCATATTATCAGTCAAATGAAATGGTCCAGAAAAATAATGAAAAGCCACATGCGAGTAGTTATTAAATTCATATGTAATATTTAAGCAGTTAATGGTCGATTGCAGAAATTGCTGTCAGGACCTTGATTTGCAACCACGGTTATCGTGGTGGTATAGCGGTAATAAATAAAGTAGGTTCATAAATTAAATACCACAGGGTACCACAAACATATTACAAAGCTGAACAACTAATACAGATACAAAGTAAGTATACTAAACGTTGTGATGATAATAAATTTGGATAACACACTGTGATACAAATCAGGTTGAACACAATATACAAAGATGGATGAGAAAAAAACCTGGATTTGTATCATTCTGAATATCACTGTATAAATTTGGAATGTAAATCAATATTAATTATATATTATGAAACGCTTCTAATTTAAAAATTAAAATCTAATTTTAATTTAGGAATTGACTGAAATACCCTTTTAAATTTGTTTAAATGTAATAATTAATGTATTAAAATGATTGGTTGATATTGGTTCTCACAGTTACCACAAACAACTCAGTTCTCCCTTGAATGGTTATATATATATATATATATATATATAKAGAGAGAGAGAGAGAGAGAGAGAGATAGTTTGTTTCAAATGCAATCCATCATATTTGTACAACCAATACAACCCACTAAATTGAAATATTTATGGAAACGATGAGAGTTCATTTGTTATGATTTAAATATTTATGGAAGATTAATAAGGTTCATTAATTATGATCAGTACTTTATATTAGGAAATAATCAAAACTTCAATAAAATTACATATTAAATTAAATGCATGGTTGAGATTGAGTTGTATTGGTTGTACAAATGTAAGGGGTTGTATAATAACTCACCTCTATATGTGTGTGTGTGTGTGTGTACGTCTGTCATTTCATTTATTTTTGGGAGAATTAAAAAGAGTTAAGAAGAAAAGAAAGTTGGTGTGGTTCTTTGGTTCCTGTTCGAACAAACAGAAGGAAGAAGAGAAGAAAACTTACGTGATTTTATCTGATTAATTGTTACCTGATAAAGTCTTCAATCTACTGTGTTTACAAAGTGAGTTTTACTTTTAAAGCATCATTTGATTTGCTTTTGATGAAGAAACCGTATGGTTTCATACTTGAGAATTTTGAATATGTTTATATGTTATCTATTAGCATAATTTTAGATTTTGATATGTTATTACCTATTGGTTGGAATAAGGGTGACATAATTAGGAAATGTGTATTTTGGAATAAGGGTGACATAATCAACTGTATGTTAAAATTGTGATTGTGATTATGTGGAAAACTGTTATCGCATCTGTGTGATGCAATGAGTTTGGTGTAATGCATCGTTATGTATGATGAGTTTTGTTTATCGCATCTTTATGATGCGATAAGTTGGTGTTATCGCATCCTTATGAT
Source organism: Cynara cardunculus var. scolymus (assembly GCF_001531365.2). Lineage (NCBI taxonomy): Eukaryota > Viridiplantae > Streptophyta > Magnoliopsida > Asterales > Asteraceae > Cynara > Cynara cardunculus. The sequence continues at coordinate 6,771,952 of NC_037539.1, forward strand.
GTGAAGACTAATTTTATCGCATCAATGTGATGCGAGGAATATGTGTTATTGCATCTTTGTGATGTGACAAAGTAGGGTTATTGCATCAGTGTGATGTGATAAAAGTGAGGTAATCGCATCAGTATGATGCGAGGAAATATTCACATCTGAATGAAATGCGACAAGTTGATGTAATATGAGTATGATGCGACAAAAAGATTATTGCATCAATGAGATGCGGAAAGTTGTTATGTTTTATGTTTGTTGCGATAACTTTGATGCTTTAATGGGTTTTATATGATAATATGATGTTGTTTCATCTGTATGATGCGGCAAAGATGTTTGTTTCAATAAAACATTGTCTATTTGATATTCATACAAATATGGACTTTGTAAAAGTATTTTGGTGATTTTCATCCTGTAATAGCAATCAAAAAGGATTTATCACTAGACCTTATGGTCTAACTCTTGTTTTGTTTTAAAAATGTGCATTACAGATTGAGCACATGTGGAGAGTAAGGGGAAGGGAAAGATGTGAAATAAGTTATGATTGCTTTATATCTATGAATTTTAGAAGTTGTTATTGTACATGTACTTGATAGCTTGTTATGTCTGCAAGACATTTACTTGGTGTAAAATTGAAAAGTTTGTAGCAACTTTTATATGTAGCAATTTGTACATTTGGGACCAATGTGAATATTTGTATTTCATGTTATATGGAATATATGTGAATTTTATGCAAATATGGATTTGGGTGTTACAAGTTATGCCTTCATCAAAAGTTCATAAAATGGGTAAAATCCCCAAACAACATTTGACTCCAAATACAGTCAATAACCCATCAACTTATTCGACAAATCCAAATGAAAACGTTAACGACCTAAGTTACCCTTTCAATAGACTAGATAATATTTTGTCCCAAAATCATCCAAATAACCAAGAAATCACTTTTGATGAAGTAAATATCTTTTGTTTTCTCAAGACACCCAAATGAAAACATTATAGCCGAACTTTATAGAAATCACAACACTCATCAAATATGACCTAAACTCACGGAAATGTGTTCAAAACCCAAAATAGAGATATTTTGATACGTATATAGTTTTCCAAAACAACCAGAACTCACCTTGTAAAATTTAGGCTAAATCTTGGTTCCAAACCAAACCTTGTGCTTCCGTTATTAAAGACTTGAAATCTTTTTGCAAGAATTTCAAATACTTAGTTCCAGACTTCCCAAAAGATCTCTTCTATCTTAAGAGACCCAAAACCTACATCAATAAAGGAGGAAGAGAACAGGGGATGATGAACGCTTCAAAAACCTTAGTTTTTGGTTGGATATAAGAAATCTTATCCTCAACTTGATGGATCTTATATCCTCAAGGAATGCTTCCAAAGACCTTGAAAATCGCACCTAAGATCTTAAAAATAATTCGATCTAGAGAAGGAATGGAGGAGAAGAGAGTTGAGGAAAATAAAGTGAGAAAACCCCCAAAAATCGCACCTTTCCATGCGACCTTGCCCGCAACTCCAGGTCGTTTAGCAAGTCGATCGTGCTACCGGAACACGCCTCACACACAATTGCGATCCTAGGTCGCACGTCAGGTCCCGCAACCCACTGTTTTTCACACTTTTGCCGTTTTCCACACCCTATTCAATCCTCGATAGCTCCAACATGATATTATACACACACACACACATAAAACCTTATCTAATTTCCATCTTAGCGGTTAATTAATCACCATAACATATATGAAAGGCTCTAAAATCACAGGTGTTACAATAAAATAACAAGAAAAAAATCGGATAAAAAATTTATTTGATTGAGGCGCTAGAAACCAAAATTTAAATATATTTATAATCATAGACATTAAGTACAAATGGTAACTATTAAAGCTTAGTGATTTATAGTAAAGGTTTTAAAATATTGGTAAGAACAAAAAAAGTACGTGGGAACTATAGGATCAATGCACAGATGTCATTTGATCATATGATCTAAGGACAATAATTGCACATGGTTTTTGTGAGGATGGGACACTCTGGTCTTTTAGGTTTTCCCCATATATATGTGGTCATGTTGGGATCACTTTTGTGTATGTATATTAAATATGTTAACTTGTTATGTTAATGTATGTTTACATATGTTCGAACATATTAATGTTAAGTTGTGTTGGTGTATAAGTTATGCAAGTTAACAAATTAACTTAATAATGTATTTGAGTATGTTAACGCCTTTATAGCCATGCCAATTAATCGAAGTTCCATTTTGTCAAGAAATATTCGTTGTGTCCTTAACAACCTTTTATTATAAAAGAATCATTGACTATGAGGTGGTTTTTTTTCTTATGAAAAATAATTCCTAACATGATTCTCTCCCCCCACCCACCCACTACATATATATATATATATATATATATAGAGAGAGAGAGAGAGAGAGAGAGGGGTCGGGTTCATATACAAAATTACATGTGATTCACGCGACCTTGCCATGCGTCTTCACATGCGGCCATAGGGTCGCCTTCACTCTTTTTTGGTTGTTTAAAATCACGTGTGATTTTGTACATAATTTGGCCGTTTTCTTATTATTTCTTAAATAAGTATCATTCTCGTATGAACACACACACACATGTATATATATATATATATATGTATATACCTGGGATCACTTGAAAAAAAAAGATTTTCGATAAAAAGTTAAAAATTATGTTATATTTTGTGAATATTACATAACTTGAATGTGTATCTTCACCAATTTCTATAAAAGCATCACCTCCACAAGCTTTTATACAGTATAAGTGTATGTTCACAATATATCACATGAATGTTACGTTATTGTTGTAAATGATATATTTTACATGCTTAGCATGAAAAAGACATTTCTTACGAGAATTCAGTATATATATATGTATATATGTGTGTATGATTTTCAAAAATGTTAGTTAAAATAGAGAACAAAAAAAAAATTCCATAGTTAAAGAATTCTCTAAAACTTGATGAGAGGTAAGAGAAATTATTTCTTCTATTCATTTCCGCCAAAAAGATTAAGATATTATTATATTATATCATTTTTTTTTCTAAAAAAAGTGGATTGGGATGATAAAAGTGTATAATATTTTAATAAATATAATTAATTGTAAAATATCTGAAATAAATAATTTATTAGAATGAGATGTAATTATTTAGAGATTTTGAATTTTAATTATATTTTTAAAAAATTATAAAAAATACCCAATAGAGATGTTTTCATGTTCAACTTTTCTATTTTGCTAATCTTCACTACAATAAAATCGAGTTTATAGGACACTCCCAAATTTTAAGCATCCTAATAGACCTCTTTATAGGACATAGTTTATAGGATAAAAAAAATAAAGTGTCTTATCTAAATGTGTTGTAATAAGTTTATATAATATTTTTTTGATGTCGTAACAAGTTTTTTAGGACATTTTTAATATAAAGCGTCTAATTATCAACTTTATAGAACATTACTTGAAAAACTGTCATGTAAAAACAAGTGCCCTATAAAAAATTGAGTTTATAGGACAACTTCTCAAAAGTGTCTTATAAAATTGCTACTGCGACATCTTATATTAAAAATGTCTTAAAAAAATTGTTAAGACGCCCAAAAACGTTATAAGACAATTTCTCAAAAGTGTCCTATTAAGTTACAACACTTTATATTTTAGTCCTAAGAAATAGTATATTGAGACACTTAGAGATCGTGGACGTCTTATAAACTCAATTCTGTTGTAGTGCTTGTTTTCAAACAATTACCATTTCTTCAAATAAAAAAACACTTTCACTTCGACGATCATGTACTCCTCCTTTTCTAATCAATCATAAAATTTATCGATCTACTTCAACTCCCGAACCTTTGATCAAAATGATGAGCTTCTGTTTGTCCGTAATTTACCCCCAAAAAGTAAATATTATTAGAACGAGTTCTATTAAAACTGTAAAATAAATTATCACTTCTAAACACTTCATATATATACAAAAAGGGGGTGGCTAATAGCACCCCTATCATGTGCTAATGCCACCACTAAGTAGCCTTAATCATTTATGTTTTATAATTTTTTGTGTTTTTTTGTTTTTTTGTGATTATTACTTTTTATTTTATTATTAATTAAAGAAAATTTTAATTAATATATATTATTTATTTTATTTTCTGTTTTATTTATTTATTTATATTATATTTTAATTAATATAA
>NC_037539.1:6776527-6791154 GCF_001531365.2 Cynara cardunculus var. scolymus
TATATTAAAGTATACAATGGAAAGTATATATATATATATATATATATATATAATTATAACTTAATATATATATTTATATATATATATATTAAATAATAATAATTAAATTGATTTGATATTTATGACGACACAATTTCCAATGATTCCACATCCCTGCTAAAGGGGTGCCATTAGCACTCCAAAATAATTGGCTGAAACTAAACTGTAAAACAGGTGGAAATGAATTAAGTTAGTTTTAACTTTTCACTGTTTACCTCGAAGTTTTAACCTCAATAATTGGTTAAAATCAAGAACAATCATAATTGGTTTTATTCGGAAATGACTGGTAAAAGTTAAAAGGAGGAGGACACCAAACCCTAATTGATACGAATAAATAAATGATAATAAAATAATGAGAAATATAAAGCCTATGGAAATGGAACCTCAGGTGCACCCTGCACGTGTTAATTTCCTTGAGAATCTTTTCCTTCACAACATTCCAAACTGAGTAGTCCCGGTGAAAACACCTTCCTGCACGTGACATCCCCCTCAACTTTTGAAGATCTTCTATAACGTCCAAAACCAGCTTTCGGTCGGATTTAAACAACCTTTTCATACATATAATGTTTTCAATAATTTAAATTGTTTTTTTATCTCTTAATAGTTCAATTAAGAGACGACATCTGAATCGTTAAGAGGTGAATCCTGTTTGACAAAAAAAGACTGTCTCTTAAAAGTTATAAAACTCTCTGAATGATTTTGTATCGTGAATCTCTCTTAACCATTAAAAGCTCTAATTTCATTATGCACAATTACCAAATAATTATATTTCATTTTGCACTATATCATGAGAGCCACTTAATCATTATGACCACTTAATCATTCTGCACCAAACCATTTAGCAATGGCCAAACAGCCACTTAGTTTTGTTTTCTATTATTTATTCTTACAAAATATTTAAACCTTAGCTTCTCTCCAAAAGCTTCTTCTTGTTATGTGATGTGTATAACTATTCAATTTTCGTTACATTTAAATAAATGACATAAAAACATCTAACACGAGTTGTACTGTAAGTTGGAATCACAGTTTAATGTTAAGTAGAAAACATCTGACACGAGTTGTACCACTGATTGGACTCACGGTTTGATGTTAGGTAGAACTATGGTTTGATAGAATGCAAAGGCATATATCTTCCTACTTATGTTTTATAAATAATAATACAGATCTAATTAAGTGTCTTCCTTGTTCTTTTCTATTTTTTCTATTGCTTTTGAGCATTCATTATTCGATAGGGTAAATCTTTTTATAGGTAATTAACTCTGTGTTTTCCGACCAGTTTATGTACACTGATTAATCTTTTGGATGATCATAAATAGTCTGAAAGGACAACTGTAAACATCTATGGCCACAAGAGATCTGATAGCACCCAGATTCTAACTAAGCAAAAAGGAGATTTCCACTACAGCTTCTGAAGCTTAACCGGTGTGCCACAACACAAGTTGTTAAATCGACAGACTAATTAAGAAAAGAAAAGACAAATATATATAAAACAAAAATATTATGTATATAAACAAATTCTTATATTTTAAACATGAAATAAATCAGAAATATAAACAAATATAAATCATGAAACGTCGTATCTTTTCACTACTTCTCACCTCTTTCTCATCAATGGCTTCCATGTTAAAAAGATGTTTCTAAAGTCTACAAATAATCCACCGACGATCAACACGATTTTCTAAAGGTGCTATTAAACACACTATCAACATAGAGTATTTGACGTCAAAAGTTTTACATAATTGGTTTCCATCTTTTTTCTTTATTAAATCTTGCTTGACCAATTTAGTTTGTTCTAAACCTTCATTCTTTTTTTTTTTTTTCCTTCCATTTTCTCCTCCCAAACATTGAAACCCTCGTTCTTCCTCCCGACAAAAAAGCCTTGTCTCTCTCCTATGCAGTCAATCAATCCTACACTATCTATCAACCTGCCACCACTCCCATCTTATGGTCCGCCTTCCCCCACCCTTAGTCGTCACTGGATGCATCCCCCACGTTCCTTGGTTCATCATTGCACCACCACTAGGACCGTGCATTTAGTTTGTCCCTTTATCAAAATTATGAATTTTGAACCGGAGAAACCAACAATTCAACCTTCGAACCAACCTCTTCCTTTTTCTATTTACAACGTATATAAATCTGGAATCTTTAACGTTTGTTTTTTTTTCCTGAAGAACGAGATTCAACTAAACAACAATAAAAAGTACTTTGGGTACAAAGTATCAAGCATGATCAATTATGGCGAGTTTTTAGATCTACTCGGTTTTGAATCAACCATTTTGATTTTTTTAATTTGGTTCTTGGATCAATAGCGAATATAAAATAACAAAGACAGCAAACCATAATTCCATTAATTTTGGCAAAAGAATCCCTTGAAATTGCAAATTCCTCCTAAACCATTTAATATTGAATGCATTCATTGTTAGTAGTTTAGTATTATGTAAGGGTGTCAAGGATTACAAACTTTTTTACCTATACCAAATAGTGTACCCATTATAATCAGTAGACAACTAGCTATTGATATCGACCATTGAAACTTGTATACCAACTTATTAAGTGGCAATCAATAAGTTGTGTTGGTACAAGTCGGTATTGGTACAATACCAAAAATCAAGTTGTCTATTTTTATCTTGGGTTTTTAGGACAAGAAAAAACTTATAGGTTATACAGGTACAACACTTATCATTGAATATTAAAATGAACAAATTAGTGTAGAAATCACATTACACAAAAATTAGATCTAGGTTTAAGGTTTGATTACTTGTTCATATACATAATCACAAATCGTACAAAACACATATGCTAAAATTAAAATCATAAAACCTAAAAATGAGGAATCATCAAATAATATAACATAAATCTCCGAAATTTTTTAGCAAATCACACAGGGTGAACATCCGAATTAAAGGTCTGGAGATTGGCTCTTACAGTTCTATTATTAGTCATTTATTTTATACAACTGATGCACTCTTTATCAATGACTAGTCTGTTGAGGAAGGGAGGAACATTATGAGGATTCTGAGATGTTTTTATTTCGTGTATGGGATTCATTTAAACCTGGCCAAAAGCAAGTTATCCAGAGTGGGAGTAACAGAGAATGCAGTCATTATGGCTACTGTAGAGTTAATTAAACTGTAAAGCGAGGAGATTTTCAAGTAAGTACATGAGGGTTCCGTTAAGAGCAAACATGTCAATGGTCGAAGCTTGGAATCCTATTATTCAGAGGTTCCAAAAAAGACTATTGAGATAGAAGGCTATAGCCCTTTTGATAGGAGGGAGATGGGTGTTGGTCCAAGCGGTGGTCAATAGTATTGCCACATATTACCTTTCAATCTTTAAATCCCCTAAGACGGTGATTGATGCCTTGGAAAGACTTCGGAGAGAAATTTCGGGGGATCGGAAGCAGACAATAGGAAAACAACTTAGGTCAATTGGAGTACAGTGATTAGGGACAAAGAAAGTGGAGATCTCGGAATGGGGAGCATATTTGCTTCTACCATGTGGTGTTTCCAAAATAGTTTTGTATTCGATAGTTCCTCCCCCCTCGTAAGGCCTCTATTATTGATCTTATTATGGAGAAGTCGTTCCGGTGAGTTTTGGATAGGTGTAAGGGAAGTGTTAAAAACCCGATTACATGGAGATGTTATCTACAGACTGTATCAAAACCTTGTAATGTCATTATTCTTTTACTAGTGGCTTGCTAATTTTATAAGATCGTCATTTGCTGTTTAAAGAAAAAGGATAACTATTATTTCGTAAACAACTAAATTAACTGATAACTATTTAACAACATCATGTTTGATGGAGTAAATAGAAAAAAGTAAACCGGTAACCAAGCTCTCTCAACACACCCGTAGCATTATTTTAGAATTTTTTCAAACTAATAAAATGTTTTACATGTAAATTTAAAAGAAAATCATTTTCTATTAAATTTTAATTATTTAAATCAAGAAAATAAAAAGTTTTATCAACTATGAGAGCTTTATTTGTTTAAAAAAATCCAAAATTTGGAGAAAAAATAATGAATAAAATTTTCTCAACCTTCTTTTATAATTTGGAGGAAAAAAACCAATCATCTCAGAAAACATATTTATAATCTTCTTAAAAATGTATATAGAGAGATTTCACATTTAAACAACCTGTGATTACAATGTGACTTTGATCGTGACCTAGGTTTTAGGTTAAGTTACCTGCACACTTTTACATTACTCATGTTCCGTAATCGCTGGTGATTTTTCATTGATGGCTCATGAAGAACACATACCTTCATTTATATTAATAAACTACCTTCATCTTCACCTAGAGTACCTTTACAAAATTTTATACATCTTCAATGTAAAACTGGTATTTTTGGAGGTCTTTTAGTGAGTAAAATGCATTATACCATGAAAACATTTGGTATGGAAGAGTTTGGGTAGAGAAAGGGTTGTACTCGGAGCCAACATAAAATTGGGCTACTTGTCCCGATACTTCAACCCGCGGATCACCTCACAACTTTGTGTTTTGAAATTTTGAGCTGTTTATATGCACGACTATCCCAGCGACTTAGGCCACGAGAAAGGTAGCCGGAAGCATCTGGAACATCTTCTAAGCCCGATTTTTAGGGTTTTTCACCCATTTCTTCCACCATTTCCCTCCCCTATCTCCCTTGGCGATTTGGATCTTTGGAAACGTTTTTGGATCAAATGAAGAAGAAAACCTTGGAGATTGAAGATCTATGATGTGAGGCTTCAAGATCTTGATGAGGTATTTTTTTTTTTTTTGGTATTTTGAGCTATATTTTATGGATTTTGTGGATCTAAAGATCTTGTTTATATTTGGTTTAATTCTAGCCACTGGAATGTGACCTTGAGAAATTATTGGGAGGATTACTTGTGGATTTAAGTCTTCATCTTTTCGAAGCTAAGGATGGGTTTGGAAACTGGGTTTAATATAATATAACAATATGGGTTCAAGTTACTTTATGAAAACTATATACATGCCAAAAATGTGCATTTTGGAGTCTTAAGATGATTTATTAACTTTTATTAAATGTGGTGGGTATTTTATAAAATTTGCATATTTGGTATATTTGAGTTCATAAATCTTGTGGACTTCCACATTTAGGGTTTTTTTTTTTTTTTTGACATTTTGATACATAAATCATAAGTGTATATTCTTTTGGTAATTTATTTTGTAAAACGAGATTATTTGACAATAATGCATTGTTAGAATCATGGGACATTTTAGAAATATAAAGGGTATGTGTTCATTAGTAGGTGAATTGTTTCAACCAATAATGAGTTTTTGAGTTAATCATATTTTTGGAGCATGTATTTGCATAAACATTGGTTAAATACATTTCATTGTTTAAAATGAATTTTATTAAATAGTCAATAGAGTTGTGAGCTTTTAACTCGGTTTTAACTCAAACGAGTCTTGTGGGACATTTGTCCGGTTTAATTTGTTTCATGTCGAGCTTTTGGTGTTATATGCAGTATTGACATATTTATTTCGAAAGTTACATGCTCTGAGTACGTTGGTCATTCAATTGGGATCATGTGATTTAGACTATAATACAATAGATCCATAGGTATAGGAGTCAATTTGTTGATTTGAAAATGTGATCATTATCCCTATTTTGTAGGTCGGCTTCCATACAAGCCATAGACCTGAAGTGGTTGAGCTTGACTTCCATATGCACAATAGACCTAGAGTGGTTGATCTTGGTCGTAATCGGTATGTCGGAGAGAAAACCATGTAGGTTGACTCTAGGATCATAGTTGGTATTGTGGAGAGGAATCGTATGGGTTGGACTGGGGACCATAGATGGTATTGCATAGAGGAACTGTGTGGTTTGGACTATAGGTCCGTGTCGGTGTTGCGGAGATGAACTCTTATGAGTCGGGCTCCGGGACCATGGGTATTGCAAAGGTGATCTCTTATTGAGTCGAACTCGGGGACCCTTGTTTTGAGGTTTTGGCCAAGTAGAGTTGACACTAAGTCATCAGAGGTATTTAGGGGACGAGCTCGTGTGGAGTTGGACCCCAAGACCGTTGGCTTGTGAATGCAAGAGAAATATTTAGCTATTTGGGGACGTTTTCCATATTTTGGAATAGCGACTGTAGTGACATCCAACCTTGACCTAAATTTTATGTAAGGTTTGGTTTGTCATTTTGTTGATGTTAAATCTAGATTCGTTATTTGAGGTAATTAGATATTGATTTATAGAAACAAAAATTATCCTTCAATTAATTTTTTATCGAAAATTTTAATTTAGTCGTAGTTTCAAGTTTGAAGGTGTTACATTCAATTATCTTCATATGCATGATGTATGATAGAAATATGTAAATGACAGTAGATGAAGGTTTGTGAATGGATGTGGATAAAGGTAAATGAAAGTAGATGGATGATGAAGGTAAATGAAAGATTTGTATGTTCTCAGAGTTCTCATCAAAGAATTCATTATCACAGGAATCTACACACACATACATATATATATATATATATATATGTATATATATATGGGGTGAGACCAGGAGAGAATTTTAAAAATCTGAATAACTAAGAAAAGGGATTTTATCAATATGGATGTCAAATATAAAATAAAAAAGTGCACGCTAATGGCATAGAGGGGAGTGATATATATATAATCACTACTCTATGATTGCTAACTATACGAAATTGTTTTTGGTATAATTTGTTTGCTATGTTTTTAGATTATATATAGTTGATTTTCAATTAAAAATAGGGGAAAATATATTTTTATCTAAAAAATATATAGTTAATACCACCATTTTAACCACATTCGTTAGAGATATCAATATAATGGTTTGATTGTGTTTTTCAGTTTTTAAGGCTATTCTAGATCTTAAGTATATATATATATATATATATATATATATATATATATATAGGTTGGTTCAAATAGAAACCAATCATATGGTACAAACTATGTGAACCGACATGTGACACAGATGTTGTTCATACGAGCATAGGGCCGACATGTGAACATGAGTTGTGAATATGTTCATAATCGATCGTAGGTTACAAATCGGCTGGAAAATATCGGGTTCACGATGCGTGAGGATTTATTACCAAAATACCCTGTGAACAATTGTCTATAAGCAACCCAATTAATTTAATGATTAATTGATTATTTTTTAATACTCATTTAATAATGACCGTTTGACCAATTTACCCTTTGAACAATTGTTCATACACATATCAATTAATACATTAATTAAATTATTGTTTATTTAATCTCATTTAATAATAATCGTTTGATGATAAAATGAATGATCAAGATCGGTTCACATAGTTTGTACCATATGGTTGGTTTCTATTTGAACCAACCTATATATATATATATATATATATATATATATATATATATATGGGCCTAATCAAATGAGAACTAATTAGTTTGTGGTAACCGTAAGGTCCAATCTCAACCACAAATTAATAGATAAATTAGGAAATTTATAATTTTGTTAATTTTGAATTAAAATTTTAATGCAAGGACATTTTAGGTATTTTAAAACTCTCCTCTCTCCTCTCTCTCTCTCCATCCTCCGGCCACCGTCCTCTGGCCACCGTCCTACGGTGATACCACAGTTTTATCACAATGTATCTTATATGTGCTTGGGTACCACACTGAGGTCATTTGTGTGGTCGATCGGATATGTAACACAGTGGTATCACAATGCATCTTATCTGTGCTTGGGTATCACACTGTGTTTTTTGTTTAAAAAAGTCAATATTTTTAGGTATCACAATGGTATCACTGGAGGACGGTGGCCGGAGGACGAGGGACGGAGAGAGAAGAGAGGAGAGAGAAGAAAAAAATACCTAAAATGTTCTTGCATTAAAATTTTAATTCAAAATTACAAAAATTATAAATTTCCTAATTTATTTATTGATTTGTGGTTGTGATTGGATTTCATGGTTACCACAAACTAGTCAGTTCTCCCTTAAAATGAGCCCCTATATATATATATATATATAGAGAGAGAGAGAGAGAGAGAGAGAGAGTGTATGTGTGTGTGCGCCATGTTTAAGTTCAGAGGAAAATGCAAAATAAATGAAAATTTGGAAAACCACTAAAAAAAAAGGATGAAAAATTATATGAATATAGATGTCAAATTAACAAGAAAAATATGATTGTTTTTTTATGTAATTTGTTTCGGTCGAATTTTAATCATCTTTCGTTTCTTTCCGATTTAAACGATAGAGGTCGGAGATTTCTTAATTTAAAAATAAAAATTGTAGCGCCTCTTGACTCACATCAATTAATTGTAACGGTTAATAAAATGTTTTTGGTTTTTCACTTTTTTAAGGTTATCCTCTAAACCTCCCTATACATATAGATTATCAAACGTATAAATTATAGAATTATAAAAATTAAATCGATTGAGTTGGTATAATCAGGAACTAGAAATCTAACGTGTTAAAAGAATTATACCATTATCATACCAACAAATTAAGTATCGCTAATATTATGCAAATCATAGACCGCTAAAAGCAACCAAAAGTTCCTCGCCCTTTTTTAGAAACAAAAAAAGTTCTGTTCAGATGGGACTGTTAGTACTTCCTACTCTTTCAATAGCAGACTTTTTACAAACCAATTTATGCAATTGGTAAAGAATTTTTTTCCTTAAACGGATATCTAATTCGTACTAATCCCAAGATAACTATCTGCTTCGTGGGTAGGCAGGAGTCATTGTATTTGAACCTCCGTAACCACAAGGGGATTTTTATTCCTATTTGGATTCGATCCTGGGACCTTGACCCACTTTTGACATTTGAAACCTAAACTCAAACCAATCGGACACCACCCTTATCGTTATTTAAGTACCAACTAAGTTCAAAATATTGACATGATATACTTTTTGAAATAAGATTTTTTCTTTTGGTAACTGTGAACGTCCTTACAATAATTGTTGATGTGATTGTGAAAATAAAATAAAATGGTTTCTTCAATTCAGACCTACAACTTTTTAATTAAGTAGATGACTTATTGGAGGTATTGGATGGTATATAGAACCCTAGCTAGGTGCCAAACCTTAGAAAGAAAAGAGTTGATACTTCTTGTTGAGGAAGGGGGGGCTTAATCCCGTCGAAAGAGCTAGGGTTAAGGTGCTGCATGGTTCAGAAAAAGTTAGAAGCACCATCTTACACTAAGAAAAATCTCCATCATTTATAAATGGATCGATCTGGCTTCACCATCAAGAGACATGTGTGAAGTAACATTCACCGCAACTAAATTGATTTTTTAAGACGTCTAACACTACTAGAAAATTGGGTATTAACGACGGACTTTAGCGATAGAACTAATCCGATAGGTCACAAACCCAACCCTAATAAAATGTTTAAGCCAACTACTAGAATGCTTTATTCAACGAATTACGTTTATAGGACCATAATATAAAGCGTTAACTCTAAAAGTGTTACAACATATTTATGAGACGTTTTTTAGCGTTTCGACAAGTATTTATGACGTTTTTAAAATAAATTGTTGTATTAGTTATTTATATGAAAATTTTGATAATTGTCCTATATATCCATCTTTTTATAGGACACTTGTGTTTATATAGGATTTTTTTTTCAATATTGTGACATAAAATAATTAATATCACACACTATTTTAGACGTGTTTTAAAAAACTTGTTGAAACACCTAAAAACGTATTATAAAACTATAGAACACTTTTTTGTTTGATCCTATATGCATAAATCATACAAAACACTTTATTAGGATGTTTAGAAATTCTGTGGCGATGGCAACAAATTTTAGCTTTCTGAACTCGTAGACAATGTCGTTGGTTTGCAAATATTGGAGAGATGCTTTAGCATAAATTTTGTTAGATAATGAAGCCAATCTATACTATAACGATGATAAGTTTTCGGTATCAAACTATAAGGGTGATGCCTGATTGGTTTGAGCTTGGCTCCAAAGGTCAAAAATAACTGGAGGCCCCAGGTTCAAATCCAAGGAGGAATAAAAAACCCCTTGTGGCCATGGAGATTCAAATACGGTGATTCCAGGCTATCTGTGCAAAGCAGGTGATCGTCCTGAAATTAGTCGGCTCGCATAGTGGGTTGGATATCCAGGTTAAATAAAAAAAAGTTTTCGGCATCATTCAAACATATAAATAAAATGGGAATATTCTTTGCCAGTCACAATGTTTTTAGCAATTAAGTAAACAAAGATGTCAAGTCGGTGTGGCGCAGTTTGGTTCGTTGGTAGTATATTTACTATTTTGGAGGAAACAAATATGAAAAATAATTGAAATTCATATATGAAGGTAAGGTACGTACTGAAAAACATGCACATGACTTTTGATATATAATCTGCTAAAGTAACCAAAGCATCTTGTTATATTGGCTTCTGAAATTGAACTGTACTCCATTGCAAGTACGTACAGCCTCTGCATTTCTATCTTTTATTGCTATATAGATTCATACAGCCAATTCCAGACCATCATCTCCCAAGTTCAAGGAAATTAAATAAAGTTTGCGACTTTAGCCATGGATGATCTTATTGTCTCCCCATCTTCATCTTCTTCCATCGTTTCTTTTCCCAAAACTACAATCCCTCCCCCTTCTGATCATACCCTACAGCAAAAGCTCCAACACCTCCTTCAAAGCCAGCCTCAACCATGGGCATACGCCATTTTCTGGCAGACCTTCAACGACGACTCCAATGGCTGTGTCTCCTTGTCCTGGGGAGACGGTCATCTCCAAAGCAACAACGACCTTCCAATCACCACCTTGCCCTCGACCTCTGGGGGTTCCGCCACCTTTCTCTCCGATTTGGAACCTGACAGCAGGAAGTCTTTAATCAGAGAAATCCAGGCCCTCCTTGGACCAGACAACCGCGCCGACGCCGAATGGTTCTATGTCATCTCTTTAACCAGGTCATTTACCCCCGGAGACGGATCGGTTCCAGGTACGGCTTTYGGTTCAAACACTTTGATCTGGTTAAGTGGGGTGGATCAGCTCCGTTCTTTTAACTGTGAGAGAGCTAAAGAAGCTCGGATCCACGGGCTAGAGACCCTGGTTTGCATCCCGACACCAAATGGTGTTTTAGAAATAGGTTCACATCATGTCATCGAGGAGTCGTGGAATTTGGCTCATCAGGCTCAGTCAGTCTTTGGTGGGGTTTCTTCTTCTTCCTCTTGTTCTCCTCCTGATTCCCTACCTAATTTCTTCCTACACAAACTACACCTCGACAACAGCTCCACCGCTCAACCGATGAACAACCTTAATGACGATCATCACAATATTATTTCTTTTGCTGATATGATGTTTATGGCTGGCGGGCTGCAAGAGGAGGGTATGAACACGATAGATTTTGAATCAACAACACCCGATAACCAGATGTCCAAGAACGTTGAAAAATTATACATAAACAAGAGCAACACTACTGCTGCTACGACCATGAATACCTATGCGGAAACTGCATCGGAGCATTCCGATTCTGACTGCCAGCTGGTTCTTGCCACGACAGAGAGGCGGATACAGAAGAAAAAAGGAAAGAAGCCAGGTGGTCGGGATCCTCCTGTTAACCACGTGGAGGCAGAAAGGCAACGGCGTGAGAAGCTCAACCAACGTTTCTACGCCCTGCGCTCCGTCGTCCCAAACGTGTCTAGAATGGATAAGGCGTCCCTCCTGGCAGATGCTGTCTGCTATATCAACGAACTGAAAGCAAAAGTTGAGTATCTGGAATCTCAGTTGCATTCTCGCATCAACCACCAAGGGAAAACCAAGAAAATGAAGGTGGAAGTGGCTGATACTGCGGACAACCCCCTGCAAACCAGCGACACTTATAGTTTGTATCAATCTCGGGTGTCGACAAAACCTATATTAAAGATTAATAACAAGGCCACGATCAAGAATAATATCAGTGGTTTTGGTGAAGTGGAAGTGAAAATCGTGGGTGAGGACGCAATGATAAGGGTGCAGTCAGGGAATGCGAACTTGCCCCCGGCGAAACTGATGGATGCTCTGAGAGAAATGAAGGCACAGATCCAGCATGCAAGCATGTCGTGTGTGAATGAGATAATGCTGCAAGACGTTGTGGTTAGGATCCCAGGTGCCATAGACGAAGATGAACTCAAAACCGATCTCATTAGGAGATTAGACCGCTAGCAAGCAAGCAAGCAACCAGGCGTTAGGTTTGATTAGGTGTGGATTGGTTTGATGGTTTGAAAAGGAAATGAGTGTGGTTTCGATATTAGACTGAAACCAGAATGGGTGTGAGGATTTGGAGATTGGAGTCCTGGTTGCTTGGTTTATCACGATTTAGGTTTTAGTTTGCTAATACGTGGTAGTGGTTTTCGTCTTTTACATTTTTATACCGTTTGTCTATTTTCTTGTATCATAAATTATTACATATTCATTATTGTTTTGATTTGCTACTTCTCTTTTTCAAAGTCTTGAAATAATACAAATATTTGCATTAAATTCAAACGTCAATTTGGGGTATAACTCTTCGACCTATAATTGTTGAAATTTTCATATGGTTCTGTTCGGTTTTGAGATATCTTGGTATGCTTGAATCTTATCTTGACGAGCGATTGAGCTTTGAGTTCTGTTGAAGAACATTATGAACCCTAAAAACCCTAGATCTGAATGTACAAAATTGGTGCTTCATTTCATAACCATTCTTATTGATTTTGGCGCAACAGTGTCACAAATGTTGTATGCCAATCGTAATTGCATAAAATCCCCTTGATTTGAAATCGACAATCGATTAAAGTTGGTCAAAAGCACATGCCATATTTTCCATTCGAACGTCTCACTGATTCGCATAGCTCACAAGTCACAACTACAATTCCAGCTTTGTTGACCATCGCAACACATAATATGATCGAACATAATTAAAAAGTCATTACAACATAATTAAAAAGTCATTACAATTCCAACTTAGTAACCACTATTATTTCTCACTAACATTTCTAAGTAACACCAAGTAGTTAGTGACCACTATTTTGGTTACTAATCATTTCAAATTTGTGGCTACTTTGCTTTTTTGTCACTAAAACTTTTAACTTGATGATCATCATCTTTTGGTCACCAAATTGTTCAACTCAATGACCACTATTTTGGTAACTAGACGTATGAATTTAAAACATCAATGACGAAAAATATGGTCGTCACAAATTTAGTCACTAAAAGAGATTGATATGATAAATCTTTTTTTTTTGCATGAGAATTAGTGACCACTTAGTGACCAAATTTATTTTT
The DNA here is from genome assembly GCF_001531365.2 of Cynara cardunculus var. scolymus. Classification (NCBI taxonomy): domain Eukaryota; kingdom Viridiplantae; phylum Streptophyta; class Magnoliopsida; order Asterales; family Asteraceae; genus Cynara; species Cynara cardunculus. The sequence goes on from NC_037539.1 coordinate 6,789,793, forward strand.
TGTTACTAAAGTTTATATTAGGGACCACAAATTAGTGACAATTTTTCTCATTGTTACTAACGTTACAGTTAGTGACCAAAATATAAGTAGGTCAATAAATTTTGGTCACTAACGAAGTTTTTTCTTGTACTGCCAATTATTAACAAATTGTGTTATGCTTATCGTTTGGTTTTTTTTTTTTTTGTTGTTTAGGTGTCATTGATGACGACTATGGTTCGAAAAAACTTGGTCACTGAGTTTAACTGTTTGCTATAAGAAGGAAATTCTTATATTTTGCAAAATTTCAAAGGTTGTCGAGAATAATAGATGCTTTCGTTGCTTCAACTACTTCTGTTTAGTTGTTTGAATTAGTGTTAGTGTAATCCATGTCAACCTTTGGGCTCTCTCCCATTTGGAGACTAACATACGTTTGGTCTGTAGTTATCGTGCCATTTAGGTGTATATTTGTTCATACTTAACAAAACTGTCAGAGCCACCTCTTTTTTTTATTTGTGTGTGTATTAAAATTCCCCTAATTAAATTTTAGTAATTTTTACAAATGATATGAATGCATTTATTGATAATTATGTTTACCAACTAAGATGTATTTATATGAATAAACTACATATTACTATACAAATTACTTATGCTATCTTGTAAGGTACGGTTTTCATATTAATTACAAACATCATAAATGTATGTTACTAGTGGCAATGAGCATGAGAGGACATGTTAGCAACTTAAACCCTAATTGTATGACTCTTAATTTTAACCGTTTTATAACAATGAAAAATGTGCATGTGATTATAAATCATTAAACTATTGATAGTTATTTTTTAATAAGAATTATAGGCCTGCAGCTTTGTGTGAAATGGAAAAAGTTGGTTGGGCTTTATTTTTAAATTTTTCATGAAAAAAAAAATTGTTTTTGGTGGTGTTTGAGAATGGTTTGGTGCCTGATATTTTAAAAAGAAGGAAGGGAGAAGGGTGAAGAAAAGGCCAAATAAGAAGTCTTAAAAAAGTACAAAAAGGGTACAAGAAGGTACAAAGTACACTTACAAGATGACATCATTATTTGTACCCTCCTAACCCAACTTTTCAATCATGGGTCTTGTATGTCATATTTTTTTGGGGGTGGCTAATGGCACCCTTATCATGTGCTAATGCCACCCCTAAATAGCTTTTCATCATTTATGTTTTATGATTTTTTGTGTTTTTTTGTTTTTTTGTAATTATTACTTTTTATTTTATTATTAATTAAAGAAAATTTTATTTTATTATTAATTAAAGAAAATTTTAATTAATATATATTATTTATTTTATTTTTTGTTTTATTTATTTATTTATATTATATTTTAATTAATATAAATTATTAATAAATAT
>NC_037539.1:6793844-6798823 GCF_001531365.2 Cynara cardunculus var. scolymus
CACACAGCCTACTCCCTTGGAGTAGGACAGGTTCATTCATTCATCTTTAGTCTCCAATTTTTATTTTTATTTTGAGTCTTGGGATAGTTTTCTTGCTTTTTAGCTTTATTTTCATACTTGATTACATGATCATTGCTTATAGTTCTTGATATCATAGCCTAAATAAATTTGAGGGTAAATAGCCATTCACCTACTAAATAGAGTTCTTGCTAGAACTAGCATATGTCTTTTCTTGAACCAAATTTAACTCACACCAATACACATTTGGGTATGATTTAGGCCATTCTTCAGTTAAACTCTCAAACAAGCCACTTGTAGCCTTATATACTTTCCACCAACATAGCCAATGAAGGCATTGTCAAAAGTCCAAGTTTGGGGGAGGGTATACCACAAAAGCCACAGCTTCAAAAACAAAAGAGCAAAGCTCTAAAGCCTTTGTGGGATCTGTTTTAATAGCACAAAAATGTCCCATAGGGGCAATGTGCATGCTTTCATCATAAAGAGCACATAGTGCCAAAAATTTAAAAAAATAGAATGATGAAGCATAAAAGGAAAAAGGCAAAATGAAAAAAGAAAATAGCCAAAGAGATGAGAGCCTTAAGCAAGTCCTATTGACCCTATCAAGGAGAGGTGTGTTGAGTTCATTAAAGAAAAGACTAGTGCTAGCATATGGTTCATACATGAAAAKTAGGCTTTGAATGGTTTGCTAAAAATTTATGAAGGGCTATGATGTTCATAAATGATATGGTTTGCTTTATGTGTGCACTTACTGCCTTAATCTTGTATACCTTACTATATTGAGTCATTTTTAGTTATCATTTGGTTGCTTGGGGACAAGCAACACTTTAAGTTTGGGGCTATTTATCCAAATGCATACTCGGTAAGTGCTTATCAGTAGAAATCAACATTATAATTTATTTTTATCGACAAGATTATAGTACATCAAAACGGTATCTTATGCAACAATTTACCCGGTAAGCGCTTACCCGGGTAAGAGTCTTTACCCTCACTTACAGGGTAAAACTCTCTATCATAATCATCGTTCTTATCAGATAAGATTCTTGGCTTGCCACGCTAATCCGATGAGGAAAATTGCCCGATAAACGTTTATTAAACGACCCCTTAGTCTTAAAACAAGTGGCTTTTAGATTATAACAAAAAGGTACTTTTGTGTGTGTTCCTTGATCTTACAATCGAGAAATATTCTACAATATTAAATAAGTCGCTCTTTATTTGTTAATTGTTGACTAAGAAACATATGATAAAATGATAGTGTGTTTTAAGATAAAAATGTTATCTAAGGTCTTTCTTTATTGGAGTTTACATATGGTCGAACTGAAGAAGGGATTGAATGGTGACATAATGTTGTTTAGAACTGTAAACGAACCAACGTTCAACGAACCGTTCGTGAACCGTTGGGCGGGAAGTTCGTTTATTTAATAAATGAATGAACATGAACAATTTTTTTTGTTCGTTTAGTTAAACGAACGAACATGAACAAGATCCTCGTTCGTTCATTTATGTTCGTGAACGTTTGTTCATTTACCGTTCGTTTACGTTCGTTTACGTTCGTTTATATTCGTTCGTTTATGTTCGTTTATATATTAAATTTAATATATAATCTTTTATTTATTTACTTTGAATTCAAATAATATTTATTTATGTTCATTTAACCCGTTCGTTTATGTTCGTTTAGCTCGTTCGTTTATGTTTGTTCGTTTATGTTCGTTCGTTTACGTTCGTTTAGCATGTTAACAAACGAACATAAACGAACACGAATACACCTGATTTCTAAACGAACGAACACGAACACAAATATTTTCGTTCGTTTACCGTTCGTGTTCGTTCGTTTGTTCGGTTAACTTAAACGAACGAACATGAACAAGCCTCCGTTCGTGTTCGTTTGGTTCGTTTACAGCCCTAATGTTGTTGCTCATGTTTGCTTTTAGTATGATTTCACGAGATTGTTGGCCGCAAAGTCAAATTAAACTACGTAACCACTTGGTTGTCGCGTGGTTAAGCTTTAGAGGGATGTAGTGGAAATCTTATCTACCTTGGGTTCGAATTTAGACCTTGTCAAGACCCTTGTAGTCATGGAGGATCACCTACGATGACTCCAGACTATTCTTGGTCATCCAAAGAATTAATTTGTACGCATAAACTGACCAAAAAATCCATAATTAAAATATCTATATTGTGTTTTGAGTAAAATCTTATATTACGACGCATGCTATTTTTACAATTCATAAATAAGTACCAACTACAAAGAGATTAATGCAAACTTACCACCAAGATCATTTTTTATGTTTTATTTTTTATACATATATCTGTATCATATATGAACTACTATAAGTATAATTTATAATATAATACTAATAAATATTATAACTAAAATAACATTTATAATCAAATAAATTAAAATTATATAGACTTTAAACTTGCATAAATATTAAATACCAAATTTGTGGTACATTTCACTAACATCAATTGGTATAGAATTGTATGAAATTGTGTGAAAATTGATATAAAAATGGGATTTTGGTGATGATGAAATGCTCTTTACCGAGCAACAAATTCACACCCAATTTATTGAATAAACATGTTTGATGAAATTATACACATAAAAGAATAATAAGTTTTGAAATATTATTATAGGGTTTTTCTTAAAATAAAAGCGAAATCTAGATAAATATAAACAAAATAATCTTCAGCTCATTGGTAAAAGTTTATTGATAATATTAGATGACCCGGGTTCGAATCTTTCTGACTAACAATTTTACTTAATTTTTAATGACTATACAACTTGTATTGGTTATTTGATACCCTTGGGTTATAGATGCCCACCCATAGAGTCGGCCCTCCATTGATAGATAAAAAAGTTGATATATCTAAATTTAATTTTGGTATGCATTTTTTTTTATTAAAACGTGTAAAAGCAGGTGTAGATGAAGAATTGCGACATTGAATACCTCCAAAAAAGAAAAGAAAGGAAAAGTAAGAAAGTGTCCATCATATCATCTCCAAGACCATTGCAACGATTTTATGATGAAATTATAAGATGTACAAAGTTAAGTTATGATGGGATTGAAACAGTATTGGAGAGATAAAACCTTCAAGTTAATATTGAGAGGTGGGTAAGTACGGCCTCACGTTTCAAACAAATCCCATTTGGCCAAGGCGTTGCCAACCAGTTATAGTCTAAGGTACAAAAAAGGAGGAAAAAGGGTAGATAAATAATAGGAACATCATTGAACTTAGAATCAACTTTCGAGTACAAATTAATCTTTTTCAATGATCTATTTATAAATTATAATTTCATAAAGAAATGACAATAAAACTCGTATGCACCTTGATACAAAACGGAAGGATGTGAATTTCATGGGTAGAATTTGATGTTATTTTCTCGAGAGATTGAGAAATTTGAGGAGCATGACATTTAGAATGTGAACATGACATCTATATACCAAAAAATTAAAGAAATAATAATTATTTTAAAGTAATATTTATATTTTGAATATTGATGTCATTATTGTTATTAATTATTATCTATAACAATAATTATTCTACAATCTACTTATAATTTTTTTTTATTTAATGATTTTTTTATAAGGAAAATTGCACCAAAATGGAACCAACTTTCACCTAATTCCTAATTTTGGGTACCAACTTTCAAAATCGTCATTTAGGGGGTCTATATCAAACTTTTTGTTTATTTAAGGGTTTGGTAGACATGTTGACCTGTTAATGCTGATATCATCCAGATTTTTTGTCAACTAAGATATTTCACGTCATATTAATTTTTATTTTAAAACTAATATTTTACGTCATATTTAAAATTGCAAAATAATTATAAAAAAAATAACTAAAATTCGTTTTTTTTTTAAATAATGCAATAAAAATCTATTTTTCATTTCAAATCTCGTTTTTTTTTTTAAATTCAGATATCAAATTGAAGATTTTTTCAAAAATAATCCAAATTACCACAATAAAAATTGTTTTTTACTAATGCAATTAAAAAAATAATTTAATAGAAAAAAAAATTAATTGATACAATAAAAAGTAAATATTAAATCAAGATTTTTATATCCAACCAATCCGTATCAATATAAAGTTTAAATCAAATTTGGCAAATCAAACCAAAAGTTTGATAGATTTAAATTATTAGTTACCTGTTCGACAGGTCAATCAGACCTTTAAATAAACAAAAAGTTTGATAGAGACTCTTAAATAACATTTTTGAAAGTCAGGTGAAAATTGGTTCCTCAAAATAGGAATCAGGTGAAAATTGGTTCCATTTTGGTGCAATTTTCCCTCTTCTATATTGCACATTTGGAATTTGGAAATGTACAAATCTATCTATATATCTTTACAAGAGATTAAATAACTATCGATAGTTTAATGATTTATAATCACATGCACATTTTTCATTGTTATTTTTTTTTTTAAAGGCAAAAGGAAAGACAAGGAAGAGAGCTTCGGCATGGCCATCACCCTCACCAAGCCAACCACTATATTAAAACAAAACAAATCTAACAAGAAGCTAGATACATGAAAAATACAAAGATACCAAAAACACAAGGGGCAAAAAGACGAAACCAAGACATCCCCTTAGAAAACCAATGTAAAAAAACCTATCCCAAACAGACGGGATGACAAAATCAATGAGACTAAATAAAATAAGGAGAGGAAGACCAAACTTCCCAATTAAGATGGAATTTACGATTTCTGTTTCCCATCCAAAGCTTCGAGACATTTTGAACACAAGGGAATGGATCTTCACCTTTTTTCTTGGTTTTCACCTCATCCTCAGCATGAAGAATTTCGTTCCGCCACTTCCAAAGATGCCAAAGAGCCACAACGCAAACTGATAAAAAAATTATACCAACCTTGCGAAGAGATCCTACTTGTTTGATCAGCATTTTAAAATCAGCCACCGATGAAAGTCGTGGAGCTTTAAGATCCCACCAAGCCCAAATTTT
>NC_037539.1:6798923-6826642 GCF_001531365.2 Cynara cardunculus var. scolymus
CCCCCCTTTTTATATATTGTTTTATTGTTAACGAATTTGCACGCATTTACGTCTTGGACCTACGGTTAGCACCGAGTCCCTGAGGAGACGACCCTACTTATCGCTATCACAAGTGTGTTTTAGAGCTAATAGGCGTATTTTCATAAATTTTATTATTTGCCGGACCCGACACCCGTCAAAATGACAGTCCTATTGATCATGAAAGCCTTTGGCACAGGTGTAGGATGTTAATTGAGTATGGAGGTCCGAGGTTCAAACTACAGTCTCTTGGCAAGCATGGTTATGCCTTTACATACTATTAGTTTAATTTGGGCAACAATGAGATGGATTTGAGTTTTCCAAACATTCTAGATGCTTTCCTTGAGTTTAAATTGTAAATGTCGTTCCCAGAATATTCATTGAGGAAATATTCCATCCCACGGTATATCTTTATTTAAAGTGAAACTAAGATTAAAAAATGAACAAATCTTGACATACGACCCCGCACTTTTTAATGTTCATCTTATTTATGGGTTCCGAAAGAAGGTACTGGATTATTAAATCAAAAACGTTTGTTGAATATAAAAGGAATGCGTAGTTTAGATAGACATTCAATGTAGGACGTCCTTAGAAGGAATGGAGACTGTTAAAGTGGAAATAATGCTTGCAGTATATAATAAATATGTAACAACCCACTAGGCCTTTTTCCCAGCATACTGACCATAGTCCATAAGAAAGTTTAAGCATGAGATGGCATATGCCTAGCTAACAAAATGCGCCTACCGGTACCACAACTACAAGTTGTATAATGTCAATGATAGATTGGCTTTCCTAGTTAATTACCGGGCCCAAAGAAAGCTTCACTTTAACTGTATGGGGCTGTTGTTGTCAATGATTTGCCAAAAGGTATTTTTGGAAACTAATCCAATAATGACATAAGAACATATATAATGTTGCAAAATATGCACGCATCGTCACATTAAGATCTTCACATAACAGATCTAGTAAAAATTTAAGTGCTCTCTTTTGTAGTTTAAATAAGGCTCATCTCTACATAAATCAATTCAACTAGGAAAATATATCTTCACTGACAAATCAACAAGTTCTAGCACCAAATCAAGCCTCTAACTATTAAAAGAGAGACAGGGAGAGAAGCATTTAAGTATAGCATCAATGAGAAACTACAGGGATTTGATTTTTAAACAAGGGCAATTTATGTTAAGCTGTAAACTGAAAATCTGGACATACCCGAATTTGAATTTGTTAAGGAAACTGATATCCAGATTCTAATTCAAGTTCAAGTTCAAAAGGATCAAATTTTGATATACAAATCCAATTAGTCAGATTCTATTCAAATTCTTTTATGAAAAGGCAAACAGAAATGACAAACTTAAAAAACTAACCCTAATCTGATTTGTTTATTCGTATCCAATTCCCAAAAGAATAAATTTTGTACTTTTATGCCTAAAATTGAAAAGGTCAATTGATTTGAAAATTTTAAAAATAACAAATCCTCAAAAAATAAAAGAGAAATTCTAAATCGATGAAAAATGTAAATATTCTAAATCACTATTTACGTATCAAAACAAACCATGACTCGTATTCTATAAATAAATTAAATTTGTGTATTTAAACCAAGTCAGACCAAATGAACTATGTCCCACGCGGAGGTACACAAACCTATGCTCTACCAAAGAAGTAGAGCGGTCGTTTTTGTAAAGACCCCCAACTTGTGAAAATGTGTTTGCAAAAAGGTTTTGAAAAAACTAGAGTGCTTTAGAAAGTTGGTCAAAACAATTTTAAGAGTTTGAAAAGTAGAGAAGAGCTTGAGGCCAAAAAGATAAATTACATTTGTATTATATGTAGCTAGATTGCATTATCTACACATTATTAGTTTATCAACATAATAATTTATAGTTATGTAAATTAGTAAATACACACACATGATTATATTTGTATTATATTATATGTGATACACACACACACACACACACACACATATATATATATATATTGTGATGTATAATGTACATATGCTTATTAAATTATGTGTAATTATTCAAAATATAACAGGTCGAATATTTTATCAAATCAATATAGCAAAATCTGAAGTTGTATTTGGCTAATGTTGGATAAACAGAAATTTAAGTTTATCAAATAACATATTTTAACTATTATCAAATTAGGTATAGGTCTGTGCTCAAATTGGATACTATTTACAGACTGCTGTACAACGAGTGATGGTACATGTCACCCAAACGTTAAAATAACTGACTGATTAAGAATCCTGGAATATGGTACCTGATTAATTGAACATAATTAAAGAGATCTTACGGTGAGTGGATTGCCAGATGGTTTCCCAGTCCGTGGATCCCAGCACTGAAGTTCTCCAGACTTGCTTCCACTAACCAAATGCTTACCATCTGGTGACCATGCAACGCAGAGAACCCAATTCTTGTGTCCTGAATACATGTGAAGTATAAATAAATAAATAAAACTGACACTATTAGCAATCCTCTAATAATAAGTTTTGTGCTTGTGTTAACAACAATTTCAGGCCTTCCCTAAGAAACCCAGATGAGAGAAATGAAAAAATAACACTATAACACAACAATGCCAACAGAAGCGCTTGTTATAATGAAGTTTCAATATAGAAGACAACTTCCAATACAAATTACAATTAGGTTTAGAAAAATAGGCAGCCTTGTGTGGGTGAGAGGAGGGAGGGAGGGATCTTAAAGGAAATAAGGGAATTGGCCGAGCCCAACGGTGGTTTTTCATTCAGAATGACTACAGTTATTATGTCCCTTTAAGCAAAGTAAACTTGTTAATGATGGTCTCTAACCTGTACAAGTGAACAGAGGCGTTTGGGTATTTAAGTCCCACAGCCGGACAGTTGTATCACCTGAACCACTAGCCAGCTGCTGTCCATCAGGACTAAAGACAACTGAAAGTACTGCCTCAGTATGACCTGCAAGGACAACATTACAACAACAAAAATTGTGAATTCAAGGTAGGCATACTATGTGAAACAGACAGCCTTTATGTTAGATTAGAGAAATATACTACAAGCATGTGAAGAAGAAGTTCACTCTCAAGGATAGAAATCACTACTACCAGTAAAAACACGATGACATGTCCAAATACATTCTGAAGCAATTTTTATTACTTAAAAGACAAAGAAACAAGACAACTACAGAAATCCACAAAGCAAACCATGAAAAGAAGGATCAATCCTTAGGCCAATAGACCATTGCAGTAAAAATGCAATATTGCATTAATTAAAAAGTACAGCAACCATGACAGAATATTGATCGAGCATATCAACTGCAGTAAGTGTTATCTACAGAACATAGTCACCATAATATGTCAACAGAATGTCTGAAATATACCAGCGATTGTAGAAGAACAACGATTAACTGGGCGAATACGGAATACTGCCTGCGGTTGATACACTATTGTGACCACCTTCTCCACAGAAACTGAAAGCAGACAAAATAACATTTCTAGGTTCAGCAACTGTATGATACAACAAATAACAACCATGACAGAATATGGATCTATTTACTTTTATTCTTCTGCAAATAATCTCCTAGTTGTATAACAAGCTCTTGGTCGGATATATAAAAGGCATATGGCAGCTTTTCCTCCTGAAAGAACCAAAAAAGTTTACAGTTCGCAATAATCACTTTGGATGTAGAAAAATATATTCAATATAAAGGTTAAGTAATTGCCATCAGTTTCTACCTTTCACTACTACACTACTGAAAATGAGAACACAACAGCAGTTCAACTGTCTCATGACTTCTTCATGGATTTTCTCCAAACAATGAAGTGCTTGCTACCAAAGCAATGAACAGGATACATTCCTAAAAATGAAATAAGATGTACTACATCTTCCCCCTAAAGCCAATTTACTTTATAGGAATTCACATATTATATGCAACAATTTTTTTAAAATTAAGCAATCTACCCTTAATTCTAGCTGACTTAGAAGTAGCTAAACTATTCGACTTAAAACCTGAGTGGCCAAGTACATCATCATCCCTACTTAATTTGAACTTGAAAAATCTATAAAATAATTTAAATTTAGGGTAACTTTTCCTTCATTATCGTACTTAAGAGTAAAGGGCAAGGACATACGGATAATCTAGCTAGAGATGAATAATTTCCTTAATCAAAGTCAAGCGTCTCTTTGGGACAGGAGGAGACAGAGGGTTTACATATTTTCAACTGAAAAGGAAAAAACCCAAATTAAATAGCATCCCGATTCGTTGCTATGTCATCAGTCCATAATTCACCATTATATGATCTTACCTATCTGTTAATCAAGTTTCATGTAATACCAAGTGAGATGTGTTCATCAGAAAACCCATATGCATCTTAATTTCCAGTTCCAAGAATAAAAACAACTAAATCGAACATTTCGACTATAAAAAATACAATAAATCAAAGTTAAATGGGGTTTACATTGTCGAGCAACTTGTTAACCATCTGTTGAAGCTCCTTAGGACCAACGCTTTGGGGAAGATACATGGACACTCCCAGTGGAGTTCCTTCTGGGTCCGCTAATTGACACATGACGTTGTTACTCAACTCACTTGATCCTTCTCCCATATCGACCTCCATTATTGTAGGTTTTCCAAGCTGACTGAAACCCTCTGGAGAAAACGGAGGTGAGCAGGAAGAAGGGTTCGTTTTTTAGGGTTTTGGCGGGGTTTATAAGTGATACAGTTTATGCTTTTTGACTTGAACAGTCAAAAAAATTACTTTAAAAAATACAAATTATGCTCTCTTTTTTTAAAGAGCATTTATCAATTTATATGGTGTTAAACTGAAGTTTTGTAAAAAATGTTTGAATTAGTTTATGATGGTATTAATATATAATAAGTTGATAAGTTATTTTTTAGTGTTTGACAAATTTTGTTTATACATGTAAAATGACAAAAAAAGATATGAGAAATAAGGAACTGTCAAAGGTCGCTTATATGATGAAGGACCCTAAACCCTTTTCATAAAGTAATCCTGAACGAAAAACCCTAAACTTTTTTCGATTTCAGTAGCAACTGGTTGAAGGTTTCAATGGAAGGTTCGATTTTGGTTTCTATTATTTGAAGGTTTTGATTGATTTCTGTAGGTGAATGTCTCAATCGAAGGTGCAATTTCGTTCTCTGTAGGTGAAATTCTCGATTTTAATCATTTATATCAACATATTCCTGACCGAGCACTGTTACAATATAAATATTCTGTGTACACATTTAATCGAAATTGATATGCGGTAGTCTATGTAGTTGTCTCGGGAGATCTCTAATGTATTCGTTGTTGCGTAATTGTAGACATCTGGTAATCTTTTGTTAATACTGCTCTTACAAAAACGGTTAACATTAACGTATCTGATTGTAAAAACCACATGTTGAACGAGTTTGATGATGGATTTATCTGCAGTGGCAAAAAACAACTGAAGCAACCCATGTTTTTTTCTCCCAACTTAACATCCCTAGTTGTTTTGCAATATATATATATATATCAAAATCCCTTGGCCCTTGCTAAGCTCTAAGGGGCTATTTGGCAGTTGCTAAATAGTTTGGTGCAAAATGATTAAGTGGTCATAATGATTAAGAGGCTCTCATGATATAGTGCAAAATGAAACAGATTGTTCAGTAATTGTTTACAATGGAATTAAGGTGCTGAATTGTTAAGGGAAACCTATGATACAAAATCATTCAGAGGATTTTAGAACCATTAAGAAGCATGATTTTTACCAAACAAGATTCACCTTTTAACGATTCAGAAGTTACCTCTTAATGAAACTATTAAGAGGCAAACAAACAACCCATAATTCTTGTCATCTCATATTTTCATTTACAATTCTCAATGAATCATCAATTCATACATCAGTTAAACTCGAATGTTTCCAACTCATAAGTCCCAAATTAGTAGTAATCTTATTTTTCTTATTTTGTTTGTTGTAAAACAATCGATTTGAAGGCATTGACAGGACGAATATGTTGATGTAATTCGTTTGTTATAGAGCAACTGCTTGCATACTGAGAAAGTGTAGTACCGAATAATCAGTGGATGTCAAATAGTAATCACTTGTGGGATGAGGGTTTAAGATTGGGCTCATTTTGAAGGTAAAGACGAAATGATTATAACATTGTGATTTGTAAATAGAAAAGGAAACGTATTTTTTAATGTATTTTAGTTAATATATGATTATGTATGTTAATAAAATAAAGATGTAAAATGAAAACGTAAAGGATATTAATAAATTAAATAAATAACTAGAAGAGTATAAAATGTAAGTATTAAAAATAATTTTATAGTATCTATACTATATTATAAATCATTTGACAAAAACTCTTAAAAACCATTTTGTATGCATGAAGTACTGTTTATTGATGCATATTACTTAAAATTCAAGATTATAAGTGATTTTGCGTAAGTACAACTTATTAAAACTTCGTTTTTAAATTCATGTAACTAAATGCAGATAAATATAATCAAATATGAGATAAACATCTATTTTAAATATAGAAAATCTAAAATATAATTAAGATAACCATTGAGTTTCTAACAAAATGTTTAATTATTATATTTGTACAAAATTACATTATTGAACCAAAGATAAATTACTTTGTTATTAGACTTAAATTAAATTATAATAAAAAATTAAATTAAATAAGTTACACAAAAAAAAAAAACCCCGAGAACTATTAAATAGTTAATTTAATGCTAATAATCAATTTTATTTATTTTTTTAAAAAAAATTATGCTATCTTCAGATTTATATTTCATTAAAAAATCAAAACATTATCGTTTTCTCAAAACCACATAAAATCGTATTATATCGATAGAGACAAATAATAAAAACTAAACACTAAAATGAAGATTTATCTTGCTACATTACACATGTACCCTTCTAGTATAATATACAACACCTGGAAAATTTAAGTCAGTAAAATTCAAGTTTTATACATATTTTATCCTTAGAATAACAAAAATTAAGTATTTTGGAGTTTGGTTACGTTTGGGATGAAAAGGGTCAATTTGATCACTTGTTGCCCCTCAATAATACCTTGAAAAAATATATGTAACAAACTATAATATTTTTAAAGTAAAAAAAATCTTAAATCAGTTTTATTATTTCCAAATCTTACATCATTTAAACCCCTCATATATTAACGTCTTTGCTATCCCTTGCTACGCCATTGTCATCCGTTCTTTATTACTGCTGAACGCATTACTGAAGTTGGTCCATTCCATTGATCTCCCTTTTTTGATTTTTTTTTTAGTTTTTCTTTTTTTATTTATTTATCTATACGTACTCCATTAAATTGTTGTACAAGAAAGATAATCAGAAGACAAGAAAAACAGACTAAAAAAGAGGGAGATCTACACTTACACTAAGGATCAATGATATGGCAATGGGTAGTATATATAGAACGGACAACGAGAGGTTATAACTTGGAAATTATAGGGTTGGTTGGGATTTTTTATTTGAAACAACTTATATTTTTCTACAAAAGTCCTTATCAACTTATTATAAGTTAGAATGATTTAACTTATTCAAAAAACTCCTTATTACCTGTTTGACACTGATATAAACTGTTCATCCAAACATTCAAAAATATTTATTACCGATATCCCACCAAAATAAGTTGTTTTTATGAGCAATACCAACCACCCCCACAATATTGCTATTTCTTTGTTATAACTCAGATTTTATTAAGATTGTATTAGTTTACTGTTAAAACGTGAATTGAAACGAGCTTCCTGCGGCCTCCTCATCGTGTTTCTGATGTGGTACAAATTTCAGACAAGAAAAACAATGGGGATGTTCGAAACCCTATTGTGCCTCTCCCCGTTTCGAAAATGGGAACAGAAGCCCTAATCGGCGTCGGAAAATCCAGGCAGATCTACAACGTAAGAACACGCATCTTTCTCTATCTTTTTTCCCTTTATGTTCCTTGAGGATTTGATTCAATTGAGTACCATTTTTTGTTACATGGTTTCTGTTCAAATATATATCTGCGTGTGTCTACTTTTGTAGTGTGTTAAGCTTTGAATCATGGTATCTATAATCTCTTGATGGAAGTGCATAAATTATTTGGATCCACCTGGTACTTACTTTCTTCGACCATTTGGACCTTGCTTTCTATTCCGTTTCGCGCTTGCATATATCAAGTTTTCTATTTACTTAATGATTCTATGGCATACATTTCTAAGGTTACCAGACATCTGGTAAGTTCATGATATATTAACACATGTAATATCAGGGAGGGACTCGGAATTTATTTCAAACAGTGGCATCATTTAACTATAAGAAACAAATATAGGAATATTTTTTCACATAATCATCATCGGTCTGAAATTAAAAGTTAAAAACTAAGAAAATAACATTAACGGGATTCAAACTCGGGTATGGGGTGGAAGAAAAGCCTTGCAAACCAACCAAGGGAAACTTGTGTTTTCATTGTAGTTTCAAAATATATACAGTGGCACACAACAAACTAGTATGGTACTTTTCACGATCCTAGAATTTTTTACACTATGACGGATGAGCAATATGATGGCACGGGCCACTATATGCTCTACATTGGATCCATCCATGTGTGATAGTGATTATGTTTTGCACCATTTATTAATCCGAGTATCTAACATTCATTTGGCAATTGGATGGAAATCATTGGCATAAGGTAATGGATTGTTTTTAGCTTAAAGGAAGGAGTTAGGGACTAGGCTGAGTAGCAAACGCATAAGTACTTCCCACATAGGAAATAGTAGTGAAGTGGTGTGCATATAGTCTCGCCTGATGGGTTATGACCAGCCGCGGTTATGGTCCTTGTGGGTGTACCTGGAATAGGTATATGGCAGAGGCAATGAGACCATCAGGCTGGACAGGTCCCTAGACTTTTTAATTCTACAAGTATCAGCTAAAAGAGATGTTAGACTTAAAAAATCGACTTGGAAAAGAAATGAAAAGCCTACAGATACAAAAATCATACAAAATATTAAGTGTGAATTACATTCCAATTTCCAAAGATGTAAAAGGTTTGTGCTATGGCATGATAAGTTTGGAGCGGGACGGGGTTTGGATTGGCCATTCCTTGCCCGGGCAGAATTCAACCTGTCTTTTGATCAGCCCGGGTCACTTGGATTGGCCATTCCTTGCTCATGCAGAATTCAACCTGTCTTTTGATCAGACAGGGCTTACGTGGGACCGGCATTGGGTCTTTTTTGTATCACATATGGAGGACCTTAATCTGAAACATGTGCAAGGAAAAAGTAATGAAAGAAGGAAGTCTACTATTTTAAGCTTAATGGAAGTTAACAGTGCCATTGACAATGGCAGTTCTTAGAACACTGCAAACTCACGCTATTCTCAATTCTCTTACCTCTCATGTGAACAAGTGATCATCTTTTCCATACTCCATTTAGATGATGGAATATTTCAAGGAATCATGTCTCACTTGGAATGTCTATCTTGAAGTTTTAAGTGTTGGAATAACAGTAATGATTGTAGTCTGGTTTTGAAGTTGAACAATTGTTTAGCTCGTATTGTGTATCTCATGATGAAATGTATTCTCATAGCAGTCAAGGCTGTTTATGCTAGTTCTTCTCAGGCAGGCTCCATTTGAACAACCTGTCCTGCAACTGATTCTTTTATCATGGATACTACTAGCGAATAAGTATCGTGGTTGGCAATTGAATAATGATAAAGTTTTATGGAAGTTCACTGTCTCTTAATAACAATAGGCACTGATTCAACCCTTTGGGAAAAAGATGTTACGACTTACACAGGCATATTTACTTATGCTCAAGAAATATCTTGTAGTTCAATACCCAAGAATATCTAAAATCTCTAGTGAGTTGCCGAAGTTATACATTTGAACATGATTAGGGGGCACCTGAGCACTTACTTTATTCGTATCTCAAATCTTAATATCTAAACCACTTTTTTCTGGGAGAAGCAGTCGTGTTTTTTGAAGTATATAATATGTATATACAGCAAATACTCACGCACACTCCTTACGTTGGTTAGGTTTGAACCCTTGGCCTCCTGAGGGACGGGCTCTACAAGCAACCCACCATTGGACCAATGACCTTTTGTGAGGAACAATCTTGTTGATGTTCATGTTTTTCATATAGCCTTTTCTATTTGGTTCACTATTCAGTAAGAAGAGTTAATTTTCTGTGAAGATTGAGAACCGCACCTAAGGGAGTTAAATTTTTGCCAACTGCCCATCGACAGACACCTTGCAATTCAATCGGTAATACATGAGTGTGAGGCGAGCAAGTTTCAACCACTTGAGCAATCCCTGGTTATAGGATTTAGCAGAAATTTTTTTCTCCACATATTGACAGCTCGAATTTTTCAACTCTAATTTGTTTTTCTCATAGGAGATAAATAAGTATAGATTTGTTTCGTCTCAATGATGGCATCTGATATGTCTTCAGTGCCATACCCTCTAAAATGTTTTGTGAATATATTTTGGTATTCACTATTATCAGTATTAGGATATTTCGATTACATGATTTCACTATCTCGACTTTATAACCTCCAAACTTGTCATTTGATGTTTCATTTGTGGACTTAAATTAGGGAGAAGAATTCATGCAATGTAGTCAAGTCTCCTCTTGATACTGTTGGTTGAGCATATCGCCTAGTAGTGAAGATAACAAGTCATTATGCAACAATATGTGATTCTTCAACTTGTTACAATAATTTGCAAGATATTTTGTCACTTATGTCTCCTGGAAAGAGTTTACTACTGCTATTCATTAAGAGGATTGCTGAAGAACGGATAATAGATTTATTATTGATTTTTCATTTTCTTAGTAGACATTCTAACATCTAATGGCAGGTCTGCGCATGTGAATATTGCTGAATTAGGAACAGCAAATGAAAGAAGTTTTGATGATGAAGATGGCATTGGTGCATGTGATTCGACAAATTAGGTACATGCTTCTCAAATCTAAGGTGAGTAAGCACATGCATCTTTACCGGCTGTCTAAATGCTAGAGTTATGTAGGATTTTCTAGTGTGGGTTTTCAAAGTCCTTTAACTAGGAAAAAGATCTGTTAAGAAAAGACGATAAATTGGATTCGATGGCAAAAATTACTAAGATTAGACAGGAAATAAACGGGTTAGCTGAGGCCTCTGTCACGTAAAATAGATTCGCTGTCTCACATCTGTTTTCTAGGGTAGAATGGTAGATCTTAAATTAAGATTCTTAACTTCTTCATTAGAGCCATGCTATATAAATGATCCTCTCTCATTTTAGCCATGCTATATAAAAAAACCTTTCAAGTTCTAGATCCTAGCTATGTGGGACAGACCTTTCTCACAAACAACACTTATAACCCACTTCAATGCCACCACTTTTTGAGATTCAATTTCTCATTCATTTAATCTCCGTGTAGGACAATCTTTACAGCATTATGTAGCTCTCCCGGAGGAGAAAACAACCATATAAAATACTAAACAAATGGATCACAGATCCACATTAATATATGTGTCCAAAAACAGCGAAAGAGCACTTTTTCTAACACCTGTATCTTTTTTTTTTCTAACACCTTTCTCTCTTACTTGCTATACCATATGTATTGCTTTTCAGAATTATTAGCCGATTGTGTTCATCACGTTCGAATTCACCATCCAATACGCTTAAACCGCACAAGCCTCCTTCCAAAGGAGGACGTGATCCATAACAAATATCTGCAGTATCCTATCAGAATCAAAACTTGAGCCCTCTGTTTCAGATCTTAGTTGACAGTCTTAGGGAGTCCGCACTAAGCTGTGTTTGGTACGCGAGACATGACGGTACATGACTATGCCAAAAACTTCTTGTCCCACGTTTGGTTCAACATTAAGACCGGGAGATGACAGGACTGAGTGGGGCAAAAAGGAATTTTTTTTGTCCCACCAAAATAGGTCGAACAAAAATCAAGAAGATAGACTAAATTGGTAAATTATTGAACTATCGATGTCAAATTAAAACCTAAACCCTTGCACAATTCTTTCACCCGCCTACCTCACTCTCGCCTGTCCAGTTCCGTCTGCGTACCAAACATTGGTGCTTCCTATGGACAGCATTTTTCTTATCGAAGCAGTTTTCCTTTGAGAAATTTACAAGGGAAGAGTTGACTGCAAACCTGAGGTGTGTTGATGCACTAAGTTTGGCCTTTAGGTATGTTTACATTAAAGGTACATGGATAACAAAAGGCCTGTTAGAGTGAAGCAAGCACCCAGTGCTGTCCATCGGCCTTAACTCGAAAGCCATGTACTCGGGCAAACATGTTTACTGCTCTTCTAACACCTCTATTATCCGCAACTGTAAAATAGTCGTGCCCAAAAATAACTCCACCTGGCTTTAACAACTTATAAGCACGATTGATGTCCGACCAAGCCGAGTGAAAATCATGGCCTGCATCGATTTCAATCAGGTCCCCAAACACACCCCACTCGCAGAGCTTCTCGAGAGCTGACTGAGTCGAGAAGGGTAAAAATATAATGGCTTCGGTTGCATTAACCTGAACCACATTTTGCATGAATTGGTACAACAACATGGTGTCGCCATTTATCATTTTAATGTCTCGAAACCGATGTGTTAAACCTGGCCAACCACGAAAATCATCTATGCATAGAATCCGAGTGTCGAGGCCGAGTTGACGAGTCAACTCGGCCATGTGGATAGCAGAGGCGCCAAGGAAGGTGCCTATCTCTATGATGGTTTTGGGTTGTACTTCACGGATGAGGTTCTCGAAGACGGCTCCAGTTGATCCCCAACCTTTGATTCTCTTATGGCGTAAGAGAGGTTTGATATGGGGTTGAGGGAAACCTTCATAAGGAGATGTCCCGTTGAAGATGCGGGTAAGGATTGTTTGGCGGACGAGTTGGGAAGGAACCGGGTTAGCACAGTGAGTCTGGAATTGGTAGTGGTCGGTATCGGCAGTTTGTGATGGTGGGTTGACTTTATCGGTGGTGGAGAAGAAGTGGTTTGGATCATATGATGGATTCTTTAAAAGAGCTGATAAGTAGCCAAGGTAGTAGGATAGGAGGATGATGATAAAATAAGCTGCTGGTTTGGTGAAGCCACGGCGGTGGAAAGTATAAGGAAGTCTACCGGCAGCGGTGATGGCGGCAGCAGTCAATTCAGTGATCATGTTCTTTGTTTCATCAGGTGAAACAAGTAAGCAATTATTTGGGGGGTTAGAAAATTAAGCCAAAATAAGGCATGAGAAAGGTGAAGCACTAGTGGCCACCGGAAGATATGGTTTTAGCAGTGGTGGCGATGGGAGGATTCATCCGAGTCGGTGATCATGTTGTTTCATTTTGGCGGTGGCCGGTGGTGGTGTGGAAAGTAGAAAGTAAGGTGGTGGTGGCGTGGCGTGGCGGAGTCGGTGCCGGTGAATTGATATGGCGAGAGAATTAAAGAGGACGAAAAGGATGATTGGGTGATGATTACGAAATGGTTGAGAATAAATTTGAACCAATGAAATTTTGCCACTCAATTTATTTAATTTAATTACACATAAAATAATAATTAGAAGAATGAATTAAGGAGGTAAACACAGATGGCACATGCTCATATTTATTTATATTCATTCATTCATGTGGTTGGGTTAGATGAGAGTTAAGTGACGTGGGTTTTTATTGCATTCAAATTCCGTATTCAAATAAACAATTACTATTTGTTTAATTATGATTTGTTTTTTAGAAATAAATTTAAAGCATTTTTAAAATATTTTATATTTAAAATTAAAAAATTAATACACATTAATAAAGAAAACTAAAAATGAGGTGTTTTATCTGGGATTTTCTTAATGCTTTATAATATAGTATATATATATATATATATATATATAGATTAATTTTAATTGTTATTAGGCATATTGATTATATCTTCGGTGCAAATTTAATGAAAATATAACTAATTTTGCTCTGTTTATTATGTTGTATAGTGTTTTTTTTTAAATTGAATTTGTCCTTAAAAACAACTAATATAACAATTTAATATTTTTATAAATAATTATAGTTATGAACTTGTGGATTTCATTGGTTGAACTTTTTGATGTGTTGTATAAACATAAGTTCTGTTGAATCGGGGATAAAGGAGAACGCTTTACAGGATATTCATTATGATTGTTGTAAAAAATTTACGTTCATTATTTATGATGAATGAGAACAAAAAAGGATACATTTCATATTCTCTTGTCCCCCATTTGACAATGAAAAACAGGATTGCAATTGAATCTTCCTCTATATCTATAAATATATATATATATATATCTATATATATATATATATATTCAGATTATCATCTAACAAAGTGACATGATAACAAGTTTTCTTTTAAATTTTATAAAATGATTTTTTTTTCATGATAAGTTATATGATCATGAACTGATCAGCTAAAAAATCTCATCCCAATCTCTGTAACCGTGAAATTCTAACTTTTCATTCAAAACTTTAATCATCATCATCACCATGCAATCTGATCAACCCCACCATATAAACCCTGATTCCAGTTTAATAACTCTATGTAACAATGGTGAACATCACCCATTGGGTTCTTTTTATATCGCTTCTCTTTTCAACTTTTGCTTATCAAATCCATGCAGCCAACAAACAAACACAGGCTCTTTCTCTTCTCTACAAGGCCAAATGGGCCGGTAACTCGGCCATCGACACCAGCCATTTTGAGCCACCTCGACATTTGAATAAAACCAGTCTTGTTCTCCCTCAAGAAGGTTTGAAAAAGAAGGATAAAATCGACAGATTGCCTGGTCAACCATTCGTCAAATTCAACCAATATGGTGGGTATGTTACTGTGAATGAATCCGCAGGTCGGGCATTTTACTATTACTTCGTTGAAGCCGAGAGCTCCAAACAATCTTTACCACTCCTCCTTTGGCTCAATGGAGGTAAGATGATGCATATAACCCTAAACCCTAAACCTTAAACCCTATTGAAACCGCATGTATATATGTATATTAATTTATACATATGAACTATTTGCTTTACAGGCCCGGGTTGTTCTTCGCTTGCTTATGGAGCTATGCAGGAGCTTGGGCCATTCCGAGTCAACAGCGATGGCAAAACTCTTTACAGAAACAAATTTGCATGGAATCATGGTATTACATTTGGCATTGTTGAAGCTTTATTTGTGTCTGAATACGTAAAACCTCATTAGATTACTCAAAAAAACTCCCGAGAAGGAAGGAAGGTTCCAACATATATTAAAGTATATAAATGTTGATTATTTTTTCCATGTTTTCAGTGGCGAATGTTTTGTTTGTGGAGTCACCTGCGGGCGTAGGGTTTTCGTATTCAAACTCATCATCGGATTACCAAAACTGCGGAGATGCATCAACTGCTGCTGACAATTATGTATTCTTGTTGAATTGGCTGGAAAGATTTCCAGAATACAAAGGAAGAGAGTTTTATATCTCAGGAGAAAGCTATGCAGGACACTATGTGCCTCAGCTTGCACATACCATTCTTCACTATAACAAAATTGCCAAGAAAACCCTAATCAATCTCAAAGGAATCCTTGTAACTCTTTCTTCAATTCCTTTCTTTCTTAGCATTTTAATATTCTTGATGGACTTCAATCCTGATTCATGAACCCTAAAAGCATCCAAAATGGAACTTTTTGAAGACTTTTTGGTCATATCATATTATGAAAAGGCATAACAAAAAGAAAAGAAAAAAGAACACTTTTTTGCCTGTAACTGCACAAACCCTCGATAAGCGCCCTTGTGGGTCCCGCTTCTTTTCTTCTTTTGTTTGGCCACCTAAGCTTGCGGGTCTCATTTTTCTGGAGAAAACATTACCTTTGTGGATGCTCTAAGTTCATTAGTTTCTACGAATATTTACTTGAAGATCTTATATTTTTTATGTATATATCCAGATTGGGAACGCGGTGATCAATGATTATACGGATTCGATAGGGATGTATGATTATCTTGGTTCGCATGCTATCCTATCAGATGACACGATTGATCAGATCCGTAAATACTGTGACTTCTCTTCAAATGCGACCACACAGTCGGATGAGTGCAATCAAGCAAACAATGATGCTAATCGCGATCTTGAACATATCAATGTCTACAACATCTATGCTCCTTCATGCCTCAATGAAAACCTTACTTCCAAGCCGAAGCGGATGGTAAATGAATCTTTATTCATGAATATAGGTATATATACCTATATACAGGTGGAGGTTCAAACTAGAACCTGGTCAAAATATGAGAATGTGAGAAAGTCTATATAGCATATGTGATTTTAAAGCAAAATCACATGTGATTAGGTCACATCCCTGGGTTGACCACTCTTTAATCACATGTGATATAGACGTTCTTGCTTTCTTTTAAGTTGACCCTGTTCTTGTTTGACCTTGCCCATATATAACGCTAAATCTGAAAATAAAATGGAACTTAATTTGCTTATATAAAGTATAAACAGTTGCAGGGTACTATTCATCCATGCAGCGGGTACTATACATACGCTTATATGAATCGTGAAGACGTGCAAAAAGCTCTAAACGCTAATGTCACCAAACTAGATCATGAATGGGAACTATGCAGGTAATTTTAGCCATTTGTGGATGGTTTTCTTCCATTTGCAAGCACGCATATGTGTCAATGTACGATTTTAAATCTTTTGACATAAATTTATGATGATAAAATTATACAGCGATATCATCAGCGACTGGGGTGATAGTCCTGTGACGATAATTCCACTTCTTAAGGAATTTATGCAGAATAATCTTCGCGTATGGATATTCAGGTAACCATGTACACACTACAATATAATTGGCTTTATAGGACGCTAAATATGTTTAAATGTTTCGTAAACTGTTTTATAGGACTTAAGTTCATAGAATCAATAAATTGTGCATCTTATATAAAAGTGTTACAATAGAATGCTAAAGACGTATTGGGCATCCTAACTAGTTTATTCATGACACTTTTAGAATTTTTAGATGACAATTTTGACAACTGTTTTATGAACACATGTTTTTATAAGATTGTTTAGTTCAGAATGTCCTAAAAACATGTTAGAACGCAAAACGTCCTATCAACATTTGACAAAAATTATTCTACGAGCGGAGTCTAGGAACAGAAAGTTTCACTTATTTATTATATGAATCTGTAAGATATTTAGCATCCTGTAAAACTAAGTTGTTGTATCGACACAAAGAAATTGAAGCATATCGGATTCGGATGTTGGAAAACAATATGAAAGTATTTCTTTTTTTTCTTTCGTTTGATAGTGGTGATACCGATGCTCGGGTACCAGTAACGTCGACCAAGTATTCGATTGGTTCAATGAAGCTGCCTATAAAGACTCCATGGCATCAATGGCTTCATCAAGGGGAGGTATGTATATACATACATATATATATAGAGAGAGAGAGGGTAGGTTCATATGAGAATGGTCCCTATTTAAGAAATTGGCCAAATTACCCACAAAATCACATGTGATTTTATGGTAATGACCAAAAAAGTGTGCAAGCGATCCTATGGCCGTGTGGCAAGGTCACATGAATCACATGTGATTTTGTACGTGATGTTAGTGATTCGGTAATTTTCTTATTTTCTTTAAATAGGTACCATTCTCGTATGAATCCGACTCTATATAACTATGGCTTCGTTAGACGATCTCTAGAGGCTAAAATTGATGATGAATCATAAAGGTTATTGAGTACTAGAATGATGGATTGCATAAAAATTGCAGGTGGCTGGATTTGCACAGGTTTATCAAGGAGACCTAACATTTTCGACTATTCTCGGAGCTGGTCATCAGGTGCCAAGCTACAAACCCAAGACTGCATTTGCATTGGTTAGGCACTTCTTGACGGGGAAACCTCTTAACGATTCAAGACATTGAATTTGATCATCAGCGGTTAACTTCGCTCCCAATTGATTCTTATTCGAATTTAAAAATGTTTTCGTCATTGGTGTTTCTTCACATAGTTGATTTGCAACTTACTGCAAACCAAGTATCATATCCTCCTTCCATATTTTGAATTAATTTCATATTTCTAGTTAAAAGGTTGGTCTCATTGATTCATTGTCCGGAGAATGGTCCGACACAATGGAAAACCATAACATATCTAGATAACGGACACGAGAGTAATGTCACGTTATAAGTTGGTCATCAATAGTCACATTCTAGGATAGAAAAAAAATGCTAATACGTCTCACTTGTTCTGTTCTAGTCTAATGTCACGTTAGATATGCTCTAATTAAATATGGAGCGACGAGGTTTTTACTGTTATATTGAATCATGTCTACGTACTAAACGTGATCGGAAACCAACCCAATGAGACATCCTCTGCCTTGGTGGTTCTTTGGTCCTGGCAAGGCTGGGCAAGGACCCGTCCATGCCATTTGTTCTTAGACTTCTTTTAGGTCTTTTTTTTTATTTTAAAAATTGTAAATAATTTAATTTGTGTTCCTAATAATCGAACCGAGAGATCCACGAAGTTTAACTTAGATGTAGCTCCCTTCTTTTTGGGTGTGAAATAGTGTATCGGTTAGCCATAGACTTTTAGTTACTGGGTTTAATTTTCCACCCAGGTGGCGAAGATCTTATATCAAGGTGCCAAACCTTTCTGTCGATGTGAGGTCGTTTATTTTATCTACTTTAAAGTTAACAATCGTGGATTTCTCTCTCGTTTCGAAAAAGTCTGGAATCCTGGGTTACTAATTTGTGGAATACTAGGCAATCTGAAATCGTTACAAGAAACTAATCAGTCTTTGAGAAAACTATAGGAACTAAAAATGTAATTTACTCCAATTAATGTGATTCATGTCTTTTATTAAAATTCCTTGTTTATTAAAAAATATTTTATATATCAAGAACTATAAGAAATCCTTTAAAGTTATTATGTGTTTAATAATATTATGTTAATTTCAATATGTAGACTTTTTTTTATTTACACTTGAGATTTTTAATGGAAAAGTCATTTTGTCAATTAAATACTTTTTTAAAATGAATATAATTTCTTTTAATTTAAGAAATTTGATTTTTGATCAGACATATAAAATATTTTTTAATAAAAAAGAAATGAAAAATAGAAAGACATGAAGCACATTTATTAGAGTGAATTTTCAATTTTGGTATTTATAGTTTGCTTAAAGAGTGATTTATTTTTACGATTGTTAACTGACGGTGTTAAATATCAAGAAGTGTAAGTGTTACGAGGTTAAAAAGTTGGGAAACATTAACGCAATTTAGTCTATTTTAATTTTCGTATCATTAAAATGTATATTTTACTGATTATAATTTATATTTAAAACTGGTCTTTAAATATCGTCAAAAGATTTGTAGCTTTTGTAAAAGTAACACATCAATTCGATAAATATAAATAATTCTTTTGAAAGTTAAAGTGGTGTTTGTTTTTTAAAAGGTGGTGTTGAAGTCTGAAATCTGATTTTACTTCTAATTTTTAAGAGGTGGTGTTGAAGTCTGAAATCTGAATCAGTCAAACTGTTCGTTTTTACGTCTGAAATCTAAATCAGTCATATTGATTATATTCTTTCTTTCAAGGTTTTAGTCAAAGAACAAAAAAAAAATTAGAGTTTCTTTTATGGTGGGTGGAATTGAAATCAGTTGTATTATGGAATTTGAATATAATTCGCCGAGTACAATTTTATCATGAGATTCGTAGAATAGGTGATTGGGATATCAGCAGGAGATGGTGATCTTCTTCCTCGTCTTCAGATTTTGATTATGTATTATGTTGGCTGTTAGGAGAATCGTGGATCATTATAAGACGGGTCACCGGCGAGAAAAAGTTGATTTAAAAGATATTAAATAATAAGTTTATCACTTAAAAATTCAAAGAAAGAAAACGTCATTTAAGCTCTTAAACGATTTGAAAATGAAAATTTCTAAACGATTAAAACTTAAAAAGTGATTAAGAGGAAATTTCAAAAAACAACTATAAACTAATAATAAATAGTCAAATTCATGATATTAAAATTCTAGGATATAATACATACCTTACGCTGAAGCTTTTTCTGGAAATGAAACATCGACACGCGTCACTTCCATATCCATCCACGCGTAAGCCCCAACCCTGGTTGTTCCACGTGTCATTGACCGCCACTATACCCCAACTCGACAATTCGTTAACATAAAACCCCGCCAAAACCTCCTCTCTCGTCTGAGAACGGAAATGGAGGACAAACAAGAGAAGGATGGCAGAGAAGGAGGAGACGATCTCCCTATGATGTCACTGAACCATGTATCGAGGCGCTGCAAATCGGTGAAGGATTCGGTGGAGTTCTACAAGAAAGCACTGGGATTCGTGTTAATCGAGCGGCCACAGGCGTTTGATTTCGACGGAGCTTGGCTGTTCAATTATGGAATTGGAATTCATCTGATTCAGGGGAAGGATGAAGACAAGTTACCTAATGACGATGGATTAGATCCAATGGACAATCACATATCCTTTCAGGTTCTTAATTAATTCCTCTTTCAATTCCCTTCGTCTTCTATTTCTGCGTTTCCGTGTGTAGATGCGATAATTAGGGTTTGTGATTGTGCAGTGCGAGGATATGGGAGCAATGGAGCAGAAATTGAAGGATTTAGGGATCAAGTATATAAAGAGAACCGTGGGAGGGGAGGAAGACGGAGTGATTGACCAATTGTTTTTCAATGATCCAGATGGGTTCATGATTGAGATCTGTAACTGTGAGAACGTGAAGCTGAAGCCAAAAGGTTCTATTGGCCGGATTAAGCTACCGTATGATCGGCATAATCCTCCGGTGGAGCTTGGTTCGACTGCTGCTAAAGCCAGCTGAGATCATTCGCGTCGCCATTACACTTGGTTGCTATTTATTTGGTTTGTTTCGTACTTGGTGTCATTGCAGCATTTCAAAGATAATATCTTACTCCTCCATTGTCTTCTTTGTTTCCTCAAGTGTCGAGTTTTACGGACTGTTCAGATAGTTATATATGATGTTTGATGGTGGCTTAAAACGTGGCTTATTCAGTGACTTTTATATGGAGAAACTTGAATTTATTCAGACAGATTAAAAGACAATGGATTTCGTTCATGATTCTATTCTTCTGTAAGTGGCACAAAAAGTTGGGATTCATATCCTATCAAGAATCAAAGACAAAGGGTTTTTTTTGGCCAAACGGTATCTGTTAGCCATCGTCAAAGATTTAGGGATGTGTGTGAGTTCTATTTATCGTATATACTATATATTTCAAAAAGAAAAAAAGGAAGCAAGCTTATTTAAACGTTCCCGCTTATTTTAAAGCTTAATATGTATGTGCAAGGGGCCGTTTACTCAAATGTTTACCCGGTAAGTCTTTACTAATAAGAGTTGATGTTAGTACATCAAAATATATCGAATGCAACAATTTACTGGATAAACGCTTATTTTACCAATAAAAATATTATTGTAAGGAGGGAGTCGGCTGGAGTCATCATCCACCAATTTCCTTTGTCGCTATATATAGGAATTGTGATCTAGATGAAAAAGTTTACACACCCTCTTTAGAAGAAATAAGTCTTTTTGTTTTTTCATCTGGTTTTGACTGAAGAAGGAAAAGATTCAAAAGCAAAGGTATTCGGCTTTTAAGGTGAGTGTTTTATGTTATGAGTATTAAAGGTTTGCATATAACTTCAAAGTTATTTGAAACTGCCTTACTATGAAAATCACTATGTATATATATATATATATATATATTGATCGGGTTTTCTTTAAACCGGTCAAGTGTTGTCCGGGTTCTACCTAAACCGGACAAGGGGTGTCCGGACTTGCCTTAAATCGCGTAAGTATTAATCGGATTTCCCTTAAATCGGTTAAGGGATGTCCGGATATGCCTATATCGCTCAAGTATTAAATCAGGTAACAATCTTTATGTGTTGTCCGGATTAGACATCCGGACAATGTTGACCGGATTCCGTATCCGGCTAAGTATCCGAATTCCATATCCGGGTAGTTTTGTCCGAATTTCAAATCCGGTTGATGTTGATTAGATTTTATTTTGGATTAAAGTTCTTAAAGACGAAAATGGCGGTGTAACCGCGAGAGAGACGAAATGGCGGTGTAACCGCGAGAAAGAGATAGGATCTGTGATAAAAATAGATAAAATGCTTGTGTCAGTACAGGTTTGATTCTAAACTGTTAGTTTAGAAAGTATGTTATTCATATGAATTATGTACGCTCACTATACCTATTTGGTTTAATGCTCAGTTGTTGGACTAACCTGTTTTGCAGGTCATCATACCTCACAAGATAAAGGCAAGGGGAAAGTTTAGAAATTGATGAATTACGTTACTTATAAATGTATTGACAAAAGTTTTTGTTAGCTTGTGTTTTGTAAACAATATTATATTTTGATCTAGAGAATGTGTGTGGATTATATGTACATAGGAATCGTGGGTTGTTACAGTAAGACTCTTCATCCTTCTTACATCGCTCTTACCTGGTAAGATTCTTGACCCTTCTCATCCTCATCCGATGAGGAAATATGTGTTAAACACTTACCAAGTAAGTGTTTAGTAAACAGTTCCTTAGTTATTTTCAGTTATATTAGATGGTTGTTGCTATGTAGTATGTCTTTTTCTTTCTAGGTAAGTATTGGGGATGCTTAAAAACCCGACCAACCCAATTCATCCAATCCAACCAAACGCGAAATAACTCAACATGAAGCAACCCGATGTCTAATCGAGTTGTAAATTTTTTAAACTGTAGGTATTGAGTTGATATTGAGTTACCATTATTTGAATTCAACCCAACCCGATGAACCTAATATCCTTTTATTTCTTGGATTTAACATGATTGTTGAATTTTTATTAATATACACATTAGACAATTACACTATTACGTACGCCCTTCATATATACATATTTTCAATCTATTCACATCTCTATATTAACTTATTCGTATATATGTTTCGTAACTGCGAATATCTATTTGTAAATTGAGAAAATTAACTGAACGTGATATACGTAAGACGTATGGATAAATTGTATCAAATGATTGATGATTAAAAAGAAATTATGAATAAAGAAATAACATAATCAATGTTGAAAGAATATTTTAATGTACCAAAATATCTATCCGACCAACTCATACAGTTTGGATCGAAGAAATCATCATAGAATATTGTTAGTTTGTAATGTTGTAAGATTGTCGTCACATTTTGTTTCATGTGTTGTGATATATTTTGCTATATTGATTATGACACGTTGTATATAGAGTATCATGTATGCCTTTATGGGAATTGAGTGGGTTAGCATGCTATGTGATATATAAAGAAGAGGTAAATTACATTTTTGGTGTCATTGTGGTTTGTAAAAACGATCGGATTTGGTCCCTCTCTTTAACGGTCATTAAAAGATCACATTAGATGAAGGGTATTTTAGTCTTTTTATATTTTTATCACCTTCTTCTTTAATGAGTAAATATATGTATAAGTTGCACAGACCAAAAATGCCACTCACTCTTTTATATATATAGGGAAAAGTTCAAACGAGAACACCTTCATTTTACGAGAACGTTAGAGCACCTTTTTACTATAGACAATCACATGTGATACTATTATTCTATCACATGTGATACTAAATCAGATACGCGGGCTGATTTTCGATGCGATTTTGGTTGCGAGTCAAGATCAGGGTGTTGTTTATATGATACTATAATCCATCAAGAACATCACATGTGATGTTAAATCATAGAAACAGACAACCTTTAGCGTGACCTAAGTCGTAGAACACGTCGTCCGTACATCACAGGGTCCCCTCACGGTTTTTGTTAATTATTATTGAAAACGGTTTTTGTTAATTATTATTGATCTTTTTTTTGTTAATTATTAATGACAAGGGTAAATATGTAATTTTTTTTTATGTAACTCCCATATCATTAATTGAGAGTTACAAGATCAAAAAATCTCATGATTTTTGTTAATTATTATTGATCTTGTTTTTTTTTAATATTGATTTTTCTACTTATAATGTTTTTGAATTTGTGATTGGTAGAGAAGATCCGGTAGTAAAGTTTTCGGTATCGTTCAAGCTATTATGGATAAATCCATTTTTCGTAATGAAGAAACTATTGTTCACAAGTGTTCATATGTACACTAGCTGCATATCTCAAAAGTGGCTCGCTCCTGAATGTGTTCATAATGAAAGAACTATTGTTCACAAGCTGTTCATACATGTTTGTTTATTTATTTCATTTCGTGTAACAGCTATTCTTATTATGTTCATATTGTGTTCATAAATACTATGCAGTCCAGGTTCATATATATATATATATATATATATATATATATGTCAATTTTTGTTCGTATTTGACACAATCGTTCATATATATATATAGATGTGTTCATATAGTTCTTACATTAACAAAATTAAATTAACAAAAATTATGAGATTTTTTGATTTTGTAACTATTAATTAATGATATAGGAGTTACATAAATACCTTTTTCCACTTAGTTCACATATGTTTGTGAAATTGTAAATTTTAAAAACTAAATTTTTAATATGATAAATCACAATCATTGTAAGAATCAATGGTCAAAGCTTGGTTAACAAAGTTAACACAATAAACTTGGTTAATATTTGAATCAACCCCTATATATATATAGTTATATATACTGAATATTTATAATCTATCTTGATCTTTTAGCTTACTTTTAATTTAACCCTATCTCGATAATTTCTTATTTTGGTTCTAACCAAGATTATTTGATCCAATATTGGTCCTAAAGAGTGATTTATATGACAAACTTGGTCTAAATCACAGCTCCTAGAGACTAGGGTACAAGTCATTAAAGCACGATTTTATATATTGAACACAATTTAGTTTACAGTCACGAGATTAGTTTTACTACATACGGGGTATTATAATTCTTCTTCCCATAAAAGGATCTCGTACCCGAAATCGATTCAGAATAATGAATTTACAAAAAGTTGCGAGTATTATTTTTCATCGATTATTTCGTCCTTAAACTTACGTGCTTGGTGGAGAAGAAACGAACAAAGGTCACTCGAATTACGAGGATCTATACATACTAATACAGTATACCAGGGTCCCCGACCAGCACCACATCTCCCATGTGGCTTCATTTTCAGAATGATTTCGCTACAAGACTTTAACGAATATGATCGACCAGTAACGTATTTTTCTTTCTTCACGTCTGATAATAGTTTCGGGTTCCTCAACATAAGATAATTCTAGCTCAATCTTGTTGAGTGGATAACCGATGACATGCAACAGATGATATCAATAACTGCTAACTGGAGAGGTAACTCGGAACGACACATTACTTCACCAACTCGCTCCAGAACTTCAAATGGTCCAATATAACATAAGATAAACTTTGACTTGACCACGAAACATCGTGTACCTAGGCATGGCAACGGGGCGGGTTTTGTAATCCCGGGCCCGGGCCCGGTTTGTACTTTGTAGTAACGTCCCCCGGCCCCGATGGGTACGGGAATTATCATCCCGTCCCCGGTCAAATCTCTAGCAATCCCCGGTCAAAACCCGGTAAAACCCTGGTCAATCCTTGGTCAAACCCCATAAATAGTATCCTTTAGTTTGATTCTACCGGGGAACCCCGACCCCGATTTGAGTAACATCCCCCGTCCCCGGTTTGAGTCTACTGGGGATCCCCGGCCCCGGCCCTGGGACCCGTTTTAGAAGAAAATCCCATCCCCGTTCGGGTCGGGAGAACCGGGTTCCCCACTGGTTCGTGACAAATCACCATTCCTACGTGTACCTCGCAATGGAGAAACGTTTAGGAAAACATAGTCATGTGACGGAAATTCCAATGACCTACGGTGTTGATTCACATAACTTTTTTGACGTGATTTTTTTTCCATATTTTAAATGATCTATTGGAGATGTACTGACATGATAAGATAAGTGGGAGCGATGATTTTTGTAAATAACTTCTCGGTTAAAATTAAATATATATATATATATATATATATATATATATATATATATGCTAGTTGTGTACCCGTGCAATGCAGCGGGAGCCATGAATTTTAACGATTTTGAAGTTCCACTGGTTTTATAAGATAAGATTTAACGATGATATAKGTTACACTTGGTCTTTATATATTAATACAATTTGAATAAATAAGAGTTATGGTTCTAATTACAGACCATCGATGAAAAAAATTGTATGACAGTTTAAAATCCAATATATTTAAAATGCAACATATTTAAACGACTCCACAAAAGTGTTCGATTTACACCAAGAGCAAATAACCAAGAAACTTGAGTTTTAAGATAAACWCTCAAAACCAATAAAGAAAACTACAAATTTGACAGATCATAAGCCGTGAAAAAACCAAAAAAGATGGGTTTTAGAATGAAATTTCAACTGCTTACCCTCTTTCTTGTCCAGAAACTTAGATTAAGGTTGAATTAATATATGTATATATATTTCAAAAAAAAAAAAAAACCAAGAACATATTAATTCAGAACATATTATACAATGCAATTTGGACAACCTAACCCCAATATATATATATATATATATATATATATATATAAATAACTATAAAAGTATAAATCGTAAATATTAAAAATATTTTTTCACAGTATATATAACATATAATAATATAAATAAGTCAAAAACTATTCAATATTGGACTCATTTCGAAGGTATTAACGAGACGATTATAATGGTATAACTTGTTAAAATAAAAAATGTATTTTTTAAACATGTTTTAATTGATATACGATTATGTATATTAATTTGATAAATATTTAAAATGAAACATTTAAAAGTAAAGAACATAAAGTAAATTAATTAAGGGGCTGTTTGTTTCCCTCTTAATGGTGACATTAAGAGGGAACCTCTTAATCGGTCAGAGGTGAGACMTGTTTGGCAAAAAAATAAAAGCCTCTTAATGGTTACTCAAAGCTCTTAACCATTTTGAGGTTGAATCCATGCTAAACCATTCAGATTATTAATTTTCCCTCTTTACCCTTCCACACCTACCAGCCCACTCTCTCCTTCTCTACCCTTCCACACGAAACGCTAGATCATCGTCTCCTTAAGGGAAAATCGCAGGTGACCTCCATCTTCCACATCTCCATCGCCGGTGACCTCCATCGCCCACACCTCTGTTTTCGGTGACGGTGACGCGCAGCAGCTTCTCGACGCTCCATCAGGTAATGTCTCCGGTCGTACAGGCCGTTTAGTCGCCGGTCGCTAGTCGCCGGTCGCCGGTGACCTCTAATCATATTATTTCTTTTCCCTATGCAATTAAATACTCATTTTATGTTTCTGTTACTTTGATATCAAAGAATCCGAAAATACGCCCTTTGGTTGAACGAGATTCGAAGTCTCTGCAACAGATGCTTCCTGAGATACCCATGTGGGTGAAAAATCCTGATCATGATCGGGTATGTTCTTGCTTTTAGGTCAACTTTTGATTATGRAATTTGAATCTAGTACTCTTTCAATTCAAAGTTAATCTAAAATATTTCGGTTTTTAGCTTCAAATACGTAAATCTCAATACCCTTTTCATGGATTGATCTATTTATCAAAGTGTTTTATCCAATTTAAAATTGAAAAGAAGCTTATTTGACTTTGGAAAGTCAAATGTAAATCCTTTTGGGTTTAGTTATTTACATCCAAACTTATGGTTTGTGCAGGTTGACTGGCTTAACAAGTTTGTTGAATTAATGTGGCCATATCTAGACAAGGTAATGTGGTTTGAATAGAATTC
>NC_037539.1:6826867-6857425 GCF_001531365.2 Cynara cardunculus var. scolymus
GTTAAAATGGTAATTTTACTGTCATTCAGAGAACAGTTACCAAACAACATTATTTCATTCAGCACTTAACCATTCTGACCCTCTTAACCATTCTGACCTCTTAACTATTCTACATAAATCATTCAGCAACTGCCAAACAGCCCCTAACTAATTATAGGGGTATAAAGTGTAAAGTTAAAATTATAATTTTAAAAAAATCTGTTGTGAGAGGGTGAGAAAATGAGTGGGTGAAAAAGTGATATAAAAGGTATCTTGGTCATTTAATATTTTAAGATTTTAAGACTTTTGTTAAATTTGCTTTATAAGATAGTATAGATATAATTATACGAATAAAAAATATAATTAAAAAATTGTAATAGAATTTGCGAACAACAAAGAGGAAGGGAAGGGAAGGGAAGGTTAGTTTTGGCTTAAAGACCGTAGTTGTTGTATCATCTTCCAAAACCAGCGTCTTACCCAAAAAGGTCTCATGGCATGAAGAAGTGAAGTAACAGGAGAGAGAAACCGAGCACCCTACGCCGGAGAGAGATTTGTTTTTCTCTCGTCATCAATTTCCCCCTTCCGATTCCTTCTTTCGATCGTAACCCTAACCCTACACACTCCTTCCTTTCAGATCTCTCCCAAATTTTATAATTTCTTCCATTAACAATCAAATCAAAATGGATACATCGGCCTGTATAAAAGAAGTCAATAGATCGGCATCGGTGGCGTTTGCCCCCGAAGCACCGTTCATTGCCGCCGGCACTATGGCGGGAGCTGTAGATATGTCGTTTAGCTCCTCCGCGAATCTGGAAATCTTTCAACTTGACTTCCAATCTGACGATCATAAGCTTCCCTTAGTTGGCGCTATACCCAGCTCCGAACCGTTTAATCGGTTATCTTGGGGGAAATCTCCGACATCGGGTTCGGAAGAATTCTCGTTCGGTCTCGTTGCTGGTGGCCTTGTGGATGGAAATATTGGTATCTGGAACCCTCGACTTCTTATAAGGTAAAACACTGTTAATGATAGAATTTTTCGTAGTTGATTCAAATTGGGGCCGCGTAATTATTTGATCCAGTCCTGAATTATGTTTTTCTCTTTTTGCATTTGAATCTGAGAGATTTGATTGGATCGTTAGGATGTCAACGGTTGAATGAAAAATTGTTATGTGATTGGCATTGTGGAAAATATGGTTGCTTGTGGAGTTAAGCCGCAATGCTTTTTCTCATTGTCCTGTAGGAATTAGGATATTATTTCCTCATTTCTACAACAAGTGTAACGACATCATTTTGATGAAACCTTAAGAAAATATCTTGTACTACTTGAAGTTTCAAATGACTCTTTTACTAAAACTAATGATATTAAAACGAATTTAGCAGCTTCTAAAGACGACTTGCCATTTTTTTTGCATGCTTGTGTCATTGAGGGAGAATTGTGTTTCTGAATTTTCAAATATGTACTATGAGTCTATGATGTGTCATCTCTGTTGATCTTTTATGAACTGGTACTGGTAATTTAGCCGCTAGAATCCATGGCCTCTTTCTTAAGCTTATTAGGGATGTTTTCTACATCCATATTAGGCTTTAATTGATATTAGAATAGGTGTGTATTTTATATCTATATTGGGATCCAATGATATTAGCGATTATCCGTCATTAGTGGTGTTCAAGAACCCTTTTAATCAAAATTGAACTGAACCAAACCGAGAGGTTAATCGCACAATGTGTTTTGGATCATGAAATTTGGCAGTCATGCATTATGTGGTTTGGTACTTGAAAAGAAATAGTTAACTGAACAGAACCTCTTATATATAAAAGATATAGAAAATAATTTTTTTGTATTAAAAATAAGTAAAATATTTGAAGATCTTATCTCAAAAGTCAAATTTACTATTGAACTAAATTAGAAAATCTTGATGCTACTTCATGGCTTGATTCTAGACTTCTTTTTGCATTGAAATCCAAAACTCCTACTAAGTTTCTTTAATTTGTTTTGTTGGTTCAAACTTAATAT
Source organism: Cynara cardunculus var. scolymus (assembly GCF_001531365.2). NCBI lineage: Eukaryota > Viridiplantae > Streptophyta > Magnoliopsida > Asterales > Asteraceae > Cynara > Cynara cardunculus. The sequence continues at coordinate 6,828,861 of NC_037539.1, forward strand.
CAATGCTTATACATGAGTTTGATGATTAGTGAATGTTATTTGATGGTCATGGGATCATTATAGTTTACAGAGTCTCTTTCTTTTGCTTATAGAGATTGACTGCCAACCGAATTGACGTTAACTGCAAATTGAGGTTAGGTTTGGGTTTGGCTTTTTGGCTGAATGAGGCTAGGTTCGAGCTTTTTGAAACTTTTGAGATTAACCTGACCGTGAACACTGCTATCCATCATTAGATGCAATTTCTTTTATAAGGCTGCTTGTATGGAAATAAAAGGAAACAGCTTCGTTGTGTCTTAGAATTGCTTTTGCATATTTATTTCAATTTCAAGGGAAATGGAGACAACATGCTCGGATTGCATTTTCTTGTGGGTGGCTACCTAACATTTCAGATACAGGATTTTCTTGCTGGATGATTTCATCCTTTAAGGTTTTAAAATGATGTTTCTTAGCAGTATGCATGCTAAGCTATTGATGATCAAACAAATTAAAAACAAAGATGCAAAAGATAAAATGAAAATTGCAAAATTTAATTTTGTTCACCTCACCTATATTCTTGTTGGTAATGGCAAATTATTTCCTTGACAAAATTTCAGATTTGTGTTTCTTGTACTTTGTAGTGTTGGGTTTTATTAATTTATTCATGATGTTGAGGAATTAGTAATTGCTGCAGTATCTCGTTATCATTAAAGCCTTATTGGTGCTTTCTTTACTGACTACAGTCCCGAAGAAAGTGAAAGCGCTCTAATTCAACAACTATCGAGACACAAAGGGCCTGTAAGTTTCCATTTTCTGTTTCTATGATGTTACCATTATATTCTCTTGGCATGTAATGATAAGCTATCTTGGGCGTACTGTGCATCAATATCTCCTTTTTTGTCTACAGGTTCGTGGTCTTGAGTTTAGTGGTCTTTCACCAAACCATCTTGCTTCTGGCGCTGAAGAAGGGGAAATCTGTATATGGGATATTGCTAAACCCTCGGAACCTACACATTTCCCTCCTCTCAAGGCAAGAATATTCTAATATCACCAAGCTACATTCCACATCAACTTGCACAATTATGGGTTTTAGAACAATTTCATATCAATAATATTGCCTAAGCTGCAACCTTCTGTCAAAGAAGGAGAAGTTATCTAATATTTTGTGAACTCTTTTTATCTTCTTAACTCACTTTGTCCAGTTGGGGTAAAAGGCTTGTTCTTGTTTGCTCTCTCCATCCCATATTGTATGCAATACTTCCTTTTGGCACGCAAGTTTAGTCCCACAGGCCACATCAGAAGTCCATTATGTAAGTGAAATGGTTACATTTATGTGAGCTGCTTGAATAACTAAAAGTACTAGTTAGGCTAGCATTATGTCAAACAGTCAAAGATAGAAGTTCTATAGTAAGACATACAAATACTATGGTTATTTAGTCTTTCGCTGTAATTGTAGGGTATGAATTGTTCAAAAGGCAACTGTTTAGCACCAGGCCAGCAGTATCGGTATGAGCAAACCACACATTAGTTTTTAGGAAATGTATATTTGTTAGGTTGTTTCGGCTGGATCACAAGGAAATAAGGAGGGAATGGTTAATGTAAGGCTTAGATGCGAGGAAGAAGGCGTCATGCTATATAAGGGAGTTTATTAGGTTTGCTAATCAGGCATCAGCTTATGTCAATATGGAATATGCATAGAAGTTTATTCCCTCTGGAGGACACATGGGAATAGGATATAATCTGTATGTCCTTAGAATGCTAGAAAGATATTGATTTGGGAGATATCAGCATGGGAGATCCCACGGACAAAGATGTGCTACAAGATGTCACTCAGCTTTAGAACATAAGGTGCTCTCAGTTGGCACCTGGCAATCTAGCATCCTCGTGATTTTACTGCTTTATACAACAAGTGCCATTGACCGGATCAACCAGTCTTCTTGGATATTGGCTAAATTTCTATTTCTTGTTATCATGGAATTCGTTCTCTTATCTAAGCTTCTTCCCTGTGCGTTAGCTCCCCCCATGGTGTGAAAGCACAGGGTGGAATATGATGCATCCTGTTGTTAATTCTGATAAGATGCATTGTTTTGCTGTGTGGGCGTGTGAGCTTCAGAAATATGCATGGACCTTACAAAAAAAAAAAATCAACAAGGATGGATAAAGTAACTCATTTTTTTCAGTTTCCACTGAGAATAAGTTGTACTTAATCTGGGTTTGGTACACAATCTAAGAGCAATGTTTAAGATGCTGCACTAAATTGAAACCCTCGAACCACAATCTTATCCCGATTTCTATGACTGCCAGTTCCATCATGGACCGATGCTCTGTTCCTGAACCCTAATTTCTGACAAATAAGATGCAAACCAACTCCTGTCAGTTTATTTCTATCGATCCCTATTGGTTCATGTGTTTTCAGCAGTCAATTAGTTATGCATCTTTTAGGCCATTTTAGGTTCAGGACACAGTTATGGTCTCATCTCAGTTGGTGTCCAGTCAGTTGTTTCTCACCCGATTGTTTCACTGTTGAGATGGTTTATCTGTTGGTTGATGTTAATTCTCAGTTGAATTTGGTTTGACTATTTTTATATATTTCAGTATGTCCTAGCTTTTCAGTTTGATACAATTTTTTATCTCTTACAAATAATGAACTCCTGTATCATGAATCTGATACATCACTATGTTACTTCTTTTACTGCTTACCTACAACGTTTATTTTTTGCTACTCTCCAAGTAGGCAAGCACATGTTTTATAATAATTACATCTCAGACTTGATGTTTATATGGGATGAAATTTTGAGATTGAAGTATCTAGAACGTAAAGTACTACTGCAATGCCCTTTAGCATCTTTAGTATCTTACTACTGCACATGATGAAAATAGTGGATTTGCAATGTTATGCATGTCATCTGGACCCTTTCTTGCTTTGTTGGTTTTTTGTGCAACCATTATCTAAAGTTAAAATAGGTAAGAAGCAATCTAAATAACAAACAACTTGGTATTGCAAACCCACAATAAAAGCATAAATGAAGGATAAAATCTAAACAAAGGAGGTTATCTAAAATAGAAGCTAATGGTTGAATGCTAATCATGTTCTCCAAGAAAATATAGGCCAGTCTAAAAATTTTCTCTTCTATCTAGGTTGCGAAAAATAGGTCCAGTTGTTTAAGTTTGTATCATATTCTTAAAGTTCCGTTATGATATTATATGATACTTCTGCATGAAAATTATATCGAGTTAGTGAGTTTGTGAGTACCACATCCTCCTAAAAACATTTATTTAAATGTTTGTAAGCATCGTCATTGACAAGATTCAATTCATTTAGAAAAAGCATGAAATTGCTGTTATTTCATCTGCATTCAGTCTCTCACTCTCTCACACTCACACAAACACACACACACCTTCACCATATTTTAGACATCTAATAAACTACTATATGCAGGGAAGTGCGTCAGCTAAACAGGGTGAAATATCTTTCTTATCGTGGAACAGGAAAGTTCAGCCTATCTTGGCATCCACTTCCTTTAATGGGACAACTGGTATGCACAAAGACCCCCCATATTTTGTTAAGAATATCTAAGTTTATAGAGATTTATGTTATCTGTTGTCTGTTTCAGTGGTTTGGGACCTCAGGAAGCAAAAACCGATTATAAGGTAAATACATGGAACAAGATGCAAAGTTGGCATGATGAATATGTTGTGTAATTATGAGCTGTTGCCGATAACATATGAACTTCCAATCCACAGTTTTTCAGATTCAGTTAGAAGACGATGCTCTGTTTTACAGTGGCATCCTGATTTTGCCACTCAGCTGATTGTTGCTTCAGATGATGATAGTTCACCTTCTTTGAGGGTAATAAGTTATGCTTTTGTTAATGTTTCTCCAACTAATAATGTTGTTACTGTAATTTACTTTTGCTTTGGCGTGCAGATATGGGATATGCGGAATACAATGTCACCATTGCGAGAGTTGGTAGGTCACAGTAAAGGTATGCTAATTCTCAATTATGAAATATTCAACAAGGGTACTTGGTAGAAGTTCAATGATGATTTAACTCTGTTCGCTGACCTGCACATGCACAAAAGGACTTGAATTCTTGTTTGCAGTTTAGAAAACATAATATGATTTTGTGAAGATAACCACTTGTTTTATGTATTTGTGATTTCTCTTTGTTTATCAACAGTAGATAAAAGAGCGTGCTTGGTTGAAGAAAAATATTATTTTTCTACCCAAACTTCTTTGGGGCCCAATTTTTTTAATCTTGTGGAATTATAATTTCTGCTAGGGTGTTATTTTTAAAATCACAATTCAGATTTGGACAATCTGCCACTGGTTTGATCATGTTTGTACGTTAGAATGATATTCGATATTAAGATCTCTTTTTCATATATGAACTACTTTTTGGATAAACATATTTGAACTGTTTCTTTGAGAAAACCAGAGATATGGCAATTTTAGCTACTCACATGAGTAGCTGGCATAAGATTTAGCTGGTGAAATTTTATCACCTTGAGTTGCTTCTGTTTTGTCTTATTGCAAATTCTTAGACTTCTCATCTTATTTTTAGTGACGACAGGAAAATTGATTGTATTTCGTTTAGCATTCTTAACTTATTTTGTCTGTCGTAAACTTTTGATTTCTAAAGTATAGTATAACAATTTAAAATCTAAAAGAGGTGCAAAAAATTAAATTTTGATGACGTGCTTGTTTAATTAGTGATTAAAAGCACAATAAATATCCTTCAATATTTAAAATAAGTTTTTATAATGAGTTGAAGTAAATTGTGCGAAATAATATGATTTTTGTTTTTCATGTCTGGCAAAAGAATAAAAAAGCTATTACCTAGCCATTCTATTGGAAATGAGGGGCAATAGCTTTTCCAGTTCTTCTTTGGGCAGAACTCAGAAGGCTGATATAAAATTTATGAACCTTGTAGAATTTATTAGCCAACACACTTCAATATGTGTTGAACTGATGATTATGTTGAAGCGGTATTCTGGAGCTTATATTGTTGTTAATGGTTCTAATATTTTTACATTGCCTTTTTTTTCACCATAAATTATCTGCATCAATAGTTGGCTATCTTTCCTTCTTTTAATTAGCTATCCTGGCTATTATGCATTAATAAGGCAGGATATGCGTGCGTATCTGTGTAGGTTTTAGTGATTTCAATTTGCAGTAATGTATCATCTTTTACGAAGCAATTTTTAGTTCTCTTGCTCCTTACAAATGTGCTCCCAACTAAATGGTGTGCCAGGTGTGGTTGCAATGTCATGGTGTCCCAGTGATAGCTCCTACTTGCTTACCTGTGCCAAAGATAACCGCACTATTTGCTGGGACACTGGTTCTGCTGAGGTCTGTAAATCTTTCTGTTAGTTGTTTTGAGAGTTTGATGATTTTACTGTGTCAATGCTAGTTTGTTGTTCTTTTAATGTCTAAGCTATTTTTATGTCTTGATGCAGATTGTCTCTGAACTTCCAGCTGGAACCAATTGGAATTTTGATGTACACTGGTATCCAAAGATACCAGGAATCATATCAGCTTCGTCATTTGATGGGAAAATTGGCATTTATAATATTGAGGTATGCTATGTTGTACCTATCCATGTTTGTATATCGTTATTGTTCTTGCAAAACTGATTTACATCCACTTAAGTAGTTTAAACAAATATATTGCTTATACGTTGCTAATGATATAATGCAGCATATATGAACAGTTACCTAGTGGGATTTTAAAAGCTGTTAAATTCACTCTGGCCATGTTTATCTTCATATAGGTTTTTTTGGTTTGCTGTTGGAATACCTGTCTTCTTCCACTTCTGTCCTTTCCATGTTGTTTTGGAATTGACATGTTCTTTTATGTACTATTGTGATTAAAGATCGCAGGCTTACATGTTAGAGCATCTCTAACAGATTCTCGAAAATGGAGAATCAAAAGTCAAAATTTCCAAAGAAAAATTACTTTCATCTCCAACAGCTTCTCCATTTTGGAGATTATAATATTATTTATATTATTAAAAATATTTAATACAATTAAAAAAATATTATTTCTCTCTTCAAAACATTTAATTTCAAGATTTGCCATTGGTAGGAAGAATAAAACATAATTTCTCTCTCCCAAGTAATCATTTTTGGGGAGTTCTTCAAATTTGGAGAATTTCATTCTCTCTCTCCTACTTTCTTCATTTTGGAGAATCTATTGGAGCAAAAATCCCCAAAATCTTCATTTTGGAGAATCTGTTGGAGATGCTCTTAGCTGGGAAATCATGGGTTTTATCTAGTAACTGCTTAAGAAGCTTACATCTGTGTTTTTCTATAGGCTTGTGCTCGATATGGTGCTGGTGAGAATCACTTTGGCTCAGGTAATGTAGTTCTTTATGTTGGAGATGATACTTTATATGATGTAATGATGTTAAAAATTTGTATGCACTTGTACATCTGTAAGTTATCAAAATCACTGATAATTATTTATTGTGAGTAATGACCAGTAAGATTAGGCAGCGCCTCCTGACAACTTCTAAAATGTGATTGCAATGTACCTTCATTGGAGTTTCTTTTCTTCCTGTTTTTAGTTGTCCCCAACAGAAACTATACTTTCATAGACAAGTTGACCGATTCATTTTTGAGCTATTGCAGCAGATATTTTGTTTGCTCATTCTATTTTTACCTGTTTCTTGGTTGCATCTCTGTAAGAATTGGCATTTAGTGTTACTTGCAGGATTCCTCTTAGTCAACCTTCACTGTTTATTTTAAACAACTCTAAACATATTTCATGTGTCAGACTATCCAATGTTTTATCAACAAACAGTGGAGTACAGTGCAATAGTTCATCTGGAACCACCTACCTCCACCAAGCTGGGAGTAAGGTGTTCAAGCGTTGTTAGAGGTTCATACTTGTAAAAAAGAGAGATTAACTTCAAGAATATAAAGAACTAAAAAAGAATCTTGAACAGCTTGTTGATGATTATTGATAAAGTTAAGCGGCAGAGTTAAGAACAATTATTATTAAACCGCTGCTACATGCCAAGGAAAGTAAGGGTGTTGATAATATTATCGTCTTCTGATATGGTCCTTTTGAGTTGAATAACAAAGCACGACTTCTAAAAGCTTTCTTGGTGGACTATATATGGTAGAATATCCCAAGACTAAGTACTTGTGAGAGTCACCCATTTGCATCTTACTATACTTTATTGCTTATAGGTGGCAAAATGGGCGGTTTGGATGGGATGGGTAACGGGTTAAGACGGGTTGGGTTGCCGTCAACACTTCTTTTAAATTCTTAAATAATTAAATGTATTATATATCAAAAACAACAAAATTATGATTCCAATTTATTTTAATAAATCAATTTAAACGGTTGAAAACACTTGAATATACTTTGGTTTTAAACCTGACGAACCATTTCATTTTTAGCTATAAATTTTTACCTATTTGACCTGTTATAATAAAATATAGCCCAAATTAATCCATCTTTACATAAATGGGCTGAAACTGCCACCTTTAGTATTGGTAGATGAAAGAGCCTATAGAGATATTCTATGCAGTGTTAGGTAGGCGTGACAAAATATAAATTTCATGCAACATGAAGGAAATTGTCATTGAACTTTTTTGTGTGTGGGTGCCAGAACTAATCTTATAGAAATACCAGCAAGGTACTGTCGGAGGTAGCTTCTACCAAGAAGAGGGCTTTGTGAGAGGTAGGGGTTGGACAAAATTAATTCGTAGGAGTGGCAGAAAGGAACTTGTTTTAATTGGATTATAACTACGCATTTAACGTGAATACAGTGCAGGTAAAATGCATTTCATGTAGGTAATTGTCTTTTTACCTTAGTCGTTCTCTTTTACACGGTTATTGGGTATCATCTTTTAGCACCACATCTAGTTAGGACAAAAGGCTTACTTAAGATGGTTGCTAAAGGTTGAAGCTTGTCATCAAGGAGCTTCTGATGATGACAAAATAAGCTTTAATCATGTAAATCCCTTATTTTTTACTCCTCCTTCTCTTTCCATTTTGTATTATCTGTTTGAAGCTTTGGTATTTTTCTAATATTTTTGCTCATCTTTAACTCTGGACCATTGTTTATATCTGGCCACTGCTGTGCAGCACCTTTAAGAGCCCCAAAATGGTATCAACGTAAAGCTGGAGTTTCTTTTGGTTTTGGTGGCAAGCTTGTTTCTTTTCACTCAACTGGTTCTTCTGGACCTTCAGAGGTATTTTCTAGTGGGTGCTTGCACTGCCTGTTTCCTTCTATGAGTCTATGTTCTCAGTCTTCCCGGTTCTTCAGGTTAATGTGCATGACTTGGTTAATGAGCACAATTTAGTGAATACCTCATCTGAATTTGAAGCTGCAATGCGGAGTGGAGACAGATCTTCTTTAAGGGTTCTATGTGACAAAAAAGCTCAAGAATCTGAGTATGTTACCATAAGAAGAACGAGTTTCCTTTTCTTTTCTATCTTAATTATTTTTGAATTATTTGAATGTGTTTTGTTGTCTGAGCAGATCTGAGGATGACAGAGAAACATGGGGATTCTTGAAGGTGATGTTTGAAGATGATGGAACAGCAAGGACAAAGCTTCTAAACCACCTTGGCTTCAGTTTGCCTGCAGAAGTAAATGAGAATGTGCAAGATCTGTCTCAGGATGTAAGTTCTCTCAGTTTTGAAGAACACGAAGCAGCTAAAGAAGGGTTTGTCGGTGGCAACCAAGCATCTAATTCCCCGACTGATAACGGGGAGGATTTTTTTAACAATCTTCCAAGTCCTGTCTCAACTCCAGGAAAGAATACTGAAGAATTTGCTCCCAGTGTGGATGAACCGACAAAGGAAAGTGATTTACAAGGGGGGGTCACTGAACCTTCATTTGATGATGCTGTACAACGTGCTCTGGTTGTTGGAGATTACAAGGGAGCTGTTGCACAATGCATAGCTGCAGATAAGATGGCAGATGCTTTAGTTATCGCACAGGTTGGTGGTGCGTCCTTGTGGGAGAGCACACGCGATCAATACCTTAAGAAGAACAGCTCTCCTTACTTAAAGGTGATTTTTTCCTTCCTTAACTCTCTACCATTTAATTTCTGATGGCTTCCATTAGGTGATGTGTGATTAATTTTATCATTGCCGTGTGGTGCAATTTAGCATTTCCATATTTTCCTTGAACGCAGGTTGTTGCTGCAATGGTTAATAATGACCTTGTTAGTCTAGTAAATACCAGGCCCCTGAAATCCTGGAAGGAAACACTTGCTCTCCTATGCACTGTAAGTTTCCTAGATTACTATAAAAGCCAATAAATTATGAGATACTGGAGCAAGTCTTCTAATTATGCTTGTTTATTATATATTTTTTTTCTTTTGATCTCTCTTTCCCCTTTGCTCATAAAAAAAATGGTATACTATATAGATCTCGTGTTTTGGGCTCACCAACTTATCATGCATATGCCTTCACAGTTTGCACAAAGGGAGGAGTGGACTTTACTTTGTGATTCCCTTGCCTCTAGACTCGTAACTGTTGGTAATACGCTAGCTGCGACTCTTTGTTATATATGCGCTGGGAACATTGATAAAACGGTGGAAATCTGGTCGAAGAATGTTACCGCTGAGCACAACGGAGAATCCTATGTTGACCTTCTTCAGGTAAGCATGCTACCATATGTTCATTTGGGTTTCTATCAATTGTTCAGTTTTCTGTTTTTGAGAACAATTTGGTTGACACTTATTTCAGAAAAGATGATTTCAATTTATGCCAGCTGAAAAGTAATAATAAAATGTTACTATTTGAAAAAGTGAACAGTAGAAAGGATAAGAGGAGAAAAAGGCAAGATGAGAAACAAGGTTTAATCAATTCATTCTTGATCCTTGGGTCTAGAAAATTGTTAATTCTCTCTTTTTCTTGTGTTAGGATTTAATGGAGAAGACAGTGGTTCTTGCTTTAGCAACTGGACAGAAGAGATTCAGTGCTTCTTTATGCAAACTTGTTGAGAAGTACGCTGAGATATTAGCAAGTCAAGGACTTTTGACAACGGCTATGGAATATTTGAAGCTAATGGGCACAGAGGATTTATCTCCTGAACTTGTGATCTTAAGAGATCGGATAGCCCTCTCGTCTGAACCAGGTATGCATTATGCTAGCATTTTATGTCAAGTATATCACACCATTTTCTTCTTAATGTTCTAATAATCCATGCTCTTCTCATTTTCTTCATGTTTCTGTAAATTCTTGGTTTTGGTATCCCTTTTTCATGCTTCATGGAAATAAGCACATTATTAGGTCTCACAAACTTAATAGGTTCTTTTGCTTTCCTTTTTCATGTTGAAATGAAATTCCTATATGATAGACAATTCCAACATTGTAATAACATTGTTAACAACATGAAAAAAAGGAACATTGATGTTAGTGTTTATGAGACTGCACATGATTCCCTTTTAGACGAGATATGATAGTACAAAAGAAATTGTTTGCATCCTTCCTACGTTAGCTTCATGACCTGTTTGTATTTTTAATTATTTGTTCCTTTTTCATGAATACTAAAGCCTAAACATTTTCATTTTCTGAATCATAGTCTTTTGTGTTGGTTATTCGTTTGCCATGTGCTATACTTGGCTGGGAAAGTTCCATATTTGTTTTGTTGAACAGCTTTGACTTCTAATTTCATTTTGAGTTCATATGTTCATGGAGAAAAATAGAATCATATTTCTTACCTTGGTGTGCTGTGTATGTAATTAGTGGGTTCACTCTGTTTTAACTGTTACTGAGGTCTTTTATTACCATGAGAGATCGCTAATAGAACTTCGTTATAAAATTGTGTCTGGAGTTTCTGGAACCACTAGATTTCCCCTCTGATGAAAACTAATGCTGTTTGAATGGGTGTCCTGATCATGCACTTAGCAGTGAACTTGTTAGGTTCTTTTGTATATGGTTAGGCAACCTGGCCTGAGTGCCAATGTTGTTTGTATATTTAAGTACGCAATGTTGTGTTTAGTGGCTGCTGCTTATTCTGTTTGGTTTTCTTTGCAGGGAAAGAGACAACTGGGTCTGTAGATTTTGCTCACCCTCATCCACAAATGGGAGCTGTATACGGTGCAACCCAGCAACCAAACCCTGTGGTCGAACCTCCCCGAAACTATTATCAGGTATTCTTGACTGTACCTGGTCATTACTCTCTCTATATATATACATGCACTCCCGTCAGTGTATTCAGAATCTTTCATTGAAGGGAAATATCATACAATGAGAACCGTATATTTAATCCTGGAACTTAAAAACTAAAATAAGAGGGCCGTAAGTGTAATACTTCTGATAATGTTTGGCAAGCTATATAATATTGCACCTAAAAATTTGCATTCTCACAGATTGTGAAACAAGAGCATAAGAAAAAGTGGGCAGGGAAGGCATCAGGTTTTCCTGGTGTAGATTTATTACCAGAATCCATTTTTCTTTTTCTATTGATTGGGAACAATTGGCTTGACATTGTTGTAGCTTTGCTGGTGTTGATTTGACTTCCCAATGCTCATTCTTCCTTATATTGATGGAGCAATTGGCTTAACATTGTAACTTTGCGCGGTGTCGATTTAACTTCCGAATCCTATTCCTTTTGTTGATGGAATTTGTTCTTTCGGTTTTCTGTGCAGGATGAGAGCTCTTATCAACGTGAAAGCTATCAACAACCTCCTGGTCCTTTATACAATACACAGTTTCAACAGCCACAACAACCTTCCATGTTTGTTCCATCTCCTACAGCTCACATTCCACCGGTACGTAAATTATTGAAAAATTTCCAAGTTGCTTTAGTGATACTAGTTCGGGATCATGTCGGTTACCAAAGATTCTGGCAGTTCTCTGACCTTTTCCTTTTCTATTATGGTTGCTACTTTGTACTTTCATGGTTACTGCAGCATTCTAACTGATTTGAGTAATTGCATGTCATGCTGTTTCTTAGCGGTTAAACTTTTCATCTGCGTTCTTTTAGGCGGGTTTCAATCCACCTCCAGTTACAACTCAACCTGCTCCCAAAGTCTTTGTTCCTTCAACCCCTCCAATCATGAGAAATGCTGACCAATACCAGCAGCCTCCCACCTTGGGTTCTCAGTTATATCCTGTATGTAATGTAAACATATAATTTTCATTATATTTCTTGGTTATAAATCGTATATTTCTAAAATCTCGCTATGCATACCAGTCTCAGGTGAATCCGAACCCTGGTTACCAACCTGGACCACCCGGACCTGCTTCAATTGGCCCTGTCCCATCTCCAATGGTTCCAACCAGTGGGCCAAAGATATCACAGGGTGTGACACCACCAGTGAGGGGATTTATGCCTGTTAATAATACAGGATTGCAAAGAACATCCTCAGCTCAAATGCAACCGTCCACTCCTCCACAGCCCGCTGCACCTCCTGCAGCTCCTCCAACTGTACAGACAGCTGATGTATCAAATGTACCAGGTATTATCATTATTTATTTTCTAATTTGTTGTTAACTTGATATCTGTTCTGTGTATTCAGTCGATAATGTTTTGTTATATGTATTTAAAAGATAATCCCATTACATCAACAAAGTTGGCATTGGCTGAGAAATTTAGATTGTTTATAAGTTTAGTGGGTATCAAAGAAACAATTGAGTGTGCTTCATTTAAACAGGTGTATATGATGATTTGAAGTTTTGGTAAAAGCTAATATAAATGTTGGACATAATTCATTCAGGCCAGCAAAGGGCAGTTATTGGAACGTTGACGAGACTTTTCAACGAGACATCAGAAGCATTAGGAGGGTCAAATGCCGTTCCAGCTAAGAAGCGAGAAATTGATGACAACTCGAAGAAAATTGGTGCCTTGTTTGCGAAACTAAACAATGGTGATATATCGAAAAATGCTGGTGAAAAGCTTGTGCAGCTGTGTCAATCATTGGATCGTGGTGACTTTGCCACTGCCCTCAAAATTCAGGTATGATTTGTTGAAAACCGAGTAATGAAGTAAAAACGGAACTGAGGAGTTAAAAAACTAATGTTGTGTGTGGAACAGGTGGATCTTACGACTAGTGACTGGGACGAGTGCAGCTTCTGGTTAGCAACGCTGAAACGGATGATCAAGATTAGGCAGACCGTGAGATAAACCAAGACGTAAAATCTGATATTTGTACACAAGAACTTGGTGGTCTAGCAGAGAGTTTAGTTCTTGTCGTTTGATATTTCTTCGTTATCCGAGGATATTGGTGTCGGCTTTCGTTATTTATTTCTTACTTGTTTGATTTTTATAAAGCAGTTAGGTCCCCAGGAATGGATGATGATGATGATGATGATGGATTTATTGGTGTTTTTTGGTCATTTTTATTGGTGTATGAAGAAGGCTAGAATTGGTTTTCTTGATTAATAGTGACATGATTTTGAGACTAGTTTTTTAGGGTTTCATTGCATACCATTTATTGCTACCACTTTCATCATTTCTTTATCAAGCAAGTGTTAGTTCGGGCTTATTCGTTAAGGGTAGATGGCCAAAAACCAATCCTGGATTGGGCTTAAATCGGTCCCGGGTCTAAGATTTTCCTTTTTTTTATTAACCTGAATATTCAACCCGCTATGCGAGCTGGATCCCCTGATACATTTGATTTTTGGAGCTAAGCTCAAACCAATCAGGCACCACCGTTGTGGTTGAGATTTTCCTTTTGTAACCCGTCTCATGGTAATTGGTCTTCAGCTTGATCTCATGTACAAAGCCTGGTCCTGGGCCGGGTAAACCAAATTGGTCCCAAATTTTTTCTTTTCTAAAAATCAATTTTGAAGATTTCTTTAAACAATATCTTATTGAAATGCAGATAGAAGGGTATGTATGTTTAGGCAACGGTGACTATAAATGATTTGAGTAGGACAAAAAATAAACTAGTCGTACATTTGGTTTGACTAGGGCGTAATATTATTTGAGTGGGATAAAAATGTATTTTTATCCTTTTTTTGTTGGAGTCAAACGAGATCAACACAGAAAAATACTAATATGATGGAATAGACATGAAGAACAAAGTTGCAGATTAAGAAATAAAGTGTAGAAAGTTTTTTTCCTGTGAGATAGAGATATAAACAATATCTTATTATCATTATGTGTTCTATATAATACGGATGCGCGCGCACACACACACATATATAATATACATACATACATACATACATACATACATACATACATACATACATACATACATACATACATACATACGTACATACGTACATACGTACATACATACATACACACAAACACACAAACCTATTAAGTGTCAAATACTTGACTGTCACATTGGTTGGAAACCATTGCAAGTGTTCTAAACACTCCAACTGTTTCAAACAGTGTCACACATCCATTCCTAACAAACATTTAATACTAATAACTAGTAAATATTATCTTATCTAGCTTATTATTTCAACATTCTTGTCCTATCAAAATAGGTGAAATAAAAACCATGATACAAGATCGGTAAATTACTAAACTATCTATTTTAAATTAAAACCCTAAAACTTTCTACAATTTTTTCATCCATGTACTCTTGCTTTGTGTTAACTTTATGGCTATATCTTACTTCTCTCATCTTCCTTTTTCCGCTCTAACCTCTTTTTGTTCCTTGAACTAAACTATCGTCAACAAAGATGGACATTTAGACTAGCCATACCAGTCTAGATTTTAATCTTGTTTTCCTTTTTAAGTATGTTTGGTATCTTTTTTTTAAACAAATCATACCAAATTTCTTTTGGACCAGACCAAACAACCACTGTACTTTTTTCAGTTTGATGCTAGGTCTGGTCTAGACCTAGCCTGACTTTTTTTTTTACTATGTCAACCGACAGGTTTATTTTGGAACCAATATGTATGCAACTCTTTAATTGTAGAAACTGTGTTACATTTTAACCTTTTAATAAACAAAATTTTTAATAGAATCTAACTGCTGTTTCTTTTTTATTTAATGAATTTAATGAGCTAAAAACTTAATTCATCTGTTTGCGACTTGATTGTCACAAAATGTCATAATTAAAGGTAGAATTAGAACACATGCATTACTTTTGAAATAAACAATGATTTTATAACAAACTAAACCAAAGAGTTCAGAAGTGGTTGTTACAAAAACCAAACAACAATTAATAATAACCTCCATACAGATGTCAATAATCCACACAAACGTGTTAGTGAGGTTAAAATTTAACTGAAAAAAGAACAAACAACCTCTAAGACTTTATAGAATTAGTATGAGAATCGAGCCATGTCTCCACCATCATCATCGATTCTTCAGGCTTGTATAACGCCACCGCATGACCACCATCCTACGAAACCCGTACGTTAGTCATTCATTAGTTTCGACTTGACAATCAAAAATACGTTAACAAACAATATACACAAATTTTCATCTCAAACTTGTGCACTTTTGAATGTGATTTTAGGGCTTAGTTTAGTTAGTGATATTAAACAGTAATCAATAGGAATGAAAATAAAAAAATAACTGTTTAATTTTATATAATATAATGAACAAATTCTCCCATAGACCCAAAATTCCATTCCAGGTTAAACTAGAGCAATGAAAAAAAAATTCATTTCCATTTTCATTCTCTGTTATTTTCATTTCCCAATGTAAACCAAACAACTCCCAAGATTTTAATCAGATAATTGACACTTTAAATCAAAACAACCATCATCGTTGAAAAATTATAAACATGGAGCTAAAATCGAGCATCAGAACATTTACAGATACATTGGTACACACGTATACGTAGAAACTCATCAAGGACATGCTCTTATTTTCCTTTTGAAGTATATAATATTTATATACGACAAATGCAACAAATAAACTCACACACCCTCCTCACCTTTGGTGATGTTCGAACTTCTGACCTCTTAGGAAGTCAAGGACTACGATACCGTAGACCAACGGCCCTTTGGTAACATACTCTTATTTTGATGGTCATAAGAATTGCATCATTTTCATCTAATTTTGATAACTAATAGAAATGGTTTGGGACAAATGAACAATGAAAAAATAAGCAACAAATATGATAAAGAAAATATAAATAATTTGATTAATAATCATTAAAACGAGTTTAAATGAGAAAACGGTCAACTTGTAAAAAGTGCGAAAAGGGTTAAATCACATGTGATACGAACATGTCGCGTTTACCAAGTCGTCCGCTTTCTTTCGGGCATATGCCATATCACATGTGATTTTACCCTACCAATCACGTGATTCAACCCTTCTCGCACTTTTCATAAGAGGCTGTTTGATTAACACTTAATAGTTCCATTAAAAGACAACATTTGAATAGTGAATCTTGTTTGGCAAAAAAAAAAAAAAGTCGGTCTCTTAATGGTTCTAAAACCAGTTGAAAGATTTTGTATCTTGGGTCTTCCTTAACTATTCAATGCCCTAATTTCATTCTGAACAAATACCAAACAATTATATTTTATTTTATACTACATCACAAGAGCCACTTAATCATTCTGCATTAAACCATTCAACAACTTGACCAAATTATCGCGTAATAATAATCACTTGTCACAAGCAAGTTCTTACCTTAATGGTCGCATATTTCAAAGAGTATTTGGCTTTTGAGTATGTCTTGAAATATCTACATAACAACAAAATGGAGTTCAATCGTATTAGATTTTCAAAAAACCCCCACCAAATATTCAAATTTTTGCGTTTTCAATCCCCGGAACTTGTTTTGTTGCAAAACAACCATTCTACTTCATAAACTTGACAAAAAAAAACCAAAAAACTACATATTTTGTCGACAATCCAAATTATTGAAGCATAAACAAACAATTTCTTGAAAACAATACACGAAAATGTCCAAAAGCGGAAGGAACTTGAACTCACCCTGCGACCTGAGTACGAACGAACCATGGTTTCCACGAGATTTTAGTTTTAAGATCAAGAAGATCTATCCATTGCCTCGTGCCCATGTACGGAAATGTCATATCATGATCACCACTGCAACTCAATTTAACGCAGTTTTGAATAGACTATAAAAGAAAGCAAAAACTAAACTTTCGTATTGGGTTTGTACGAGTGGATTCGAATCTCGAAACTAAGTTTATAAGTTATAACCAATTATGCAAGCCTAATTTGGGTTAGATCTCTTTTTTTTTATTAACCTGGATATCCAACCCGCTATGCGAGCCGACTAATCCCAGGGCGACCACCTGCTTTGCAGATAGCCCAGAGTCACCGCATTTGAACCTTCGTGGTCACAAGGGGATTTTTATTCCTCGTTGAATTTGAACCTGAGACCTCCTGGTACTTTTGACCTTTGAAGCCAAGCTCAAACCAATCAGGCACCACCCTTGTGGTTGGGTTCGATCTTTATTCTTATACAATATAACGAGCACAAGGGAGATCGAGGGAGATTACTTGATGATCAAAGCTCGACAATTTTTGGTAAGAAGTTGTTTATGGGAGGCCAAACTGCTGAAGATATTGTACGAGTAATATATGGTGTCGTTTTTCCCATACAAAGCACGGATGCTCATGTTCGTGAACAACCAATTGTCTACTGTTCCCTGCACATCACAAGATAAATAACATCTTTTATGATACCATGGTAAAGATATATGAAACCCCCTTCATATTACTTTAAAAAGAACTCTATAAGGGGGCGTTTGGTTCGCAAAATTGAATTTGGTGGAATTGGAATCCATCACAGGAATTTGACTTTGAAGGATTTGGAATGAAGTTTGACCGAATTTGACCATGTATTTTGTTGATAAGAACCGGAATAAAATGAGGGTGACGACGACAATAGTGGCATGGTGATCAGTGGCGAGTTAGGGTAGGGGATGAGTGACAGTGACAGCAGCGGTATGTGATGGGTGGCGGTCGTGACAACGACTGTCTGGGGAGGAGGTGTGACAGTGAAAGTAGTATGGTCATGGTGGGGGTGTGACAGTTAAAGTAGTTTGGCCGTGGTGGGGGTGTGACAGTGACATGCAAAAAAATGGAATTCAATTTCTTCACTTATGTAAAGGGATGATGAATTCAAATAAATTCAAAGGATCCAAAGAAAGGAATTAGAATTTGGTCAAAGGGATCATTCCAATTCTCTTCAAATGCTTTGAATTCTGCGAACCAACAACACTGAAGAGATAAAGGAGGTTCTAACGTTTATAGAGGTTATAAATACAGTGTCTAGCTGATATGAGACTTCAACATATACCATTATCAATTGTTAATGTTCGATTTTAAATATACAACGAACATACCTCATGAATGTGGAGAGCTTGTCGGACCGCTTTCGTGTTTGCCCAAATATTCGAATACAGATAAATGGATTCCTAAAAGAGAACGTATAATCGTAGGAAAGGTTGTAAATCTAAGATATATATATATATATGTATATATATGTGTATATATATATGTATATATATATATATATGTATATATACTCGAAGAAAAATTCGTTTAACGGTAGGGTTTAGAGTTTACTCGACAAAATGCTTCTGGATCTTGTACGTTGCAAACCGGCTCTAAGATGTTAGCTATGTTAATTCGAGTAAGGCACTGCAATTGAAAAGCGTATGTTTATTCATAATGAATAAAAATTTGTGTCTCCAAATCTCGTATTTCCTCCCTGTCGCACTTATCACTTGAAGTCAAGTCATGATTTGATTTAATTTAATTTAATATAAATTTATTTAATTTTCTCTTCAATAAAGTGATGACGTGTTTTCATGTGATTCGTGGACAGAAACGGAACATAAAATTTAAGTTTATTTCATTATAATGTAAGTGATCGGTGAATATACTTAAAAAAGACGGGCAAAATTCAACAATCAACTCACCTCATTTACGCGTTGAAGACTATTCAAGCACATTGTGTTGTTCGGATCTAAGTACACGTATTTCCCCCCGCAATTTTCTTTTGCCGACTGAAAAATTCAAAAGCTTACGACCTTCTAAGACTTTTAAAATACGTAGTAAATGACTCAAAGTCCGTACATACCTCATAGATTTCATCGTCTATAAGTGCAGAGCGGTAGGCAAATTCAACTCTCGAATTGAAATCTATGAACTTATCAGTAAGAGGATTCACGATCAAGAAACCCTACACCGAAATCCAAACATGTGAAATATTAATCAATCAACAAAACGTGCATAATACTGAAGTTGAGTCCCCTTCTTTTACAAACCCACTAAGTTATATAAACCGACCAATCAGTTTTCGTGTGTTGTTTCACATGTGAAAATGTAGTGTTGTTTCATATGTGAACGTTCTGGGCTGTTTTATTTTCACGGATAAAACAACACTCTATAGATACTGCATTTTCACTCTGTAAACAATATTCTGGTTTGTAAATGAGTTTTGGAAGATATATATGTAAGGAATTACTTTGATGTTCAATTTTGGTTGAACCCTTCGTTCGTTGCCTACAAAAATAAAGAGAACGTTTAACGACCCGTAACTTGGTAACGTTTAAAACGAGTTTTAAGAAGTTGTTTTCATCCGTTTTTAAACCGGAAAAAACATCGTTACCGTCGTATATTCTTGAAACGACATTTGGAATGATAATTCCCATGTAAGAAATCCCCGTAATGTACAATGGATTACTGAGAAACGTAGGATGATCCAGGAGCCACTGCAAATTCATGAAAATACAAATCATACATCAAACAACCAATCATTCTGCTTCCGAAATAAATGAAAACTTCGGTGTAATATATATATATATATATATATATATATATATATATATATAAAGGATCATGCGAAAAGTTATGATTAAACGTCTATATATATGTTGTGAATGCAAAATGTGCTTAATCAATATGATTAAGCTTGTGTATCATGCATATAATCATATATGATATTGAACTTATCACTTTCTCGTAAAATGTTTAGCTTCTGTTTGGATCTGCCCATATATCTATATAGGGATGTTCTCAGTCAAATTAAGAGGACAAGAAAATGGCCAAATCACAATGAATTACATGTATTTTTTGTTTCATAACATGAAACAACACTGTATGTTCCGCATATATCGTTTCACAACATAAAATAACACATATATTCATCGGTTATCATATATATATATATATATATAGGGTATATTTCAAATGCAATCATGTCCATTTGTACAACCAATGCAACCCAATTAATTGAGATATTTATAGAAATGATGAGAGTTTATTTATTATGATTTGAATATTTATGGAAGATAAATATGGTTCATTAATTATGATCAACACTTTATATTAGGAAACAATCAAAACTTATATGAAATCACATATTCTTCAAATTAAATGGACGGTTGAGATTGAGTTGTATTGGTAATACAAATATAAATAGTTGTATAATAACTCACCCCTCTCTCTCTTTCTATATATATATAGATAGATAGATATAGATACTGCAAATCATATAGAAAAATGGAAATCATCTAAAAGTTAGAAATCATGAAAACCATTTTCATATATCCTTTCATTGGTAAAACAAGACATGAGAAAACCAGGCCAATTTCATGTATTGTTTCATAACATTTACCTTTCTTATAAAATCATAGGCATGAGTAACTACAAGGGAATCGCTGCTCCTTGACGATTTGGACGTCTTGGCATACGAAAATCCGGTGCCAACGGGGAGATCTATGAATATGATGTTAGCCGTCTACAACATACCCAAAACACTTAGAAGATTGTTGCACGATTTAACTCGACACGTGATGTGAGTCGAGCCAAACCAATGATATGCATATAGTAAATAATTCGTACCTTTGTCCATGAATACGGGTTCAATTCCAATTTTACTTCACTTCTATTTGCATTGCCATATTTGAAATTAAGTGGACCTGTAACAAGATCAAATTAATATATAGTTTGTATTATTACGAATGCGGAAATCTATAGTTCTAGATCCGGTTCGTGATTTTTATTTGCAAAACGAACCATGTGGGACGAGGTGTTAAATATCATCGATCTTTTAAGTACCCAAATCGTCATCTTCTTGTTTGGAGGAACATATGCATATGAGTCGGAATTAAATGTCACACAAAATATGTGGTCGATCGAATATCATCCATCTTTAAGTCTTGATGTTTAATGATATGATTGATATAAACGTTGTAACGACTTTACCAAAGCGCCTAGCGGTCTCTGGACTTCTTGTGTCTTTAAAGATCACAGGTTTAAACTACAATAACGTAAGGAGCATGCGTATTTGATTGGTTTTTTATTAAGTCGTGTATGGATAAAGATGTTTGTATGGATTATTTGTACATATAAATTATTAAATTTAAAAAATTATATATATTATTAAGCAGTACCTAATATTTAATAAGTTATTTTAAAAAAAAATATAATATTATATAGAGGTTAAATGTGTTTTATTGTTAATATAAATATTAGGTGGATACATGACTTTTAGGGATACCTAAGAGTTTAAAATAACTGATTTTTGTACCAACTTTAAATTACAGATATAAAAACTTGTCATTTTGTTCAAATTTTGAATGATATTTGAATTTTCAGGTAACACATGTGAAATTTAAGTTTTTTAAATTGGAAAAAATGAACATGCGAACATATAAATGTAATCAAATAAAAGAGTTAAAATTATAATGTACAATATATAAAACATACAAAATTATAAATGATTTAGCATCATGGTACTACAGTGATATGCGATTTTCAATGTCATGTACCAACCAAGTTTGCATGCTTGGTACAGTACTATCTAGGAGTGCTCACGGCCCGGGTTGATCGGTTTGGAGCCGTTTTAACAACTCAACCCAATGTTGACGGTTTGAAAAATTTCAACCCAACCCAACCCAACCCAACCCGTTTGGGTTGATCGGGTTGTGTTTAAACAATGTAAAATTACATAAAAATAAAGAAAACTTTCCTTTGAAATACGACCGACCATTCAAGATAATATGCAAGTTCATCAAATATTTAGATATTACGATAAAAATGTTTAAACCAAATGATAATACATCAATCAACAACAATAGTTTTAGACATTTCCAACCCCGATGCTTTCGTTTTCTTAACGTTGAGGTTGGTCATGTCATAATTGTCATCTACAATTCAAAGCTAAAGTTAAGGTCGGGTTCATCGGGTTGTCGGGTTGGTCGGGTTTTTTTGGGGCTGACCCGATTCCAACCCAATAAGGTCGGGTTGACTAATTTTTTTATCGATCATGCATCGGGTTACCTCAGGTTGGGTTTTTTTTTTTTAAATCGGGTTGGGTTGGTCGGGTTCATCGGGTTTTTGAGCACCCCTAGTACTATCAACGGACTATAACTGGTAACGATCAGTTAAGTTGATATCAATTTAACATATATTAATTGATCTGATTTGATACAAAATTACCATCCAAAAAAACTTTAAAATGTATATGACAAATATTCAAAATAAATATCTTATGAAAAAGATATAGTTATAAAAATACGTTTAATTAACAAGAAAAACTTTTTTTTTCTTTTAAGTTATAAATAAAGATAAGATTAAAAAATAGATGATCTATTTTTAAAATAAATTATAGGCAAATTGTATCAAAAAAATAAGGTACTTTTAACTTGATTATTATTTTGAGTACCATACTTTTAAAATTTTCATTTTGGTACCTAAGATATAAAGTTTTGAAAATTTAAGTATTCGGTTTACCGGTTGAAGCATTAACATGTTACCATGATGATGTAACGAGTGGTGAGATGAAATTCGGTTGAATAGCAAATAATACTGAATTAGATAACACATCAACATGATAACTAGTTAATGCTTCAACTGCTATTGACTGTGTACTTAAATGTTTAAAATTTTACGTACTAGATACCAAAATGAAAATTTTGAAAGTATATTACTTAAAATAAGAATTAAATTAAATTATTAATTAAGAAATAACGAAAAAGAAAAAGAAAAGTTACCGATTTGGTAAAGAAAGGGAATAATGGCAGAGGTTCCTGGGCCACCAGTTAGATAAAGAAGCAACGGATCTCTCTGGGGATTTCTTTCAGACTTGACAAAATAGTAGAATAACTGCACTTCTTCATTTTCTCCCACTCCAATATAACTGCAATTTTACCTTTATATATTATTCAATATCAAAAGGGAGAATATGCAATCTCATTACAACAACAATGTATGATTAATCAATTGTCATCATATCAATAATCGTTGCGATTCTAGTATACAAAACGCAATTGATGTAATATACGTTGTTTCTCGTGTTTTTCCATTTACAGATTGAAAACCCTAATTGAACAATTAGTTTGGGGTAAAATACAGATCTAGACGATGAAGCTAGTGTAAAACGGTGGTTTTTGAATGAAAAGAGCGAAGTTGAAAGGTACAGACCCGGTTTGGAGAGCGAAGGGAAGCTGGCCGGAAAATCCAGGGAGTTTTCCGACGATGGATTTCGAATGTGAAAGCTGTAGCATGTGGAATTGCAGTATGAAGAGCAGGAGGAGGACGATAAGCGGAATCCGCATTTTGCCTGTTGCCTCCTGCACACCTATGTGTGTATATATATATATGTATAAACTAAATGTTTGAATAATAATGTAATAATTGAATTTTGAAGAGCTTGATAAAGATGTTATGTTATACTTGGATCTACATTTGTATTTGTATCTTTATTTATGTGACTAGTCGTGTACCCGTGCAATGTGGCGTGGACTGTTTAACAATTTTAAAGTTTTACTGGTTTTATTATTGAAGATTTAACGATAATATAAGTTATACTTGACCTTTACATATTAATACAATTTGAATAAATAAGAGTTGTGGTTCCAATTATAGTCTATCGATGRAAAAAAATTGTATGACAATTTAAAATCTAATATATTTAAACGACTCCACAAATGTGTTCGATTTACACCAAGAGCAAAGAATCAAGAGATCGAGAGCGAGACCGAGAGTTCTAGAGCAATTGAATGAGAGATGAATGATAGAACTTTTAATACTCATGGTGAATATCAGTTTGAATCTCACCTTGGGGGATAGGGAGAAGACATAGAGGTATGCGAAAGTGAATGCATGAATGAAATGAGTCAAAAGTATCTTGAGAACATGAAAAGAAAAGATAATAATGTGCATTGGTAACTTGTACTATATGTTATTTTAATTGTAGATTAAGATATTTTAACATTGAATGCATAAAGTAGTAGTAGTACTTAATGCATTATGAGTTGTTTTTAAGACTTTGTGCATAAAAATATATAATACTTTGTGTATTAAAAATTGTTTTTAAGATTTTTGATAAATCTGGTTTATAAGATAGTATGAATATGATAAGGTATATCAATATATTATAAATCAAGAATTATAATGGGGGCTATATGTAGTTTTAAGAAATCGATAATGTTTTATTTTTACATGAAATATAAATTTGAATATATCATAAAAAATTTAAAAAATATATCGATATTAGTATCAAATTAATTATTTAAAAGCCATCAGTGTTTTGTGTAATTTATTTAATTCAATTTTTTTTATTATAATTTAATAATGAAGTAATTTATTTTTAACTTAATAACATAATATTTTTTATAGATAATAATTAAGTCTCTTCTTAAAACTCAATAATTATCATAATTATATTTTAAATTTTTTATATTAAAAAATGAAGTTTTAGTAAGTTATACTTACGTACAATTTACTTGTAATCTTGAACTTTAAAAATATGCATCAATGAACAATAATTAATGCATAAAAAATAATTTTTAAAAGTTTTTATCAAATAGTTATAATATAATATAGATATAGAGAAAGGGGGTAAGGAGTTTCAAACTAGAGCAATAATAATAAAAAAAACATACAAATAACCAAATTACATACAACATCATATGTGATTTTACACTAACGATCAACATAAAAGTATGTGGATAACATGACCACTACGACATCAAGTTACGATCAAAATCGCATGAATCAAATATGATTCGTCTATTTTCTTATTTTAACATATTTATATGATTAGATAATAAGGAAAATATATATTGGATTAAAACATTTAAATGAATCGTTTTTTTTAAATTTAAATTCTATTTTTTTTTTAATGATAGATGTGTTTTCATGATCGGATCTCGGGGCTTTCCTTTCTTAATTTCATTAGGGTCAACGAAAACGTCGCTATTATTTTATTTTTACGACACCATATTTATGATTACCATTAAATAGTTTGTATAATATGTTGCAAGTTGAGATGATGAATTTCATTGATATATGGAAAATATCAAATGATAATATAAAAAAAATAGATCTGAATTTTTGATCATTTTTAATCTCATATTCACCTATGAATTACACTTTAGAAATAAATTGATCAGGTGCACTTTATTAGTATTGACATTCAGTGGTTGTTTAACAGTTGCTGAATGGTTTGATGCAGAATGAATAAGATGTTAAAATGATTAAGAGTCTCTCATGATATAGTGCAAAATAAAATATAATTGTTTGTAATGAAATTAGGGCATTGAATGATTAAGAAAGATTCATGATATAAAATCATTCAAAGAGTTTTAGAACCATTAAAAAACATATTTTATTTTTATCAAACAAGCTTTCACCTCTTAACGATGACAACGCATCTTTTGCCACCACTGAGCACCAAGCAACACCACCACATCCCCACCATGGTCCTCCACTAAAATAAACAAACCCACCAAGATGTCCACGTTTTTCATACAACCCACTAAAATTATCAAATCCACCAACAAATCCACTTCCATTTACAAAAAATGGTCTTCGAAAAATCTGATTTTGCAAAGGAAAAAAAGACCATAAGCGGAGATTTAAACGATAACACCTTGATTTTATAAAAATATAAGAACACTCTTATCACATGTGATAATCATAATATACGTGATGAGACATGGTGGTGTGCGTACGACTTGGTCCGTGATCTACATCACACCAGAGGTCGTCTACGTCCCTAATTTAGTATCGCATATGATATATTATAATATCACATTAAGAATACTCTTATCACATGTGATAATATACATGATGCAGCCTATTAGTGTGCAGGCGTCTTTGCCTGCAAAGTTGCACCAAAAGTTGTTTATGTCTAGTTATTAAATTCAACATTTATCCATAGTTTAAACGTGTCTATTAGTTGACTATAAAGTAGTTTTGAGGGGAGGTTTATTTTACAAACCTTTTATTTACAATAAATTATGCAAAATACATCTTAGCCGTTGATCTAGTTTAATTTACATGTCTTGGCTCAGGTTTGCAACTCACCTGCTTTATGGCATTGCTGCCTTTTTCCAGCAAAGTTTGTCTCTGAAACTATGTTGAAATTCAAACATAAATCTTTAACAAATTATATGTGTATATACAAGGTTTGGGTCACGTGAGACAAAACTGTTTTTATGAGACACGTTTTTTATATTTGAAACTTCATAACAAAAAGCTGTGAAGGTAAAAAAAAATTTGAAATCGAACATTCACAGCGTTTTGCTGTGAAGTTTCAAGTATAAAAAACTTGTTTTACATGACTCACGAAAACAATTTTGACTCGCAATATATAATAGTTTAAATTATTAATTTTTATACAATTCGCACGTGTGAAAAAATAAAGACAAAGAAAGTCAAGTACGGGAAATTGGGGGGATCCACATAGTACTTGAATAATCTTCTTTATAAACCTAAATAGGCATAATAAATAAAAAAAGTAAATTACATTTTTGTCCCTGTGGTGATAGAAATTGTAATTTTAGGTGGCGTTTGTTTTTTAAGAGGTGTTTAAGTCTGAAGTCTGAATTCACTTCTGAATTTTAAAAGGTGGTGCTGAAGTCTGAAATCTGAATCAGTCAGACTGTTTGTTTTTACGTTTGAAATCTGAAATCTGAATCATTGAAATCTAGGCTTTCTTTGCAAGCATTGGAAGCTCTAAAAGCAATTAAGAGGTTTTAAGTGAAAATGTTACCTCTAAATAATTCAGACATAATCAGAGCTTCTAAGCTCTTAATTGAAAAAAAAAAACAAACACACTTAATACCCTAAGGTCTGACCGATTCAGACATAAGAGGGTATTAAGTGCTTTTTAGGTAAAAACAAACAGGGCCTTAGTCTCTATGGTTTAAAAATTGTAGTTTTCGATTCTATAATTTGTAATTCATAGCTATTTTGATGTTTATGATTTACGGTTTTTATTGTTTACATTTTTTACTGTTTTGATTCCTTGTACTTTGAAGGTAAGAATCGAACAAAAATAGCAATAGATTACAAATCACACGGGAGAAAATCTCAATTTCAAAACAACCTGTGCTTTTTGGTTTTCGTCCCTAGAATTCGTAAAATGCATTTTTGTACGTCAAGTAAAAGTTTTTGAACAAATATAATATATTATTTGAAAGATAATATTTTTTTGGTAAAAAATTAACATTTTCTTTTTTCAAAAAACACATATTTTAAAAAAATATTAGCGAGATAAGTTGTCTTCTACTAGTTTTATTRATATTGGTATATTAATGAATAATTTAGAATTTTTTTAATTAATTTAATATATTTATTAAATAACATGTAAAATATCTAAATATTAAAATTAAAAGTATATTGTTTAATAAGAACTAGTAGATGTCATAATAAAATAATTTTGAAAGTACAATGTTGTAATAAGAAATTCACATCACTATAGTACATGTAGACAGCCTACGTGGACAATGAGATGGTATGAAAACCTGGTATAATGGGTAATTTAAATCAAAAGGTTAATCAATGCTATAAATTTTTCAAAGTACATTGTTTTAATAAAAAATAGTTTGAAAGTACATTGCTCTAATAAAAATTAGTTTGAAAGTACATTGTTGTAATGAGAAAAACTGAAAGTACAATGTTATAATAAAGAAATTTATGAAAATAGATGGATATTCTGTGCATTTTGTTCTAATATATATATATATATATATATAGAGAGAGAGAGAGAGAGAGAGAGGTGGTTTATTGTATAAAACATCTAATTCATATAGCTCATACAATCCAATCAATTAAAATAATTATATAAATAATAATGGTTTATTTATTATGATTTAAATATTTATGCAAGATATTTATATTTTATCAATGACGATCAACACTTTATATTATGAAAAAATCAATATATTTATGAAGAAAAATAATTGTCAGAGTAGAAGGACGGTTCAGATTGGGTTGTATGGGTGTACGAATGACACAGGTTGTATTTGAAAAATATATATATATATATATATATATATATATATAGAGAGAGAGAGAGAGAGAGAGAGTTTGTTTCAAATACAACCAATTGCATTTGTACAACCAATGCAACGCAATAGATTGAGATATTTAGGTTAAAATGCATGAAATAGCAACTTATTTTCACAAAATTTCTTATTATAGCATTCTACTTTTGTTTTTCTTTATTACAACAATGTACTTTCAAATTATTTTTTATTAAGGCATTGTACTTTAAAAAATCTACCCATAATAGCAATGGATAACCTGTTACCTTTTAAACCGATTAACCCTTTGACTTTTTTGTTTGTGTGGCTTTAATGAGGTGATGTGGATGACACATCATTTTGATGACTTAACTAAAATTAAAATAAAAACATATTTCAAATTATTATTAGTGATTTTCATTTTTTATTGCTATTATCTAAAAAAACATTT
>NC_037539.1:6857525-6861357 GCF_001531365.2 Cynara cardunculus var. scolymus
ATGAACGGGTTTAAGAGTTTTTAAGAGTTTAAGAGTTTTAAGAGTTTTTAAGAGTTTTAGCCAAATGCTTTATAATATAGTATAGATATATATATATAGATAGATAGATAGATAGATAGATAGATAGATGATGTTAATATTGTACGAAAGAATAAAATGACAACAATACCTTTTGAATTAGTGGATTAATTTATTTCAATGTTATGGGGAGGGATTAAAACCAGTCAATGTTGTATATCAGAAGAGTTTTTTTACATTAAAAAAACCTATAAGGACTAATCTTAGAATATCAACAAACCACATGGACTATAAATGTAATTAACTCAAAAAGTAGTAAATTGTTAATTGACAACATGGTGTAGGAGTGTAGTAGGTGGGTAATCGGATCATTTGGAAAAAAAAGTCAAAAGATAATCTATGGAAAAGTATTAAATTACAGATCTAGACATAAATTAAACATTTTGGAGTAAATTTCAGATTTGGTCCATGAGGTTTGCAGTTTGTTACAGATTTGGTCTTTTATTTTTATCTATTACATAATAACTTCTATGTAAAGTGACTTTTGTTTGGTTCCTCCCCTTAACATTCCTACATTGAGTACGTTAGTTCTGAGGGTAAAGTGGTCTTTTCAGCATTTTTCTTTATTTTAGAGGCTGTTTGGCAATTGCTGAATGGTTTGGTACAAAATAATTAAGTTGTCAGAATGATTAAGAGGCTCTCATGATATAGTGTAAAATGAAATATATGGTTCTTAATGGTTAAAAGAGATACATGATATAAAATCATTCAAAGAGTTTTAGAACCATTAAGAGACAGACTTTTATTTTGCCAAACAAGATTTAACTCTTCACGATTCAGATGTTGTCTATTAATGAAACTATTAAAAGGTAAACAAACAACACCTAAGTGAAATCCAATCTACACCGTTACCATTGCCGAGCACCACCACCACGGTTTGGATGGTTTATGTTTTTTTTATTCTAGGGTTTTATTTATGTATTTAATTTTATGGTTTGATCTCTTAGAGCCTGAATGATTGTATCACCAAACTTTTGTATAAAATTATTCTTGATGTAATTGTGTATATATTTGTGTATAAATTGAGGTAGTGGGTTAAAAAAGTGTAAATTATGTTTGCGCATGTTATATATAACTAGAAGGGTACTCGTACAATGCAGCAAGATACATCTCGATTTTAGTGTTTCGTTTTATTCTGTCTCCGTCAATATTATAATACGATTTTATATAATACTGAAAAAACGATAATGTTTTTATTTTTTAAATAAAATATAAATTTGAAGGTATTACAATTTTTTTTTTTAAAAAATGTATCGATTTTAGTATCAAATTAAATATTTAAAAGTTCTTATTTTTTTATATAATTTCTTTAATTCAATTTTTTTATTATAATTTAATTTAGATATAATAACGTCATTTATTTTTGGTTTATTAATATCATTCTTTTATAAAGATAATAATTAACATTTTGTTAGAATTCAATAATTATCTTAAATATATTTTAGATTTTTTACATTTAATGAAATACATATCCAGTATTTGATTATGTTTATCTACAGTTTATTACATGAATTCAACATAAAACTTTAATAAGTTGTACATACACACAATTTATTTGTAATTTTAAATTTTAAGTAACATACATCAATAAATAATACTTAATCCATAAAAAAAATGAATTTTAAGAGTTTTTCTCAAATGTTTTATAATACACTATATATAAACAAACCACATGACATTATTTTTAGAGAAAAGAAAAAAAAGTAAATTAACAATTTACAAAATGACCATTTTCCCCTCATAATTAACAAAAACAATAAATAAAAGTCAGCACGAGAGACCAAATCCAATACAAACTGTACGATCAAAGGGTTATTATGTAGTTAATAAAACAAGAAAACCAAATCCATAACAATAATCAAACCCCAGTGACCAAATCGCAATTTACTCGTCATTTAAAAATAGTATTAATTTATTTTATTTGGATTTTTTTTTATGTATTTTTAGACAGACGTATTGTATAGTCCATGGTTGGTGGGAAATGGGAAGCGTCTCTCTCTCTCTCTCTCTCTCTCTCTCTCTCTATGCATGTATATATATATATATATATATATATATTATGTGTGTGTATATATATAGCAGGATTTGGGGAAGCAGTCACATGTGAATCATAGCTTATTCACATAAACAGAATGGAGTACTTTGGATCAAAAAGCTTAACATGTCTACTCCTCCTCCTTCTAACACTTGAATCTGAGTTATTCATCGCTCCGGTGCTTTCAAAATCCATCGTCTCTACTCTTCCAGGATATCCCGGTGAACTTCCATTCAAACTTGAAACAGGGTAAATACATCGATCAGATCAGATCAGATCTAAATCTAAATCTATACGTACAGGTTTTTTGTATCTATATATTAT
The DNA here is from genome assembly GCF_001531365.2 of Cynara cardunculus var. scolymus. Taxonomy (NCBI): domain Eukaryota; kingdom Viridiplantae; phylum Streptophyta; class Magnoliopsida; order Asterales; family Asteraceae; genus Cynara; species Cynara cardunculus. Next base: position 6,859,963 of record NC_037539.1, read on the forward strand.
ATAGTAATGAAATAAAGTACATATTTGTGTGTGTGTAGTTATGTGGGAATAGGAGAGAAAGAAGATGCACAGTTTTTCTACTATTTTGTTGAATCAGAAGGAAATCCAGAAGAAGATCCTCTCATATTCTATCTCACCGGAGGTCCTGGCTGTTCTGCTGTTATCACCTTCTTCTATCAAATTGGTATGTGTTTTAGGGTTTGTTAGAATATGTGAAATCCACTTTTTGAGATTCATCTAAAAACATCGAATACCAAGGGATGAGAGATTCATTTATATCCTCAGGATATATGTGGAAATAAGTAACTTGCTTTTAACTTCTTTCATATTTTTGGGTAACGTATTTTCATAACTTCTATTTTGGTATCTATGATGTAAGGTTTTGAACATTTAAGTAGCTAGGTAAATGGTTGAAGCATTAATCGGTTACCATGCTGTTGTGGGGAGTGATGTGGTATATGGTTAATGCTTCGGCAAATAATACCGAGTTCGATAGCACATCACTCGTTATATCAGCATTGTAGCTGGTTAATCTTCAATCAGTTACCTGGATACTTAAATGTTTAAGACTTTACATATTAAATACCAAAATGAAAGTTTTAAAGTACGTTAATCTAAATAGGAATCAAATTAAAGTAACATGCAATTTATCCTTATATATGTGTGTGTATATATTTTTTTGTAGTAGAATCAAGTTAATTCATGCAATTAACAACATAAAAAGTAAGGGGCTGTTGGATAGTTGCTGAATGGTTTGGTACAGAATGATTAAGAGGTTTTCATGATATAGTGACAAAATGAAATATAATCATTTGGTAATTGTTTACAATGAAATTAGGACTCTGAATGATTAAGAAACACTTATGATACAAAATCGTTCAGAAGGTTTTAGAACCATTAATAAACATATTTTTTTTGTCAAACAAGATTCACCTTTTAATGATTCAAATATTTTTTTTTATAAAGTATTTAGAAGTTAATGTTTTTTAATTGATTGATTTGAGTAAGTAACTCCCTTTATGTCACTTATTCACCCCCTTCCTCTCACATTCAATCAATTTGTTTAATATTATAATTCTAAATTACACTTCATACCCCTGTAATTATTTAATTAATTTACTTTATTCACTTTTAAATTTTTTATTTTGCACCTTTATTAAATTAACATATATAATCGTATATTAACTAAAACATGTTTAAAAAATACTTTTTTATTTTAACAAGTTACACCATTATAATCGTCTCGTTAATACCTTCGAAATGAGTYCAATATTGAATAGTTTTTGAGTTAATTATATTATTATATATTATATACACTGTGAAAAAAATATTTTTATTATTTACGATTTATATTTTTATAGCTATTTATTTAATTTATGATCTATCAATTATTTT
>NC_037539.1:6862287-6887364 GCF_001531365.2 Cynara cardunculus var. scolymus
GGTTGCTGTTGCGGCATAAACCGTGTACGCACAATCCAATATAAATTAAAAAGTTTATCTAATGTAATTGTTAACTTAAAAAATAAAAAACATTTAAAAAAAATTATTGATTAAATACATTTTAATTAAAAATAAAATATATTCTGTTGGTGATAAGATAAAATTTAATTAAATGCATAATTAATTATAATTTGTCGTTAGTGTTTTTTGGTATATATGCATGAATTACTTATAAGTAATTGATGGCTAACTTGACCACAATTATGTGTTCTAACACAGTAACATGTTAATAAGTGTGAAAGATAATGCTTGAATCTTGTCGGTCATATCATTTCACCCACGGATTAATGACGAATTTTGATTAATTATGTATTTAGTTAGATTTTATAGTTAATCCATCAGTAATTTAATCAAATTATTTTCTATTTTTTTAATTTAAAAAATCGTCAAGAAATATATTTTATTTTTAATTAAAATAAATTTCATCAGCAATTTTTTAAAATTCTTTTTTTCAATTTGAATCACTGACAATTTAATTTTTAGTTAAAATAAATTTTATCAATAATATTTTTAAATGTAAATACTTTTTTGGTATATTTGTTTTATTTTATAGATGTAAGTATTTTTTTGTTCAAAAAATGTTTAGGGACTTAATTGTTCAAAATATGAAAGTTTATATTGATTTTTTTCCAGATATTTTCCATTATTTTACCACATTAACCAGTTGTATAGGTCATAAGAATGTATCCAATAGGTTTTAAAAAGTCAAATGAGTTATTTAACATGTTTTGGAATGTCCAATAATTTGTTTGTCCCAAAAAATTATCCAAAAACTTAATCATTTCAAACACTAAATTCCATTGGGTTTTTTTAGATTTTTCCATTTTTAAATATAAGTACTTTTTGTAAAATGCAAGTACTTTTTTGATATATTTGTTTCATTTTATAGATGTAAGTACTTTTTTGGTTCAAAAAAGGTTTACTAACTTAATTAGAGATGCTCAAAAATCCGACCAACTTGATCAACCCAACCCAACACAACCCAACCTAACGCAACGTGAAATAACTCAACTCGATGTCTAATCGAATTGTAAAATTTTCAAACCGTAGGTATTGGGTTACTATTTTTTGAACTCAACCCAACCCGATGAACCCGATATCCTTTTATTTCTTGGATTTAATATAATTGTTGAATTTCTATTAAATATATACATCATGCAATAACACTATCACGTACGCTTTTCATATACACATCTTTTCAATCTATTCATATCTCTATATAACGCATTCGTATATATGTTCAGTAACTATAAACATATATATGTAAATTGAGAAAATTAACTGAATGTGATAACTTAAGAAGTATGGAATAAATTGTATCAAATGATTGATGATGAAAAATAAATTATGAGTAGAGTAATAACGTATTCAATGTTAGAAGAATATTTAATGTACCAAAGTATCAACCCGACTAACCCGTACGGTTTGGGTTGGGTTGGGTTGCACTTTCGTTTGGGTTGGATTGAGTTAAGATTTTTTAAACTGCAAATATTGGGTTGGGTTGTTCAAATGTTTTCAACCCGATCAACCCAACCCATGAGCATCCCTAAACTTAATCGTTCAAAATATAAAAGTCCATTGATTTTTTTTTCCAGACTTTTTCTTTATTTTGCCACATTAACCAGTTTTGTAGGTTATAAAAATGTATTTAACATGTTTTAGAAAGTGCAAAGAGTTATTTAATAGATTTTGGAATGTTCAACAACTTATTTGTTCCAAAAAATTGTTCAATAACTTAATCATTCAAAATATTAAAGTTCATTAAATTTTTTTAGATTTTTCTCTAATAATAATCATGTTTAAATATTAAATCACCTATGAAATAATATTTCGTAAATAACAAATTCAATCATTTTCAGTTATTATTTAAAAATTAATAAATAAATAAAAACAAATATCGTGATTGATACATATTTTATAAAATAAAAAATAATACAAAAAGTTTATAAATATATCTTAATCAATATATTAAATTATAGTCTTGGATGAAAAAAATTTGTAATTCCTTAAAGCGTAAAACAACAGACTGGTCCAATAATTTCGAATATAACTTAAAACCATGGTGTAAGTATGTTCACAACTTGAGACTTATAAAAAACTCACAAATCCTCTTTTTTTTATTGATTAACCTGAATATCCAACTCGCTATACGAGCTGACTAATCTCAGTGCGACCACCTGCTTTGCAGATAGTCCGGAGTCACTGCATTTGAACCTCCGTGGCCACAAGGAGATTTTTATTCTTTCTTGGATTTGAACTTGAGACCTTATGGTATTTTTGACTTTTGGAGCCAAGCTCAAATCAATCAGGCACCACCCTTGTGGTTCACAAGGAGTCTTTTCTATCTATTGAGATGAGTTGTTATAAAACTATTGTAGAACAATACCTTAAGATAATAGTTATCACAATATACGAGGTTTTCAAATGATAAAACCCACTTACATATATGTATACATATACATGTATGTATATGTATTGTAGGGGTTGATTCAAATAGAAGACTAAATATCGTAAAAATGTAAGAATAGAAGGTTAAGAGAAGTTTTATACGTGAATCATTAAAAATTCTATTTGAAGATGATATGTGAACCAACATTACAAATTATATATGTAAATCTTCAATTGATTTTTTCAGTAATTCATATATGAACCTTTTATAAAATACGATTAAATATTTTTCTAATGGGTTATTTTGTTACAGGTCCGCTTACTTTCAACTTCGACCATGCTCCGGAAAACCTCACAATCGAACGAAATCCAAACTCTTGGACAAAGGTTTTTATCCCTCATTCGATATATGATTATATATATATATATATATATATATATATATATATATACTTGGGATCACGTGAAACCAGCCTGTTTTGGTGAGACCCGTGAGACCATTTTTTTACACTTGAAACTTCACGGCAAAACACTATGAAGAGTTACCTTCACAGTGTTTTTGCTATGAAGATTCGGTTTTTTTACCTTCACAACATTTTGCTGTGAAGTTTCAAGTGTAAAAAAGTAGTCTCACGGGTCTCACGAAAACAGGCTGGTCTCACGTGAACCCAACTTTTTTTTTATATATATAGACTTGGGATCACATGAGACCAAGGGTTTTTCGTGAGACCCGTAAGACCAATTTATGTTTATTGATCAACTTTATAAGCTAATGGTCTAAAGTTGCACGGTGACAATTTTGTGATTATTGAGAAGTCTCGTGGCAATTTTGTGATTATGAATGTTTAGATTGTAATAACAATTAAACGTATATAAAGGAATTAAATGGTTGGTTTGGTTAATGTAGATGGCTAATGTGATATTCGTGGATATGCCTGCTGGTACCGGATTCTCGTATGCTACATCAAAAGAAGGATGGATTAGTAGCGATAGCATTATCGTCAAGCAAGCTACTGATTTTCTTCGAAAGGTCTGAATAATTCTTTATAATTTTATTTTTTTTGAATTTATGCTAAAATTTGATATTTAAAATTCTAAATAACGTGTATCTGATTGATGTATACAGTTTCTTATCGACCATCCTAAGTTTTTAAACAATCCGTTATACATATCTGCAATTTCTTACATGGGAATTGTGACGCCTAGCATTACTTTGGAATTGTACAACGGTAATTTATTCGGTTACGTGAAATATTTAATATCGTTATGTCATCATGAACGAAATTGTGATATTCAGAAATTTCTTGTTTGCAGCGAACGAACGTGGAGATCAACCGGCATTGAACATTCAGGTAAATGATTCAGCCATTACAACAAAATGGGCTTTTTAGGACGTCTAGCGGTGTTTTGATGTCCTAGTACAGTAAATAAGGGGACTTTTAAGTTTAGAAGCGTTGGAGTCTCATAACGGCTAGACTTGGACCATTTCCTATATATATATATATATATATATATATATATATATATATATATATCACACACATTGGAACTTTCTTATCTCCTCAAAGGCTTTTTTGGAAAGTAATCCAGGGGTTTCACATATTCTCTCATGGTATCAGAGTCGAGATCTACTATTCAGGAGATTCGACACTCTAGGCAATCTGTACTCATCTGCCCCCTCTTGACACTTTGGCACAATATGTGGCCGTCTAGCTTGGAGGGGGGCGTGTTAGAGTCCTACATCAACTAGTCTAGCACCATTTCTTCTCTATATATGTTGGAACTCTCTTATCTCCACAAGGCTCTTTTAGAGAGTAATCCAGGGGTTCTACATATTTTCACAATAAGACCAACTATTGTGTGTCCTATACAATGATGTTACAGTAAATTGTTAAAGAACGAAGTTAGGTCACTCATGAAAATACGAAAACTAATGTTTGTTTCTTGAATCGGGATGTAGGGGTACATTCTCTGCAGTCCTCTTACCGATAAGTTCATGGATTTCAACTCTAGAATCGAATATGCTCACCGTATGGCACTTATATCCGATGATATTTACAAGGTAATTATTTTGAACTTGTATTATCACCATTAATTGATTAAATTAAACGATGGGTTATGCTTATAAAGATTTGATTTCGCAGTCTGCAACAGAAAACTGCCGCGGTAATTATGTGAACGCCGATGGCGCCAATTCCATTTGCAAAAATAGTCTTGATAGATACCAGGAGGTGAGTCAATCAATAGCATGAACCATGTTAATTAATTCGTAAAAAAGGTTGGTTGACAAACCTTAATCGGATCACACGGAACCCGCCTCTAAAAGACACTAATATGAGTGAACATTTTTTGGTCCACTCAACGATTTGATGTGTCGTATTTGGACAAAATCATTTTACCCTTTTGACAACTAAGTTACACGTCAAATCATGTTGATTATAATTAGCTTCGTAAATATGTATGCAGTGCACAAGTGATCTAAATATGGAAGATATTTTGGAGCCCCTTTGTAACAAGTCAGACGTCAAGCCATATTGCCGAGTAATCTCTCTCTCCCTCTCCACACATATACACACACACACATATATAGGGTTGGGTTCACGTAAGACCAACCTGTTTTCATGAGACCATTTTTTTACACTTGAAACTTCACAGCAAAACACTGTGAAGGTAAAAAGAGCCGAACCTTAACCGGGTAAAACACTATGAAGGTTACCCTCACAACGTTTTGGTGTGAAGTTTCATGTGTACAAAAGTAGCCTCACGAAAACAGGCAGGTCTCACATGATCTCAAGTGTATATATATATATATATATATATATATATATATATATATATACACCTGATAATGTGAGAAAAATGGAGGTATCTCATTGTGAATGTTTGTCGTAAGAAATATCTCAAAAGTGTTATCTAAAAGTATCTAATACCATTCATTGACCGTTCAAAAAAAAAGTATCTAATACCACATTTTATTTTGCAACACTTTTACATGTGACAAACAATTGTTTGGTTCTGTAAACTTAAAGTCATATAAAAGAGTCTGTTAAAACAATCAGACGTTTTTGGGGTCCTATAAACCAGATTTTGTTGTAGTAAATCTTCACAGTATAACATTTATATAAAGGTATCTTCACTTGTTCTCACATTCTCAACCGTGGAGGAACTTGTGCCATAATGGTTGAACTCAGAGTAGGAATTTCGAAAAACTAATGGTGGTTTCGTGTTCCTTTTGCGCGTTCAGGAGTACTATTACGATTTTGCAGTGGACTGGGCAAACGAAGAGGCCGTTCAACAAGCTCTTAACATTCGTCCGGTATATAAATAAACTCAATGTCATATGGTTTGAAATAGGCGTGAATTCCGGATTATGATTCAATAAATTTACGTTCAGGGAACGATTGGAAAATGGGAGTTCTATAACACGACAATGCATTACCGAGAAGACAAAAACGACACATTCTGCTACGCTTATGATATGTTCAGTAGCTTCGCCTACCACAAGAAGCTTGTTAGTAAAAATTGTCGAGCTTTGATATTTAGGTAACGATAATATAGTCTCCCCTAATCGAAATATATATGATATATTTCGAATGCTTGTACATAATATGTGTCGTTTCATTGACAGCGGTGATCATGATATGACATTTCCGTACGTTGGAATTGAGGATTGGATATCCGCTCTTAATCTCGGAATCGATCGCCCGTGGAAGCCATTCTACGTTGACGGTCAAGTTGGAGGGTGAGAAACCCGACTCCATTTTCGTTTTTCGTACTTTAATCGTACATATCATTTACTAATTTCACGTCTTTTCTTGTAGATACGACATGACATACGCACAAAACGACTACTCCTTGACATTTGCTACCGTTAAAGTAAGACATTCGTTACTTTAACCGTATGTGTATACATATAACATATATGTGTAGAGAAAGTTCATTTAAGAGTCGTAAATATTTTGAAAATCGTAAAAATCCACTAGAACAAAATTGAGTTTATAGGACGTCTAAAATGTCGAAGCGTCCTAATAGAATACTTTATAGGACCAAACTATAAAGTTTTCTATCTAAAAGCGTTACAATAGGTTTATAGGACGATTTTGGACGTTTTAACAACTTTTTAGGATGTTTTAAAAATAAATTGTCATATTAGCTATTTTATAAGACACTTTTGAGAAATGTCCTATAAACACATCCTTTCATAGGACAGTTGTGTCCACATGACATATTTTCAAAATACTATCATATAAAATAGTTAATAGGACAATTTACTTTAAAAGCGTCTTAAAAAAATTGGTTGAAACGCCTAAAGTAAATGTGCCTATAAACCTATTGTAACACTTTTAAATATGATGTTTTTTGGGTTAGTCCTATAAACATAAGTCTTTTAAAATATTTTATTAAGACACTTAAACATTTTAAGGCTTCTATAAAATCAATTATGTTGTAATAATCATCCATTAATGAATTATTCATAATGAATATGACTACATTGTTTATAATATTCATAATGAATAGTGGGTTATTATTAATATTTGATATTGTAGGGTGCGGGTCATTCAGTGGCACAATACAAGCCAAGAGAAGCTTATGTTCTAACAGAGAGGTGGCTTGCATCAAAGTCTTATTCAAGTGCCATTTAAGGCATCAAGAGCTTAGTTTATTTATGATCCTTAAAAATTTAACGAACATTTATTTAAGGTTTCAAATTCATTCGGTTAAGGTTGTTAATTAGCTGCTATTTATGAGATGAAATTGGAAAAAAAACCTCGGTGTTTGATGATAGGCGTAGTTAAAATACATGAATAAATCATGTGCACGATGCGTGTTATCTCCATCTGTCGTGATTGAATTGTTTGTTCCTGAAGAAGATGATGGTTTGCTTAACTTACAGATAGAGCCAGACCCGATGGTGACACAATTTAACTGTAAGAAAAAGAACTGTAACATCCCATTTTTTGTCAAATGAAATGTTACGTCATTCAATATACATCGTTAAATACTTCAGTTAAAGAAATCTTAAGAGTTAACCCGTCCCATACTGGGTCATTAAAACCAACTCCAACTACAATCAGAAATACTTTAAATAATTGCACCAATTAAAACAAGAAATTTGGAATCCTAAACGAGCCTCTTGTTTTTGCCGATTCCAGAACCTTCTGCTCCTGAGATGTATGCTATAGTCGATTAAATAGCTCAGTGAGTTCACGGTTTACGTGCAACCATAATACACACACATTGACCATATGAAAGCCAATAAAGGAGTGTCATGCAAAATATATGCAACCCCAACGAGATCTCTCAACTCCGCTCAATTAGTTATGACATCTAATAATATCATTTACTCATTTCCTTAAAAGTTAATAGTCCATGGTAAATATTTTCTATGCTTCAATCGTCTGTGAAAACATTTAGAGCATCTTCAACAAATTATACCAAAATTTCTCTAAAAATGTAAAGTCTAAAATCTAATGAAATATTATAGTCGATGCTGCTCGGACTATGTTGCCTTACTCTGGTCTATCTCTGTATCTGTGGGCCGAAGCAGTGTCTACTGTTTGTTTCATGCAAAATCGAACGATAATCGTCAAACGCTTTAATAAAACTGCTTATGAGTTGATAAATAAATGAAAACCATGTAATATTTATCTAATAAAATATTATTATTTTTGAATATTTATTTTTAAAGTTTTTTATTGATGAAAATATATTAAAAATTATTTATCTCTCATTTTAATATTTTCGAGATTTTCTCCGAGAGATTTTTACACTTTTTTTTATCTATACTATATTATAAAGCATTTGACAAAAACTCTTAAAAACCATTTTTTATACATGAAGTACTGTTTATTGATGCATATTACTTAAAATTTAAGATTACAAGTAAATTGTGTATAAATACAACTTATTAAAGCTCCATAAATCTCCATGCTTGAATTTGTGTAACTAACTGTAGATAAACATAATCAAATACAGAATAAACATTTCATTTTAAATATAAAAAATCTAAAATATAATTAGGATAATCATTGAGTTATGACATAATACTCAATTATTATCCTTATAAAAAATATATTATTAAATCAAAAATAAATTAGTTCGTTATTAAATCTAAATTAAATTATAATAAAAAATGAAATTATAAAAATTATAAAAAAACAAGAACTTTTAAATAGTTAATTTGATACTAATATTGATATATTTATTTTCGAAATTTTATGATATCTTCCGATTTATATTTTATTTAAAAATAAAAACATTATCTCTTTCAAAAAATCACATAAACACCGCATTAAAACATATACAAGGACAGAATAAAATGAAACATTAAAATTAAGACATATCTCGTTACATTGTACGAGTACCGTTCTTGTTCATTTTTTAAAATGTATTAAAAAAAAAAACCCAAAATCTCTATTTTTTAGTTGAAGATGTTATTAAATGAGCATATCGCCAAACATAAAACTACACAAATCCATTTTCTTTTACCCCAATAACCAAACAGCCACAAAACCTTGGCTGAACACACACAGCCAAACAAAAGCGTAAAAATCTTGGCCATCATCCAAATTCGCAAATTTGTCCGCCAAAGGAGAAGGAAACACCATTGACTTCACAATACGCTCTTCCTTTGAAGAACAATTCTCTCGTAATCACACCCAAATCATGTTCAATTCCAAATTATCCTTTCTGATTTTACTTCTTCTATTACCCCTATCATCATCATCATCATCTCCAGAAGCAATTCAGGGTTTAGTCGAACGTTTGGATACCCAAAGACCATCTCCATTCTTACAAGAATCTGCTGCTAAAGCTCTTCTTAGAAGATTGCTTCCTACCCATTTGTCCAGTTTTGAATTCAAGATACTCTCCAAGGTTCAATTCCCTATTTTATGTTCTTGTTTACTTCATAACTTTACTTACCCTTTATGCATTGGTTGATGGGTTCTCGTTAATTTTAAGAATAATTGCAAAAACATTCGTTTCTTGGATGATTAGCAGGAGGAAATGTCGAATACAACAGTTCCACTGGTGAAGCAAAACAATTAAGTTTGATTCGATATGATAGGGGGATGTCTCATCGCACCTTGAATGTGTGTGGAAAAACTATACTATTTCATAATTTGGGAAGTTCTTGAACTGTAACTGGAAAATTTTAACTTACACCCTTGTTATTGTAAAGATCCAATATGGTCTTTATATAATTGGCTCTGTTCTTGTGTGTGTATACAATATATATATATATATAGACCGGGAAAACCATAAAAAATGGAAAACTGAGGAACACCTAGTAACCATTAATCAGTACATGGGCATAAAAGTAATTGAAAATGTTTCATGTTTCATGGTTTTATCTTATGCAGGTATGCATACCAAACAAATTATTGTTATACACATGTGTATACCGTACAAATGTTTCTCAGTTTTTCATTTTTTGTGGTTTTCTCCTGGACTTGAGTTTATATATATAGTGGGAGGTTCAAATAAAAATACTAAATATTGTGAGAAGGTAAGAAGGGAAGGCTTAGGAAAGGTTTCATATGTGAATATTGAGAAAATTCATTTGAAGATGCATATGTGAACCCATATGAATAAGCTGTAATGTGTATTCACATATGCATGTTTAAATAGATTTTTTACTTTGATCCACGAGGTTAAATGGATTTACTTTTCAATTTGTGAATTTATATAGATTCTGTGACCTATTTAACACCAATAAGAGTCTGCTTGACATCAAATGCAAAATAACCTTTCTTTTATTGAAGGGAGGGAGTATGAGATTGAATTTGGCTCAAATATGTTGTTTCTTTCATGGGTCAGATATGTTTATATTGCTGCTAATAATGTATTAATCGTTAAAATTCTCGTTCTCTTTCTATTTAAGTAGTAGAAATCGTCTGAAGTATCAGCACCTGATACGATTCATTTAAATTTTTGGTTCAAATACTAGGATGCTTGTGGTGGATATAGCTGCTTTTGGATAACGAATTATGAGAATTCAAGCAACAAGTCCGCAGAGATAACGTATGTATAATCTACTTTATTTCCGTTCTCCATATGAAATCTAAAGATTAACCCCCATAACTATTACAAGCACTTTGAGCTGGTTCAGCACTTCGATATTTCCCTTGGAAAAGATTCAGTCACATTTTCACTTCTTGAAAAAAGAAATATGCTAAGAGTTGGTTTTGTTGCTTCAATCAAAGAACTTTTGGTTGCCAATTAAAAAAACAACCAACTTCTGTACCATGTTTGTATGCTACTTCACAACAATGAACATGATCACTATATATATGTATGTATATATAGGGGTGGGTTTAGGGTAACACCACAAAAAAATGGAAAACCGAGGAACACCCTAATAATCATTCATTTGTCTGGCATGCACACGCACATAGGAACCGGGAAACATTTTCAATTACTTTTATGCACATGTGCATACCGGAAAAAATGCATGGTTGTTAGGGTGTTCCCCATATTTCCATTTTTTGTGGTTTTCCACTGAACCTGAGTTATACACACACAAACACATATATATATATATAGGGAAAGGTTCATTTGGGAAGTGGTAAATAGTTGAGAAGTAAATAAGTGATCCTAGCCCTTCATTTGGTCAACATTCACGGCTTTGACAGTGAAGTACTAGATAATTCCTCGCATGGTTAGGAGGAAGATGGAGGGGTAGTTTCGTAACTTTTGCAAATAGGCAGCAAACGAGTTTATATGTGAACCTATGTGATACACATATGAACCAGTTAATTAGTTCATATGTGAATCACAAAGGGTTCATATGTGAATCAGTTAAAATAGCTCATACGAGGAATTACACGAGTTCACTTATGAACATATAGTTCATATATGAATCACATAGGCTCATATATGAACCCGTTTGCTGTCTATCTATAAAAATTACGAAACTACCCTCTCTATTTTTCACGTAGCTGCAATTTTTGACCGGTCAAAGCTGTAATTATTGACTAGTTAAAGCCGCAATTTTTGACCAGTCAAATCCATATGAAAGGCTAGGATCACTTCTTTACTTCTCAAATATTTACAATTTCTCAAAATAACCTTTATATATATATATATATATATATATATATATATATCAGAATCGTGAGAAATAATATATGCATTGATGAATACACACCGTATAATCTTCAATAAGCCAATGCATATATACTTGCATATATAGTACATATATATTGATGAATATACTAATTGTATATACATATTTATATAGTGTATATGCATCAATCCAGTTCTTACGGTTCTCAAAATATTTATGTTTCTTGTTTGAATTTACCACTATATATATAGCTAGCGGCCGGGGGGGGGGGGGGGGGGGGGGGGGGGGGGGGTTCAAAAGTACCTTTTGTATATGATTCTTCTCACCTTCAATTTTCATCAGGGTCCAAGGCACTACAGCAGTTGAAATCGCGTCCGGCCTCCATTGGTACTTAAAGTATTGGTGTGGTGCTCATGTTTCCTGGGACAAAACTGGTGGCATTCAGATAGCTTCTATCCCTCCTACCGGCAACTTGCCACTTGTAAAAAAAGACGGAATTATGATTCAACGTCCGGTTCAATGGAACTACTACCAGAATGTTGTCACTTCTAGTTGTAAGTATCAACCTTTAATTATTGATGTTGGATTAAGTTTCCTTTTTAGGCATATAGTCTCCTTAATCTTGATTCTCGTCACATTATCTAAAGTACATAAACAAATAGTATTTATAGGTGCACATGTGCATAACAGTAATTTTTCCGCTATGTGTATGTGCATAAAATGCACACATGCATAGAAACTAGGGAACATTTTCAATTAGTTTTATGCACATGAATGGTTATTAGGGTGTTCCTCAAATTTTCATTTTTGTGGTTTTCCCCTAAACCCGAGTCTAGCGTTAGTATGCTTATATATAGGAGTCCCGTTGTGTACTTCTGGGGGGAGATAAAGTTTGCATACATCTTACCCCTTGCAGACTCCACCTTTGGGTGGGGCATACTGAGTTTGTTTCGTTTGGTTTGGTTTGGTTTGGTTTTATGCTTATATGGGAGTCTTGACATTGAGTTCTCTATTCAGGTAACTTAATCCGTAACTTAATCCAAACAAATAAACATGATTTTATTTATTAATTAACAGATTCGTACGTTTGGTGGGATTGGGAAAGATGGGAGAAGGAGATTGATTGGATGGCACTTCAAGGAATTAACCTACCTCTTGCATTTACCGGCCAAGAAACCATCTGGCAGAAAGTTTTTATGGTGAATTAAAAATATATTTGTTATTATGTAGGTTTGCCATAGCCATTTTTTCTAATCACCATGACACTTATTTTGAATTATCTGAAGTCAATCTTTGAAGTGATTTTTGCATTAGATAGTTAAATTACTAATGACCGTTCATGTGTAACCTTTCTGTTTGATTGCAGGATTTTAATATAAGTGCTCAAGATTTGAACAATTTTTTCGGTGGACCAGCTTTTCTTGCGTGGGCTCGGATGGGAAACTTACATGCGTGAGTCCATGTTTTTCTTCATTGTTTTTTTTGTTTGGCTCTTTATCTTGAAATCCTTTTTTGCCGAATAAGTCGTTGGTTTAATGAAGATCAGTATTGAATCATTTACACTCACTATATATATATATATATATATATATATATATATATATATATATATAGGGTTAGGTTCAGGGGGAAACTGCAAAAAATGAAAAACTGAGGAACACCCTGTTAATCGTTCATCTGGATGGTGTGCACATGTGTATACAAGTAATCTGTAAGCAATTTGTCCGGTATGCACACGTGCATTAAAACCAAAAAGCAACTTCGATGACTTGTATGCAAATGTGCATACCATCTAGATAAAGGTTACCAAGGTGTTTCTCAGTTTTTCATTTTTTTGAGGGGTTTTCCCTAAACCTCCCCCCCCCCTCTCTCTCTCTCTCTCTATATATATATATATATATATATATATATATATATTATCAATCATTCAAATGTAGATTGATGTTCCTATATCTCTACTAGCACATGAACTTGGTTGAACCATTCATTATGAACCTTTTAACCCTTTTTAGTGAGATCCTCAAGTGTTTAACTACAAGGATGTATCTCTAATCTTCGAATCTCCATCAATATCTCTGATCTTTGGAATCTTCTTTGTGTTTCTTTTCCTCTTTCTCTTTCAATAATGATTCAATGCTATATGTGTTTCAGATGGGGTGGACCTTTATCTCAGAACTGGCTAGATCAACAGTTGGCGTTGCAAAAACAAATCTTATCTCGGATGATTGAGTTAGGAATGACTCCAGGTAATCATTTTATAGTACTGAAACCTTTCATGTTTAACCACCGTTTGAAACCATTTATTTGCTTCATTCATCCTGACACCAAAATGATCCTAGTATATCCCACTTGAAGCTAGGGTCTTGGGGGTGAGATGTACACAGACTTGTCATCTACCCTAAAGAGTAGAGCGGTTGTTTCAAACCAAAACGAGCCCAGTATATCCCACCTAGAGGTGGGGTCTTGGGGGTGGTATGTATGCAAACCCATCATCTACCTTAAAGAGCAGAGCTGTTGTGTCAAACCAAAACGAGCTCCGTATATCCCACCCGGAGGTGGGGTTTTGAAGGGCAGTCCTGTCATCTACCCTAAAGAGTAGATTAGTTGTTTCCGCTTCACCCTGACATTCTAAACTCTAAATTTCCCATCCTTACGTTTCAAGAAGTTATGTCACCGTTTGATGCATAAATGCTTTCTGATGTTATATTCATTCAAAGTGATTGATATATTGTCTTTATAGTGCTCCCTTCATTTTCCGGAAATGTTCCGGCTGCACTAAGAGAGATTTTCCCATCTGCAAATATCACTAGGCTTGGAGATTGGTATGTGACCGACTTATTATACTCATATCAATTGAACTCACTTAGTAATGCGTTCTATGTTTCCATTCTCATAGGAACACTGTTGATACATTTAGTAATACGTTCTATGTTTCCATTCTCATAGGAACACTGTTGATGGTAATCCTCGGTGGTGCTGTACTTACCTTCTAGATCCTTCCGATCCTTTATTTATACAAATTGGGGAGGCGTTCATAAAACGACAGATCAAAGGTGAGCCGTATGCCCGCTAACCGTTTGTATTTTTTAATCTTATATATATACTACCATTCAATTTGATGGCAAATGACTTCTTATGTTGATTTGGATGTTCTGAAAAAAGGATCTTGTATTTGTTCAATCCATTTTTTATACTTTTGAGGCTTCTTAAACTGGTGTAGTGTTTCTTATCACTGCGTTTGGTCTTTTTGTATATTCATTGCAGAATATGGAGATGTGACCGATATCTATAACTGGTAGCTTCCGTAATCCTTGTTCATTTACATTCTTGCTTGGGTCTCTAATATGGTTGTTTAAAAATGGAATCTTGAACTTGATTTTAGTCAAGATTTGTAATTTTCTTTGGCAAAAGTTCATTGGTAGATTTCATATTTTCAATGGGTGCGTTTTGTATGCTGGACAGGACAGTACAGTACAAAAACTTGTTGTCTGATGTCTGGAGCGACATTAGACTGCGACAAAATAGGTGGGACCCCAAAAATCGGGAAGATGAGACAAGATTGGTTAATTACCAAACTACCCATGTCAAATTAAAACTCTTAAACCTTTCAAAATTCTTTCGCCCCGCCTACCTCACTCTCGCCCGTTCAGTCTTGTCCAGTTTTGTCTGCATACCAAATGCACCCTAAAAGACTGGGGGTTTTTCTAGTGTGGCGTGGATTTCTTGATTATTATGTTGCTACACCTAAATGAGATATTCCTAAATAATTACGGTATTTTACATAGCGATACGTTCAACGAGAATTCACCTCCAACAAGTGATCCTGCATATATTTCATCTCTTGGTTCTGCTGTTTACAAAGCAATGTCCAAAGCAGATAAGGACGCAGTCTGGCTTATGCAGGTATGTTTATGATTGTTTCGTCTTTCATTCTGTTAAGATAAAATCAAAAATTTGAAATATCATCTGTGATATTGGTTCCCCACCAGCACTGTAATAACTTTGCTAGTATGTTGATGGGACTGGACTAGACACGCGAGAGTGAGATAGGTGGGTGAAAGAATCGTGGAAGATTTTAAGGTTATAATTTGACATGGGTAGTTTAGTAATTTATCGATCTGGTCCCATCTCCCTGATTTTTGTTCCACCTATATGGATAAAGCTGTATGTGTGGATTGTTTGTATAGATTGGGAAGGTTTTTTCATAAGATGGAAGAAGCGTGTTTTATAATTGGGATAGGAAGGTTTGAAAAAACTTGGCTTTCTGCATAAAGCTTTCCCCTAGAAGCTTATGTATAAGTCACTTTTTATAATATTAAGCCATTACCAAACAGTCATGTATAACTGACCGAATAGTTTGCACGTCTCATTAAGCTCATTAAGCTGCTAACAAACAGGCCTTCAGTCTTGTCCAGTCCAAGTCTAATGTTGCGTCAAACGTGAGACAACAAGTTTTTGTTCTGTCCTGTCCTATCCCATCCTGGCCCACGTACCAAACACGCCCTAAAAAGCTTTAAACAGAGCTAGATGGCTGGTGACCTTCTATTGTCTGATTTTGATGCATTCGATTTACTTATACTGTTCGTTTGATTATGCAGGGCTGGTTATTCTATTCAGACTCATCGTTCTGGAAACCACCACAAATGAAAGTATGTTCTTATTATTTCTTCTCGAGTTTGGAGTATGTATGTAGACCTGACCTCTGCCTCAAAGAGTAGAGCGACTGTTTTCATTATTTCCGATCGATAAATCCTTTTGTGTTAACAGGCACTTTTACATTCCGTTCCATTTGGGAAAATGATAGTTCTTGATCTATTTGCTGATGTCAAACCCGTATGGGAATCGTCCTCTCAATTCTACGGCACTCCTTATGTGTGGTAACGTGATCATTTAACACAATTTGTCCCTCAGAAGTTATTAAATTACTCATGAATTTTAATTGTGTTGATGATCCGTACTCTATTTTGTGACTTCTGCATAAATTAGGTGTATGTTACACAACTTTGGAGGGAACATCGAGATGTATGGTGTATTGGATGCACTTGCATCGGGTCCTATCGATGCACGTATCAGCGAAAATTCGACTATGGTATGCTTCAATAGCATGACAAAAACTTAGAAAAAATCGATAATGAAGAGAAATTCACGGGACAGAAACGATTTCTTGATGCAGGTTGGTGTTGGGATGTGCATGGAAGGAATAGAACACAATCCCGTTGTCTACGAGTTGATGCCCGAAATGGCTTTTCGAAAGGATAAAGTTCGAGTTGAGGTGATTATACTTCTCTAATTGACCATTGAAATTGATAATTAGAGCCCTTTTAGCATCGGAAATGCTTTCCTTGATGAGATTACGAGACTACGAGATGCATTTCTTTTATTGTAAATACCGTTCTTGCTAATGATCCCCGTTAAGGCTAGAAGGTCGCTTGATCACGTAGCCTCGTATCATGCTTTTTACTCCCCCCGTCCCAAAATAACGTTGACTTTCAAAATTAAGTCCTACTTTCCAATTCTACCCTTATGAGATGGAGAAATTCATTACTTCATCTAAGGGCAAAATCGTCATTTACTTAAATTTGTAATAATTACACATTTCTAAAACTATGTCTTTTTCATTGTGGACATTTATTTTGGGACGGAGGGAGTACAATACTACTAACATATATAACCATCAAATAAGCTCGATGAAAATTTAAGCTATATCTACTAATGTAGGAATGGTTGAGAGTCTATTCTCGTAGACGTTACGGTAAATCAGTCAAACAAGCCGACGCAGCGTGGGAAATTCTTCATCGATCCATATATAATTGTAGCGACGGGATTGCGGTACGTTTTCGAAAACCGAGTCTTGATGTTTCTCATATTTCCTGCTCAACAACTTAGTTTAATTTCGTTTTTCTACATCTTCTTAGGACCACAACACGGATTACATCGTTAAGTTTCCGGATTGGGACCCATCATTGAACACCTACTCTACCTTCTCAAAACAGAACCGTACACCAAGCTTCATCACGACGCATAGAAATCGAAGGTTCATTTTAACTGAAACACAATCTACCTTACCCCAACCGCATCTTTGGTACTCGACTCGTGATGCCATCAACGCGTTAAAGCTATTCATAGATGCGGGCCAAGATCTTGCCGGGAGCCTCACTTACAGGTATCTTTCGATGTCGGTTTTGGAACCATTTGTTTTATATTTCTTGAAGGAACTTGTGAGAATATGTAGAACCTCATTAGATTACTTTCTAGAAGAGCTCTCGAGGAGAGAAGTAGGGTTCCAACATATATGGAAGAGAATGGTCCACGTCTAGCCGATGTGGGACTCCAACACGCCCCCTCAAAAAGGAGGCTAGACGGGCACAAATTCTCTCACGGTGTTAAAGGGGGCTAGACAGGTACAGATTGCCCTAGAGTGGCGAGTCCCTTAGAATGGTAGACCTTGCTCTGATACCATGAGAGAATATATTGAACCCCATTAGATTACTCTCCAAAACAATCCCTTATTAGAGAAAGGGGGTTTTAACGTATATTGAGGAGAAACTATCCAGTCTA
Organism: Cynara cardunculus var. scolymus; assembly: GCF_001531365.2. Classification (NCBI taxonomy): domain Eukaryota; kingdom Viridiplantae; phylum Streptophyta; class Magnoliopsida; order Asterales; family Asteraceae; genus Cynara; species Cynara cardunculus. The sequence goes on from NC_037539.1 coordinate 6,880,364, forward strand.
GCCCATGTGGGACCCCAACAGAACTAACGATTTTTAGAATTTTTATAGGTACGACTTGGTCGATCTAACACGACAAGTGTTATCAAAGCTTGCAAATCAAGTCTATTTAGATGCTATCATAGCTTTCCAACACAAGGATGCGAAAGCTTTGAAGTCTCATAGCCAAAAGTTCGAGCAACTCATCATCGACATCGATGAACTTCTTGCTACGGATGATAACTTCCTTCTTGGGACGTGGCTCGAAAGCGCAAAAAAGCTAGCTTTAAATCCTAGTGAGAAACGGCAGGCGAGTAGCAACTCATGCTTTAAGGCTTTGGTCATAAGCTTATTGAAAAAAAACCCCTTTTGATAAGTCATGAGCTAGAAAAGCTACTTCAGATAGCTTATCGGGACTTTTCCAATTTTTTCCAATTATACTCTTGTATTTTTTTCTTTTTGGTCATTTTATATTCTTATCTAGCGTATCAGCTACCACCTAGTTTGCCAAATCTACCTGTTCTCTCTGTCTCAACTTTTTTCCATCTCGTTACAGTATGAGTGGAATGCAAGAACACAAATAACGATGTGGTACGATACGACAAAAACGAACCAGAGCCAGCTTCATGATTACGGTAACTTCTTCAATTAGCGGTTTATTAGAATTAAGCGTATTATCCTCTGTCCAACGGTTTCAGTTACTCAAAACATTCGTTTTGGTTTACGAGCAGCAAACAAGTTTTGGAGCGGATTATTGGTAGACTACTATCTCCCACGAGCTTCGATGTATTTCAACCGTTTGTCTGAAAGCTTGAGAGAAAACACGAGATTCAAGATAGTCGAATGGAGAACGGAATGGATTTCGTACTCGAACAAATGGCAACAAGATACAAAGCTTTACCTTGTGAAGGCCCAAGGGGATGCACTAGCGATTTCGACGTCACTTTTTCAGAAGTATTTCGGGTAAGTTTATCGTTCTACATCGATGGGAAACCCGAAAACAAGTAGCTGGAAACATACTCTGCTCAACCAGCGAAAGAAAAAGGTGACAAGGGCGTCTAAGTTACATTTTGAAAGTATGGGGTGGTTTTTGGCAAGTTCAGAAATGAGTGGAACTTTGTGAAGAAAATTCAAATTACCTCCAGTGTACATGGAAAACCTCTGTTAGATGTGTTGAAGTGATATTTGCTGTTTCAGTCCCTGTATTTTGCAATAAGTCAGTGGCTGGTCCCTGAGGTGTTAAAAAATACTTGGCAGGCCATGGATCATTGTTTTTAGTTGTTTTTGCAATAAAAAGTAAGTACTGATAAATAACCATATTTGTGTAAGAAGTTAAAATATCATATTTGATATACATGTGATACGAACAACTAATCATACATGATACATCATATGTTGTGGCGATCGACATATGGCGGGTGACTTTTCTCGTGACCTTTGGTCATGTTCACCAAGTCGCATGGGTCCCTTTTGGATATGCTGTATCATATATGATTACGTGTTCGTATTACATGTAATTATGTGTGATCTTATAACTTCTCGTCTTCTTGCAAATTGATCCTACTATATATAACGGAACATGTTTTTCATTAGCATCTCTAACAGATTCTCCAAAATGGATAAGTAAAAAGTCAAAATCTTCAAAAATGGAAGTACGGTCATCTCTAACAGATTCTCCAAAATGGATAAATTATAAAAGATTTAACATTTCTTAGTAATTATATGGTATTTTGATGGAACGAAATTATTTATTTTCATAATACCAAATATGTCTTTAACCCAATATACCTTAACCTAATAAAATCCAAAATGACCATCATTGACCACCATCGATCTGAACCACCGCCAACTACTATCGATCTTAACCACCGTTGACCACAACCGATCTGAACCACATCCGACTATGGCCATATGAATAGCCGCTGCCACCGCCGATCTGAACCCCCGTCTATCTGGACCACCGCTAACCACCTCCATCTAAACCACCGTGGACCACCATCGATCTAAACCACTGCCGACCACCGTCATCTGAACCATTGCGGATCACCACCGATTTGAACCACTGTAGACCACCACCAATCTGAAACACCACCAACCATCGTTGATTTAATAACGTTGTTTGACTTATGGTTATATTTCGATTGTGTATTTTATATTGTTTTACATATTAAATAATTATTTTATTAAAGTATTTTTAGTTTTTAAAAAAATAAAATTTTCAAAAAAGCGCATTTTAGTCGTTTACCAATATTTCATTCAAATTCCAAAGCCACATTCTGTGAACCAAACAGACAGATTCCATTTCCTTAACAGATTTCATCCCAACGTCTCCCAACCAAACAGGTGGTCAACCCTTATAACATTTCATTCCAATTCATTCATATTCAAATTCTTTTAACAAATTTTATTCCATCCAAAAACATTATGTGAACCAAACGTCATCTTAAAGTTTTGGTTGTAACTAAAACTCAATAAAACTTTGAATCATAAAATCGAACCATATAAAACTAAATTTGAGATATGAGGTTATTGGGGTATAAAAAAACAGTTAAAAACAAACTCAAACTCCGATTTCTCTTTAAAAACTCCAATTTGACTTTGGACTTCAGACTTGGATCTTTTTCAAAACTCAACGATTTTACAAGTTATTTGAACCATTTTTTCCTTTAACCGATACTCTCTATTAGGGAAAATTTGGCTTTTTACTTGAAAAAATCAATCCAAACCACGATTTAGCGTTGTGAGGTCGCCATATCTAAACAGAGTTGTATGGTTGGCTAAACCAGGTCCTTGGGCTATGAATCTGATGACATTTGGCCCCTTCTAGCCTAGTGGTAAAGGCTTGGGCATGGCATAGTCATGAACTCAAGTTCGAGCCCTGAGAGGGGAGTGTTGGCGACATTTAAGTGGGGTCATGTTTAGCCTCCAAATTTGCCGGGGATTAGTCGGGCTTTGGCCTGGACACCCTTACAAAAAAAAAAAAAAAAAACAATATCATTAAGGCCCTTGTTGTCACAATTTTGATAAAAATTCAAACTTTCTTACCTCTGAATCAACATTTTACTTCAAACTCGGTCTTTTCTTTTGATTATTTTATATTTTAAGATGTACACAATTATTTCACTCAGTCAATCACATAAATATTTTAAGACTTCTAATTAATTTATTTATTTTATTCACTATTTTAGGTCATCGTTATTTTTTTATAAAAATATTAAAGACTCCTATAATATATTTTGTTTATTTATTTATTTAAAAAATTTAAGGTTTTACTAATATCATGATAAATGAGCTTGAATATTGCACACCAATTGTTTCATAATCAAGCAAATATATGGAAAGTAGCGACTTATTTTTTAGGTTGCATTTGGTACATGAGACTAGGGGTGTATATGGATTGGGTTAGGCGGTTTACGACATTTTTACAACCCAGCTCAAATATTGCGGTTTGTATAAATCTTAACTTAATTCAATAGTATAACCCAACCCAACCCAACCCTTGTGAGTTGGGTTGAGTTCGGTTGGGATTGACGGGTTAGTAGTTACATAAATTTGACAAATAAAATACTTCATTAAACTTAAGTTCATATGACCAAACTATAAAACGTCATATCTAAAAATGTTACAATAAGTTCATAGGATGTTTTTGGGCGTTTCAACAAGTTTTTTTATAATAATCTTTTTTTAAAAAAAATGTCGTATTAGTTATTTAGAAACATTTTGAGAAGTGTCTCGTAAACTCATATATTTATAAGAATCTTTATACGACACTTTGTCAAATAGTATCGTATAAAATAACTAATACAACATTTTATTTTAAAAGCGTCAATTTTTTTTGTTAAATCGCCCAAAATCATCGTATAAACATACTGCAACTCTTTTAGATAAAATCTAATGTTGTAACTAAATATTTTCTTTCCACTGAAGTACACATCAAATGAAAGAATCTTTGAATTGACAGATTCGTCGACCAAATTTCTATTAATATTATTCATATTCTCCGGCATATTCAATTTGTTGTTGTTGCAATTTTTTTTAAATAATTTTCTCTTATTAATTAGATTATTTGTCATTATTATTTGATTGTGAATCTTTTTTTGTGATCTATACATTTAACTAAAATAAAATACAAACATAATCTCAATAAAAATTATATAAACTTTTACACATTATTAATATATATATATATATATATATAATAAAAAAAACACACACACACACATATATCTATACTATCTAATTAAGCAAATTTAACAAAAGTCTTAAATTCTTAAAATTCTAAATGACCAAAATACTCTTTATACTCACTTTTTCATTTTTTTCACTTTTTCACCCCCTCCTCTCCTCACATACACTCACCCCCTCACAACCTATTTTTTTAAAATCTTAATTTTAAATTTACACTTTATATTCCTATAATTAATTAATTAATTAATTTACGTCATTTACTTTTAAATGTTTCATTTTAAACATTTATCAAATTAGCATACATAATCGTATATCAATTAAAACATATTTAAAAAATACATTTTTATTTTGACAAGTTACACCATTATAATCGTCTAGCTAATACTTTCGAAATGAGTCCAATATTGAATAGTTTTTGACTTAATTATATTATTATATATTATATATACTGTGAAAAAATATTTTTAATAATTACGATTTATACTTTTATAGTTATTTATTTATATATATGCTATATATTTTGGGATTAGGCTGTCCAAATTGCACTGTATAATATGTTTTGAATTAATATGTTCTTGGGTTTTTTGAAATATATATATATATATATATATATATATATATATACATGTATTAATTCAACCCTAATATGAGTTTCTGGACAAGAAAGAGGGTAAGCAGTTGAAATTTCATTTTAAAACCCATATTTTTTTGTCTTTTCATTGCTTATGATATGTCAAATTTGTAGTTTTCTTTATTGGTTTTGAGTGTTTATCTTAAAACTCAAGTTTCTTGGTTYYTTRCTCTTGRTGTAAATCGAATACATTTGTGGAGTCGTTTAAATATGTTGGATTTTAAATATATTGTATTTTAAACTATCATACAATTTTTTTCATCGATAGTCTGTAATTGGAACCATAACTTTTATTGATTCAAATTGTATTAATATGTAAAGATCAAGTGTAACCTATATCATCGTTAAATCTTATCTTATAAAACCAGTGAAACTTCAAAATCGTTAAAATTCATGGCTCCCGCCGCATTGTGCGGGTACACAACTAGTGTGTGTGTATATATATATATATATATATATATAGAGAGAGAGAGAGAGAGAGAGGTGGGTTATTATACAATCTGTTATATTTGTACAACCAATACAACTCAATCTTAACCGTTCATTTAATTTGATTAATATGTAATTTCATAAAAGTTTTGATTGTTTTCTAATATAAAGTATTGATCATAATTAAAGAACCTTATTCATCTTCCATAAATATTTAAATCATAATAAATGAACTCTCATCATTTCCATAAATATTTCAATTTATTGGGTTGCATTGGTTATACAAATGTGATGTGTTGCGTTTGAAACAAAACTATATATATATATATATATATATATATATAAACAAAATTAAAAATTATGATTGGTTAAATAAGATTTACATGTTTTATACAAATTAGATGATTTGTATTTGATCACTTCTTTATATATATATATATATATAAATCAAACAAATGTCAATGAAAAATTGAATATGAAATGACCATGTGTTTTCATTGATGACTAATGAAAAATAGAAGTTGACTTGTAGTTTGAATGTTCAAAGTGCAGCCATTGACTCCTAAATTTCCACCAAATTGCAAAAAGAGGATATTTTTATTTAAAAAAAAAAACAGAACAGGTCCCACTACTAAATGCTAATTCATCAATTTGTAACCAACACTTTTGTTCACATCTCTTTTTAATATTTTATTTTTTATATAAATTTATTTATTATAATATATAATTAAAATTTATATATTACTATGAACAAAATGCATTATAAATAATTTACAGTTTTTTAATTTAAATGATAAAATAATATGAAGATGGTTCAATTGAATTTCAAAGAGTCTAATACTATTTTCGGTTTAAAGTTTAGGGTTTTATATTATACGAGTATCAACCACTTAGACTCGGATATACAAATTAACAAAATGCAAACCGATAGAAATATGACGGAAGTTGGAATCGTTAGTAATCGCGGATCAACATGCTACGGTGAATATATACTCGAGTCCTGTGATTGAATCAAATAGGCAAGTTCCAACTCAATTTTAGAGCAAATTGATCGGTTTTCACTTGTGATGGTCTTAAAGCATATCTTCAACAACCATTGTTTTTTTGTCTTTGTGATGATGATATTATCAGACTACTTATCTTGTAGTCTGATAACGAACCATAGAGATAAATAGTCTGATAACAAACCATATCAGGAAGGATTAACTTATCAAAAACTACTTATTACCAGTTTGGCACTGGTATAAACAGATTTATTTTTTCTCATCCAAAAACTAACATTTAGCTTATCACCGCTGTCAGACTGAAATAAGTCAAAAAACACCTAAAATAAACAATCCCAAATACCCCCCTTAAACCATGGTTTTAAGTTGGATTTAAAGTTATTAGGTCAATCTATTGCTTTAAGCTTTAGAGTGTTAAAAATGATATAATAGCCAATCGTTGTACAATTGGAATGCTGGGTAAACGTCATCGGGAATGATGAGTCAACGAAAGGCCTAACAACAATACTTTTTTATGATTAACTCTATATTATGCTAATAATTTTATACCCTTGTTTGGAAATCTTTCTCGATTTGTCTCTAAAATTGTCCGACTTAAAAAAAATTAATATTATAAAATATATTAGAAGCGTACTCGCGCAATGCAACGAGATACATCGTGATTTTAATGTTTCATTTAATTTTGTATCTCAGTCGATGTTATAATATGGTTTTATGTGATTTTAAGAAAGCGATGATGTTTTTATTTTTGAATAAAATATATGTTTGAAGAT
>NC_037539.1:6887464-6902424 GCF_001531365.2 Cynara cardunculus var. scolymus
ATGTCTAGAACTAAAAAGAATTTACAAAATGATTGAAATTTAAGAATTGGTGAAGAAACCTGAAATTTATCTTCAAAATCTGGAAATAAGCTTACTGTTTCTTCAAGAATCCAGTCCTGATCAATCTTTTGTAAAATCTCGACTAATCCTCTAGTACCCGTCTCGAATTCTGCTCCTCCGAATACCTGCTGTCCTCGCTAATCTGCTGTCTGATCGAAGCTTCTTCTCTTCCAATCTCGGCTGCTGATTCTATATCGACACCTGCTGTCCCTTTTCTATTCTTCTAAATCGACAGCTTCTGTCTTTCTGCTCTCGGCTTTTAATCCAAATCGAGCAGCCCCCTTTCGATCGACAGCCTCCCTGCTCGATTTCTTTCTCCCGGCTGCTACCTTCTCCAATCGAACAGTCCTTGTATATTGTCCCCTTCTCTCTCGAGACCTGCTGTATTCTTCTTCACTGCTCGATGACAGCCCTCCTCCGCTGCTCTCGATTTCCTTTCTTAAAATGACAGCCCCCTCTCGACCGACTCTCCTTCTCCAATCGACAGCCCCCTTTGATTTCTGCTGCTCCATTTTTGCTGTTTCCTCTTGGCCGACACCGTCACGACCACGATGTGCTGCCCACGTTCTGCTGCTGCACGATCTCTCTCTCGCTCTGCTTCTCCTCTTCGGACCGACAAGGCTGCTGCCTTCTCTTCTTTTCCTTTTACACGGGCTGTTTTTATGGGACTATGGCTTTGCTTTTGGGCTGCTGTTTGGGCCAAAGAAAAAACAAACACATAATCAATATATTTCTCAACTTTAATGACCTTATAAGATTAAATATCATTTTAAACTAAAATGGACATTTTAGGCATCTAATTGACATTAATCTCAAGGTAATTTTGACGTAAAAATGTATATATTTGCACTTATCACATTTTCTCTTTCTAAGCATGCCACACTTATAGTCTCATTTCCTGTCTTGTTTAGTATTTTTGCTGGTACATACATGTCGTTTGCTATTACTTTTTCCATCAATCGAAAGGTTTATTTTAGTATGATTTTGTGTGGGAGTACTGTACTAGTTATGTTGCTGGTATTGGACTTTTCAGTTGACAGGATGCTTAGCAAACCATTTCCCATATAACATTAGTTTAGGAGTTCACTTTATCTGTACAAAGATTTATCATGTCTTGCTGTCAGAGCTGAGTAATGCTTAGCAAACCATTTCCCATATAACATTAGATTTATCATGTTTGGTTGGTTTTCCATCAAGTCCTGTAAGGATAAAGTTGTCTGTGTGGATTAATATGTCTGTATAGATTGGAAAGGTTTTTGTTTGGGAGGGTTTTTTCATAGACGGAAGGAGCATGTTTTTTAAATAGGAGGGGCAGGTTTGGAAACAACTTGGCTTTCTGCATAAAGCTCTCCCCTAGAAGCTTACTGAATAAGCCACATTCTGTATCATTAATCCATTGCCAAACAATCACGTATAGCTGACTGAATAAGCTGCGAGTCCCATGAAGCTCATTAAGCTGCTAACAAACAGGCCCCTATGTATCCTCTCAAGTTATAGATTCCTCTCGATTTATAAACTTGCATTTACAACATTTCAGGGTCACAAGAAATGGATTACTGGTATTTCCTGGGAACCAGCACATCTCAAAGCTCCATGCCGTCGTTTTGTATCCTCTAGCAAAGATGGTGATGCACGAATATGGGACGTTACATTGAGGAAAACTGTTATCATTCTTAGTGGCCACACTCTTGCAGTAACTTGTGTGAAGTGGGGTGGAGATGGTGTCATCTACACAGGGTATATCTTGTTCCAAATTAGAATGATATGCTTTCTTCCAATTCCTAAGCGAACCAGTCTCATTTGTTACTGCCATGTGTTTGTTCCCATAAATGAATAAATACTCATACTTACATTCACATATGTATAGTCTAGTTTGGCAGTCGCCACGTGATGAATAGTGCTCATGAAAGCCCTATCCCATTTGCATGGGCCCATTGGGTGGACCTACCATGGGCTTGTGTGTGGCATAGAGCTTCCACAAGCACCATATAGCGGCTGATACAAGCAATTTTTCTTACATGTGTAAACACAAATGTCGTACAATATTAAGATCCATGGTTTCAAAAATGGTTTGAGGCGTAGCCTCAAGAGGCGAGGCGACCCAGAACTGCACATGAGGCGGCGCCTCTTGGACCCTGGGCGAGGCTTACGCCTGGTTCGGTGAGGCGAGTGGCAGTGTCGAGGTGTACGCCTCAGATGATCTGCTTTGGTGATGGTTCTTTTTGGCTCTTTCTATAAGCTTTATGGCAATAGTAGTACTTCTCTTATAGTACAAGTCAAAGCCCAATGGCCCCCATGTGTACTTTTAATATAACCCAAAAGGTAGTACTTTCTACTGTCAATCAAAAAGCATGCTCTTCCTCCAAGCAACCATGTTTTCCACACCCTCTCAGCCTATCTCACGGTTTCATTCTTTCCTTCATCAAGAACCACTGAACAACGCCTTTAGTAATTTAGTATTATATATTGTATATATATTTGTGTAGTATATATACATATTTTGGTGTATATATATTTCCGCCTCGCCTCATTGAGGGAAAACACCTCGAGGCTTGATTTTGCCTTCTATAACCTTGTTACGGTCCACTAGATCTGTTCAAATAATTTTCTAGTAAGAATATCTCGTCAAATTCAGTTTGTCTACGTTTGGGGAGAACTGTTAGCCTATAGTATGGATAACTACATTTTAAAAGTTTATTCTAGCTTTCTAGGTGTAGCCTTCTATATACGAACACAAATAGGCAACTTATATTTGATCTATCAAATGCTTCATTTGTAGTCCATTAGAAACCACCATCTGCCATAAATCTCCATTTTAGATATATAAATTTTGCTATGGTTCTATCAGTTATCATTTTGTTTGGGAATCCCTCTGGCATTGTCATACCTGAAAAATCTACCATCAGAGTGCAGAATTCTTATTTAAGAACATTAAATGTATTGAAAAGTGGGATACTTTAATCTCTTGCACGAAGCCTTGGCATGCTGAATATTGCTGAGACTGCTGTGAATGTCAATTAGTTAATACAGTAGATGGCTCGTTTTCGAATATCAGACTATGTCTGCTATCTTATGGTTATTGTGTATAACCCCCGCTAATACTCATGCACTCTCGTCTGGGTAATTTAGCATTATCCGTTACGCGGCATGGGAATGAATGCCTCTCACTTTATGTACATGAATACTGGTGAGTGAAAATTACAATGTAGAACAACACTTAAATACAGCGTTTCTACATGCTGCAGATCTCAGGACTGTACAATCAAAGTATGGGAAACCACTCAGGGAAAGTTGATTCGTGAATTGAAGGTATAACTACACTCCCTTCTTAAACTCTCCCCACCTCAAGTGATTTCTGCTTTATTTAGAAGTACCCAGCTCCTGCTTCTACTCTGTCATTTGTTATTATCATTTGATATTTGTTATTGAGTACATCTCAGTTTCATCCTATTCAACTAGTTTGGATAATAGGCATAATGCTGTTTTTATGACTTGACCGGTGCAATCCTTTCTTTCTGCCTATATCCTGTTTCAGGAAAAGCACTTTGACTTTCTCAATCCTAAAATTTATTTGGTATGATCGAAGTTGTTTCTCGTAGAAAGCACATTCTTTTAGACCTTCTGAGAAGTTCTTGGGCTCATTATTAGTCTCTTCTGTTGTCATGCTGCTTCTAGCTGGAGGTCTTACTTTCTGATGTGTTATATAGGAACCCTTAGTTGAAAAGCTTTGAGATCTAACAAGGGAATAGAAGGACAAATGAATGGAATAAGCCATTACGTTCCATTATCATGTTTGGTTGGCCGTTAGGAATGTAAATAGTTATTCAAGTATGTTGTTTGGTATCAATAAATAGACAACCGGAATGAATTAAATTTGTTAAATGATAAATAATTTTCTTTAATGTCGATCAATTATGATTCAGTTCTGAAAGAAAAATTGTATTGCACATAGAAGTATTATATGTTTATTTGAAATATATTTTAGATATTCAATAAATCATCAAAAAGAAGAATTATAGCACTTCTAAGTTTTCCTTTCTTTCTGAAATTGAATGTCTTCTGAATCATGATAAATGATTATAAAATGTGCTTATAAGTATGATATTTTCTTTGTCGTCGTATTTTCTTTTGATTTATCATCAACCATGGCAAATTTAAAAAAAGATAAAAATTAATGTTTGTACTCTTATTTTTCTTTAAGATTAAAGATGTATGATTTTACATTTGGTTAGTACATAATTTAATAAAATTGTTGAATTTTTTATTTACAACAATACAACGTTCCTCACAAAAAAGATCAAGAAAATCTCAAATAAAGTTATAATTAAAAAATATATTTTGTAGCTATTTTTGAATTTTTTTCCAACTGATAGTAAAATCATCAACTAATCAGAATGCTTGATTATTAGACCATGGTATTTGATTCAGCAAATACATCATTATTGTATACTCTTTCACATATATGGCTCAACCCAATAAGGATAAAATATTTCTAAATGAATTTTGAAACTTTTTATAGGAAGTGGTGTTATCAAAGATGACAGAAGGAAAAAATGTGGGTTTCGTAGTAACTTTTAATTCCATTCCATGATGGAAGGGAAAGAAAACACCCCTTCCCAAAGGAATCAAAATCAACCACATTAAAGGGATCACATATGTGGAGAAATGGTCCATTCCGTTGCATTTTTCAGATTACATCCTAATGTTCTATTTATTTGTGCATACCAAATGCTACCTAGATACCATATCTAGAAGAAAGAACCTGAAGATTGTCATGTTATTCGTGCTCCATTCCTATATATATATTAAAAAGATAAAAATCAAAAACTAAGAAAAGAGCAACAATGAGAATATAAATGCCAGAAGTAATGCTTGGAAAATGAGGTAATAGTTGATATTTTTCCATTGTAGTACTTGTATAGATGTTTTATAATGGTATGGAACAATCTAGAATCCACATGAATTCTAAATTAACAAAGTAGTCAGTTTGAACCCGAACTAGCTGGCCTGCGTCCATCTAAAGCTTGTCTTCATGCTGCTGCTATCGAATGAAGTTAGGTTGAATGGAGTCAAGTTTTTCTATTACTTCATTCTCCAAGTAAAGTACATCCAACTAATTCATTTAAGTTTCTAATTATACATGTATTAGTTGCCTTATTTACCATTACAGATCCTGCATGATGTTAGTCTGTATTGTTCATCATCTCTTATGTTTTCTAATTCAAAAAACAGGGTCACGGACATTGGGTGAATTCTTTGGCATTAAGTACCGAGTATGTTCTTCGCACTGGAGCTTTTGATCATACGCGTAAACAATACTCATCTCCAGAAGAGATGAAGGAGGTAAGTAGGCAACTGTTTTCATTTGTAAATGTCAATATTGATTTATCACCACTTCCACTACTTAGGGGCAGTTGGGTTGGTTTTTAATTAAGTCCTATATGGATAAAGCTGTCTGTGTGAATTATCTGTCTATATAGATTGTGAAGGTTTTTATTTGGGAGGTTTTTCATAGATAGAAGGAGTGTGCTTTTTAATTGGGAGATTCAGTTTTGGAAAAAAACCTTGGCTTTTTGCCTAAAGCTCAGCCCCTGAAAGCTTATTGAATAAGCGACTTTCTATATCATTAAGCCACTACGAAACAGTCATGTATAGCTGACCGAATAAGCTGTGAGTCTCATTGAGCGCATTAAGCTCATTAAGCTGCTAACAAACAGGCCCTTAGTCCCCATTTATGATTTATCAGCATGAGGATTGACACAAGAGTTACAAGGGAACAAGTCACTGCACATGATATTTGTTGTCTTGTCCCAACACAAAGGTAACAATTCCCAGTGTGGGATATCCCAAAAAAATTCAATACTGTTAAGACTGGCATCACCCATGGTCAGTCTATGGTCACCAGCAACAGTAAAAATGAAGGGACCAAAGAAGTGTACCAACAAGCAAAAGAGTCAAACATGACTGTTAATTGCCATCTAAAGACTTAATGCTGTGTTCTCGAAACCTTTTTTACGAAGGAGAAGGAAGGAAAGAGGGGGAAAGGGGAGGAAAGTAAAAAAAAACTCGTGTTTGTTCTTGAAACTTTTTAAGGAGAGAAATGAAAGGAAACAAAAGGAAATTAATGACAAGTTTCCTCCTAAATGTGAGAGGAAAGGGAAAGGAATGGAAAGGAAAGAAATTAAAACCCTTTAAAAAATTATTAAAATTACAAAACTACCCAATCTTTCATTTTAAAAAATATATTTTAAAGGTTATATTAGTAAAAACATCTTTCCCTTCCTTTCTATCCTCTTCAAGAACACAAATTTTTTCCGTTTCCTTCCCTTCCGAGAACACAAATAAAAAAATTGTTTCCCTTTCCTTTCTTTTCCTTCCCTTTCTCTTATTTTCTCTCCAAATTTGACAACACAGCGTAAGGGGTCAAAGCAACAAGGGCCAGAAAGGATTGTTTCATCATTCCTCCATCCGAAATGGTAATTGCTTAGTTACAAGTATAGATACATGTGATTCCTTTAAGAAGAGGAAAACAAATCGTGTTGCATCTTAGTCCGGGAATCAAATAGTACAATTTTACATAGAAGTCCTGGAATCAGGAGGATTAATTACATAAAGGACACAGGCCACACATGCATTTTAAGCTCAATGATAAAGAGATGACATTAGATTTTTAAGTCAGCTATATAGGATGAATATAGGAAGCCTTCAGTTGATGTTAATGAGTAAACTTAATCAGGTTTTGCTGGAGTTTAATTCATTGACATATAGCTCTATGGTTAACAGATTTCTGATAAGGCGATTATTTAGCCAGATGTTACTCTGTTATGGCATCTTTGGCAAGAAAGATGCACGAAACAAAGTGTTCAAATAATCCAATAAGATGCAACTGCTAAGATGTAAGTGTGATACTATAAGTATAATCAAAAGAACAGCCCAACGGGTAGGTTTAAGTGTCCCCAATAGGATATAATTATGAGAAATATATTGTACCTAAAGTTCTTGGCCGAATAAGACTACTCAGGATGGAGTGGAAGAAAAGAGGGGATCAAATGCAGAAAGTAGTGTGATGCAGTAATAGTAATTGAAAATTCATATGATTTGCTTGTTGTAAACATTATGTGGCCAAAATTGCATACCAACATCGAGTAATATGCCTAAACATTCAAATAATTTCTCGACTTTACATACTTGTGGCAAATGGCACACATGCGTACACATGTAAGAACATATCCCACTTACCACACACAGACGTAGAAGACAAACTTTACAGCTACCTTTCAATGTCTATCTTTAGTCTTCTCTTGCTTCCTATTATAACCTTTTCTTCATACAACTTCTTTGTCTTGTTGTTTCTGCACCAGGCAGCTTTAGAAAGATACAACAAGATGAAGGGTAATGCTCCCGAGAGGTTGGTTTCAGGTAGTGATGATTTCACCATGTTCCTCTGGGAACCTTCTGTCAGCAAACACCCCAAAACTCGAATGACGGGTCATCAACAGGTACTGGTGTTATGCAAAAACTGATTTTGTTGTTGAGAACAAAGTACTTGGCTACTTGCAAGTATCATTCACTCTGATTAAGAGTTTGGTCGAAAATATTTAGAAGTTTACATGGCTTCTTGACTCATGTAAGATGATACTCCCTCCGTCCTGAAATAAGTGTCCATATTTCTATTTTTGTTTGTCCCGAAATAAGTGTCCAGTTTTATAAATAGATAACTTAGTTTCCAGTTCTACCCTTAATTAATGCACAAATATTTAAGACTTGATAAGATAGAGATATTAATCAAGGGTAAATTTGTCATTTGGTTAACTAAAAACTAATAATTATGCATGTCATTTGGACGTAGGGAGTATAAGAAATGAAACACAATTCTCCCTGTTATTTCAATATGCTACGTTGCAAAAGCAATGACATAAGATTGAATTCTAGAATCATTTTCTTCTCCTTTCATGTTAGAGACAAGGTTGACACAGCCGGTGACATGAAAATGTTGTTTGCCATTTTCTTGTATAAGCAATTATTTGGTAGACAACACTTCAGTGGAGACGGTTCCAGTACTTTATTTGTTATGCATTCTATCATTTGGCTAATCTGGGTAATGTTGAATCTTCTTAATGAAGATTGCATCTTCCTAATCTGGGTCTGAATCTTTCTGCTTTATACAGCTGGTAAACCATGTTTACTTTTCGCCTGATGGACAATGGATCGCAAGTGCTTCGTTTGACAAGTCTGTCAAGTTATGGAATGGAATTACTGGAAAGTTTGTTGCTGCCTTTCGGGGTCATGTTGGGCCGGTTTATCAGATAAGGTTTGAATTGCGTTCGCTTTTATATGTTATCAATATAAATGACGTTCAGCTTCTCACGAATTGTATGGTTTGGTTCAGCTGGTCTGCTGACAGTAGGCTTCTCTTGAGTGGTAGCAAGGACTCCACGCTGAAGGTAAAATGAAAGGTTTCTTCTTTTTGAAGTATATAATATTTATATACGGCAAATTCTCATGCACACTCCTCACATTGGTGAGGTTTGAACCCTTGACCTCCTAGGAGGCTGGGCTCTACCGTTAACCCGAATACCGTTGTGCCAATGACCCTTTGGTTTGTTTTGGTTCTCTTGGGCCGTAGTATCTGCATGTATTGATTTGACATGAATGAGGCATCAACAGTTTATATAAGGCAATACTATTCAAAGGAAGCTTTGAATACTTATAGATATCCTGATGATGCCTTTAATATCCAAAAATATTGTATGTTCAAATACTCCCGTAAGTGCTATCAACTCATGTAGGGCTACTCTTGTAGGCCAAAAGGCATAAAGTTTGCCCGGTACATGTGGACGTGTCACTTTTCATGGACCCATTGTAGAGGCCAAATGTGCCGGGGAACATGTAAAAAAGAAACTAGTACTTCCTCTGGTCCTGAACAAGTGTCTACATTTCTATTTTTATTTTGTCCCAAAAAAAAGTGTCCACTTTCCGACTCTACACTTAATTATGAGATGGATATATTCATTACTCTCTTTGTTTTTATCAAGGTTAAAGTTGTTTCATTTTTTTAAAAAGTGTAATAATTATATGTTTCTAAAACTGTGTGCCTTTTCCATTGTGGACATTTATTTGGGACAAAGGGAGTATTTTATAGCATATACTTTCATTACCGAAACACCTTCAATACCGCGGATAATTGCCTTACTTTGGTTCAACCTACGGTTCAGTTTGGTGCAGATCGGTTCAACCTACGGTCCGGTTTCGGTTCGGGTAGTCGGGTATCTGTCTCATGCGGTTCGATTCACATTTTCTTTACTAACCAAACTGAACCGAACCATGAACACCCCTACCTTCATGCACTATACTGAAATTGGTGCATCGACTTCAATCCTCTCGTAAAATTGATGACAATTCATGTAGGGCACTTACACATGTATTATATAATCGGTATCATCTTAAACGTGTTATATTTTCTAGGTTTGGGATGTGCGGACACAAAAATTGAAACAAGACCTTCCGGGCCATGCAGATGAGGTACGTTCTTGAGTTCTCTCTCGTTCGTCTTGAGTTGAAAATTAATGTTACTCCTTCCGTCCCAAAATAGATGTCCACGTTAAAAAAAAAGTTCATAGTTTTAGAAATATGTAATTATTACACTTTTTAATTAACTTAATGACAATTTTACTATCAATAATAAAGGGAGTAATGAACATTTCCATCCCAAATTAAGCATAGAATTAGAAAGTAGCCATTTACGTTTAAAAGTGGATACTTATTTTGGGACAGAGCGAGTAATAAGAACAAAGGTCTTCCAGGAGAAACAAATATGATAAAGAAAGTAACAAGTTTGCTCCATATGTTAAGGTTTTCGCGGTCGATTGGAGCCCGGATGGTGAGAAAGTAGCATCGGGTGGTCGGGATAGAGTTCTGAAGCTATGGATGAGCTAAAAAAGGGTCATAAAGTGAAGAAAGCTGCTTTATGTATATGAAGGTGTACATGAACCTTTGCGTAACGTTTTTGTTGGGAAAGTTTCGTACGAGAAATCAAGATGAGCGTTTCCATGATCATTTGGTCTGAAAGCGGAAGTGGCATGGCTAGTGGATTGATCGAAGGATACTTTTTATAAACGGTCAAGAAACTGATATATCGAAGTCTCTAAAACGCGAAATTAGCATTAGGACTTTTTATAAACGGTCAAGAAACTGATATATCGAAGTCTCTAAAACGCGAAATTAGCATTAGGTCTTACAAATTGCGTACTCTTGTTTAACAAACCCCATGTTTTGTTTTTTTCATTCTTCCAGTTATTTGTTCGACCGGATTTGTTGTCAATTTATGATGTATTTCTATTACATTTGTTTCTAGTTCTACTACGATCGTTGCATCTCGATGAAGTATAAGTTATTGGTCGAAACAAAACCAGCCAGTAAATTCTAGTCTTTTTTTTATTTATTAACTGAATATCCAACCCGTTATGAGGGCCGACTAATCTTAGGACGACCACTTGCTTTGCAGATAGCCCGGAGTCACCGCATTTGAACCTTCGTGGCCACAAGAGGATTTTTGTTCCTCCTTGGATTTGAACCTAGGATCTTCTGGTACTTTTGACATTTGGAGCCAAGCTTAAACCAATCAGACACCACTCTTGTGGTTAAAGGTTCAAATCTCAACAAAAATAAGAAATATGTGACTATGCCGTATATAAATACTAGAGTAAATTATGATTTTTGTCCCTGTGGTTTGTTAATAGTTTATGTTTCCGTCCATATGTCTTGTAATTTATTGTTATTTTCGTTCTTGGACTAAATTATCTTTTAAGTACAACGAACGAAAACAGTAAAGAATTGTAATCCATACGGACCAAAACAAACAATAAATTGTAAATCACAAGGACACAATAAATCATAGGGACGAAAACCGCAATTCCTCAACTACAAGGACGAAAATCAAAATTTGTAGCAACCTACAGGGACGAAAAATGCAATTTGAAGGTTCTAAAATGAGGTGAGCGTTTTCGTTTTATATGATTGTCTTTTAACATGTTACATGTGCGATTTTGAATGAGACTCTCAAATTTGGGCCCACCTCAGTGCCTCTAATTTTCATCAAAAGACAAAAGTAATACGTCTCATCATCGACTCTGTAATTTGTATATATACATATATATATATATGTATAATCTGTTATCTTATTTTACAGTGTAATCAAACGCTTTAGGTGTAACAAGGCCTCCAAAAAGATTGAAAATTTCTTTCATTAACCTTCAATGCAAAGGCCAATGGCATGGAAACAATTTTTTTCTTATCACGTGCCAAACTACTATATCCCAACCTTTTTGAAAGCCAAAAAGGTCAATGTCTTATCAAATATGAGAAAAATAAGAGTTTTAGGGGGCGCTTACCAAACGCTTATCTGGATAAGCTTTTACCAAGTAATATTACCTCACCGGATGAATATAGTAAGGACCAAGAATCTTATCCGATAAGAGTGAGACAAAGACCAAGAGTCTTACCCGATAAGTGAGGGCGACGACTCTTACCATGGTAAACGCTTACCGGGTAAATTGTTGCATACAATGTCGTTTTAGTAGACTAAAATCTTACTCGGTAAGTAAATAATAGTGTTAAATTTTATTAGTAAGCAACAAGTTCTCAGTAAAATAGACAAGAAGTTCTCAGTTGCAGGTTGCCCTTGTCCAATTACATATAAAGACTTCAATCATTTATTTCAAGCAAACATATGAACATCACCTGATGTTTTAGAAGCTCAGTAACTTCTTCTCCTTCAGGCTTTCAACAGTGTCCTTAATGCTTACCTCAAGCGGCGTAAAATCGACGCCTAGACCTTCCGCTTTTGCCCTCGAGACATCATAAGGCATTGCCACGACACACTTCCCCTCTTCGTACCTATCGGAATTTGGAAAAAATATATAAATAATCGTGATTTCGAGTTACATCACCACCATGAACACGAAATCGTTTCCAAGAAGATACATTAACTTTCTTGGTAACGAAAAGATTATCATATCGAAAAGAGAAAAAGAAACATGTATGTATCATGTTATCTTGTTGATATGCAAGATAATAAACGAACATGGTTCAGACCCCGGGAGGATTTGAGAAGATCTGCCTGACCCAATGGAATTTTTTCAGGGGTCTTAAAGGGTGCGTCTGGTACACTTGATGGAACAACATAACATAGAAATCAATATTCCATGAGTGGAACAGGCTTGTTCCACCTCACCCCCAACCCACTGAACAAGGTGGAACATACTTATATTTTACCAATATAACCTTAAAATAAAACATAGTTCTCTTCTAAAATATCATATACGCCTACATGAACCTTTTATTTTGGTATCATTTTAATCGTCTTGATGAAAACTTTCTCATGATATATTTTATTATAATTTAATAAACTATATAAAATAATCAAAATATATAAACAACTCATTAGGGGTGAAGTGATCATGTTATATGTTCTGTCATTTCCAATTCTATCTTATCAATCGCTGATGTTCAGCCTGTCTTAGATCCCTAAAGGTGTGCCCACTTTTAATTGATGTGTTAGGGGCTCTTTACCAAATTTTTTATTAAGTTATGTACGGATAAATTTGTCTGTTCGGATAAACTTGTCTGTCTGGATAATTGGGTGGTGTTGTTTACTTTTTTTTATCTGAATCAACATAAATGACCGATTTACCCCCAATATTAATTATTTGAACATTAAAACAAAAAAAATCATAAAGAGGCCGACGATGGGGTGTCTCCTCTGGGAAAGAGGCGGTGTTTTAAATAAGGGGTAGGAGTGTTAGTTTTGTGGCTGAATGGTGTTAGTTTTGTGGCTGAACGGGGACAACACATCATTTCTATCTGTGTGATTAAACCATGTTCTGTGCGAATAAGCCGTAAGTAAACAACCCAAATGAGCTGTACGAATAAGCCAGATAGACCAATAAACCTAGTTAAGCCGCAGTAAACAACTATATATATATATATATATATATATATATATATATATATAATCATGGGAACAGATACTTACCTTTTGGAATGGCCAAGAGCAGGGTAGAATTTGTCCAAGATCTTCATCATCTCCGAATAGTGAGTCACAGCCCCAACCATGCAGTATCTACCGTTAGCTTCTGGGTTCTCGAATGCTAATATATGTGCGTTAGCAACATCTCTCACATCAACAAGAATGTAAATTCCATCTGGATCTGGGTATAATTCCGTTCCTGTATATATACGATTTCAACAGCTTAATGAACGTAAGACTTCCTTTATTGTATGAAACAAATCATTGCCATGCTGATCTAGACAACAATTTCAAGAAACTGTATGCATTAAGCTACTTATAGAAGAGGTTCCCAGAAAAACGTTCTTCGTACCTAGATCTTGTCCCCTATGGGTGCATTTGGTAAGCGGGTGGGAAAGGACGAGTGAGAGTGAGGTAGGCGGATGAAAGAATTGTGGAACGTTTTAAGGGTGTAGGATTTTAGTTCCACCTATTTTGGTGGGATAGAAAAAAAAATGCATTTTTGTCTCACTCAGGTCTTGTCTTGTCCTGTCCCATTTTACAGTCATGCCAAACGCTGCAAAACAAGTTTTCCCTACCCAATCCTTTTACGGTATCCATTAAGCATAATAACTTTTTCCTACACGTGAATACATGGCCTGCTACATAGGTCCAACCTTCGGATCGATCTTGCTTATGAATGTTAAATTACCGGACTTTATCAAGCTTATGATGCCCTTGGAAGTATGGTTGATAGTTGGCTGTAAGAAAGGACCGATCACGTAGCCAGGGTTGATTACCACCAACTCCAAACCGTTATCTTTTGAGAATTTGGTCGCGACATCTTCAGCCAGGATCTTCGAAAGAGAATACCATGACTGAAAAATATTAAGCCCTCGATTAGTTACAACATTCGTAGCTGAATGATAATAATCCCGAATCTTGCTGAATGATTCTTAGACTTGAAACTACAAGCAATGATGTAAACACAATCTGTTTACACAAATTTAGTTGTAAAACTGCATATTTTGATGTGTGACTGCTAGAAAAGAACCACAGACTCAAGTTTTATGCAACCATACCTTATTTTGCTTGCACATTACTGGATCTGAAAACCAGGTTTCATCCACCACAACACCACCCTCCAGAAGTTTAGCACCAAACACAACTGCAGATATGGAAGATGTCAAGATCACTTTCTTGAGAGATGGAACTTTTGCAGCTGAGTTAAGAACATTAAGTGTTCCCTTCACTGCAGGATCTAGCAATTGTGCCTGGAGGAAAATGAGAAGAGCTGAGCTTTCTACAAACAGTTGGTGAGGGTGGTGACAGAATCACAATACGACGAATAATTCATAGCGAAAGACTGCATAAACAGGTGTGATTGAACCATCAACTTACGGAGATCTCAAAGGTTCAAGACACAGCCGATTCAGCCGATACCATCATAAATATAATCACAATAAAAGCATAAACATCAACCAAATCTTCAGGTGACTGTGCATATTCAGATACCAATCTAGAACTCATCAACATGGTTTAAAACTTATACCAACATTTAGGAACAGAACATTGAGAGCAAAATAGTGAAAAAACAACCTGTGGGTCATCAACTGCAAATAAAACAGGAGATGCTGTATGAAAGAGGCATTCACAGCCATTAACTGCAGACTCAAAAGATCCTTCTTCAGTCAGGTTAGCTTCAAACAGAGATAGTCTTTCCACAGCTCCATCAAGAGCAAGTAGGTGTTGTGTCTTTTYTGGATCATCTGCAGCACATTTGAATGGAACCAGTAGCCATTAGAGGAGAACAAACATAAAGAAATACGAATTATTCTAACTTATAATAAGTTGTTTTATAACACCGGTAACAACCACTCTTGAACGTGTGGAT
>NC_037539.1:6904719-6909617 GCF_001531365.2 Cynara cardunculus var. scolymus
ATTTAATTTTAATAACGAAATAATTTATTTTTGTTTAATATTATAAATTTTATAAAAATAATAATTAAGTATTTCGTTAGAATTCAATGATTATCCTAATTATATTTTAGATTTTTTATATTTAAAATGAAATGTTTAGCATGTATTTGATTATGTTTATCTACATTTAGTTACACAAATTCAGATATGGAGATTTAATAAGTTGTACTTACGCACAATCTACTTGCAATATTGAGTTTTAAATAATATACATTAATAAACAATATTTTACGCATAAAAAGTGGTTTTTAAGAGTTTTTGTCAAATACTTCATAATATAGTATAGATATAATATTAAAATAAAAAATAATATGATTTTTTATAAGATAAAAGATAAAAAAAAAAAAAAGTGAATTTTTTTTCAACTGGACTAACAATTTTTGTAATGTAAAAGGACCAAATACATAATTTACTCTATTATAAAAAATCAACAATAATATTAAGAATAAACTACAAACTTGGTCCCTATGGTTTATCAAAACTAACAATTTTCGTCCCTAAAAATTTGATATTACAAGATACCCATCATGGTCAGTCGAAACATTCAAATTTGGTCTCTATCTCTAACGATCGTTAGAAAATTTTGTTAAACAGGCGACATTTTCGTCCTTTTATCGTTTTTTTGTCTTTTATCTGATCAAAAATCGCAGAGATGAAAATCATAAATTCAATTTTGATTGGGTAAAAAACAAAAAATCATAAAAAAAGGAAAATGAATCCTACTTACCTCTTGAAATTATCAGAACAAACAAGGACCAAATTTATAGTTTACTCTTAATATTACTGAAATTTTTTGTAATATATTCTTGCAAATATGAGAAGTTTATGAATGATATTTTTATTATTTTTAAAAAGATACAAAAAAATTTAATTCGATTTTTTCTATTTGTATGTTTGCAACCGTCGGAATACATCTTTGTAATTGATCTTAGTTTATATCTATTTTTGTATTATAAAGAAACATTTTATATGTTTTCTTTTTAAGTATATAATATTTTTATACAACAAATAAATTCACACATTCTTCTCACTTTTGATAAGGTTTGAACTCCTGACCTTCCAGGAGGCTAAAGACTCACATACCGCTAAGTCAAAAACCCTTTAGTATAGCATTCTACTTTTATTAATTTGAGAAAGAATCGTGCGAGAAGGAGAGTTAATTTGAGAATCATTCTACTTTTATTAATTTTTCTACTTTTATTAATTTGTGAAGAACAAATGTTAGAGAAAATGAACCAACCTGTTTAATAAATGGGTTGAACCCGAATCCAACCCGATCCATTGCCACCCCTACTCTTTACTTCTCGAGCTCCCTTCCTCCCATCTATGCTAAGTACAGGCCCCCACCCCTTGCCTACTACCATAATCCTGTGTCTCCAACAACTCCAATCAAAAGTCAAAAGACTCCCCTACCCGAATCATGTAAACAATATTCTTCCAAAAACTGCAAAACCTTTTGTATATAATAAAATTTGGTCAAAAAAGAGTGGTTGTTATGGACTTGAATGCACGGCCTGCTACATAGGTCCACCCCAGGATCGATCATGCTTATGAATGTTAATTGTAGGACACAATTACCGGTCTTTATCAAGCTCATAATGCCGACTTTTGATTTGTTGTCATATTTAAAAAAGAGTAAATTACGGATTTATCCGTATGATTTACATTTTTTATTCCCAGTGTTCTCAAAATCAAAATAAATAAGGATTCGAAGACTCTTGGTTGACATTTTCATATGCGTCAAGTCCTTCCCTCTAACGAAAAACAAGAAAATTCCGTTAGTTCAGTTAAATTAAAGGGTAATTTAGTCTTTTTACTTATTTTTAATTTTTAATTAAAAAAATAAATAACATTTTATATAATCTATATTGCATGGACCAAAAATGTGATAATTATATATACATACAACTTAGGGGCTGTTTGACACTTGCTGAATGGTTTTATGCAAAATCATTAAATGGTTAGAATGATTAAAAGACTCTCATGATATAGTGTAAAATGAAATATAATTGTTTACAATGAAATTAGGGCCTCTTAATGGTTAAAGGAGGTCAGCATACAAAATTATTCAGAGAGTTTTAGAACCATTAAGAAGCAGACTTTTTTTGGCCAAACAAGATCCATTTCTTATGGATTCAAATATTGTCTCTTAATGAAACTATTAGAAGGTAAACAAAAGATCCCTTATCCCCACCATCATCTTCGTGAATGTAACCACCGTCAGGGACAATCTCACTTTGGCCGAACTCTTTCGACATGGATGATCTCACTCCACTCCACTCCTCTCCTCTGAACACAAGGACGGACGATATTTCAACACTTCGGCAACCCATTCTATCTGTTCCTCTCCCTTTGCCGGCAACATATGGGCATTCTCCCGATGTGCTCTTTCAGATCTGTAACAAATGGGCATTCTCCCTATGAGGGCCACTAATCCCAGGGCGACCACTTGAATATCCAATCCGTTACGAGGGCCGACTAATCCCAAGGCGACCACTTGCTTTGCAGATAGCCCAGAGTCACCGCATTTGAACCTCCGTGGCCACAAAAGGATTTTTGTTCTTCATTGGATTTGAACCTAGGACCTCCTGGTACTTTTGATCTTTGGAGCCAAGCTCAAACCAATCAGACACCACTCTTGTGGTTAAAGGGTTCAAATCTCAACAAAAATAAGAAATATGTGACTATGCCGTATATAAATACTAGAGTAAATTATGATTTTTGTCCATGTGGTTTGTTAATAATTTATATTTTCGTCCATATGTCTTGTAATTTATTGTTATTTTCGTTCCTGGACTAAATTTTTACCTTTTAAGTACAACGAACTAAAATCGTAAAGAATTGTAATCCATAGGGACCAAAACAAACAATAAATTGTAAATCATAAGGACACAATAGGGCTGAATTACAAACCATAGGGATGAAAACTGCAATTTCTCAACTACATGGATGAAAATCAAAATTTGTAACAAACCACAGGGATGGAAAATGCAATTTGAATGTTCTAAAATGTGGTGCGTGTTTTCGTTTTATATGTCAAATTTGGGCCCACTTCATTGCCCTCTAATTTCCATCAAAAGCCAAAAGTAATACGCCTCATCACCGACTCTGTGAGAAAAGTCATGTTTTATCAAATATGAGAAAAGTCATGTCTTATCAAATATGAGAAAAGTCTAAGAGTTTTAGGGGCCGTTTACCAAACGTTTATCTGGGTAAGCGCTTACCAAGTAACATTACCTTACCGGATGAATATGGTAAGGACCAATAATCTTACCCGATAAGAGCAAGACAAGGACCAAGAGTCTTACCCGGTAAGTGAAGGCGACGACACTTACCACGGTAAGCGCTTACCGGATAAATTGTTGCATACAATGTCGTTTTAGTAGACTAAAATCTTAATCGGTAAGTAAATAATAATGTTAAATTTTACCAGTAAGCACTTACCGAGTAAAATAGACAACAAGTTCTCAATAAAATAGACAAGAAGTTCTCAGTTGCAGGTTTCCCTTGTCCAATTACATATAAAGACTTCAATCATTTTTTCAAGCAAACATATGAACACCACCTGTTGTTTTATAAGCTCAGCAACTTCTTCTCCTTCAGGCTTTCAACAGTGTCCTTAATGCTTACCTCAACCGGAGTAAACTCGACGCCTAGACTTTCCGCTTTTGCCCTCGAGACATCGTAAGGCACTGCCACAACACACTTGCCCTCTTCGTACCTTTTCGGAATTTGAAAAAATATATAAATAAATAATCCTGATTTCGAGTTGCACATCACCACCATGAACAAGAAATTGAGTTTCCAAGAAGATACATTTAACTTTCTTGGTAACGAAAAGATTATCATATCGAAAAGAAGAAAAAGTAACATGTACGTATCATGTTATCTTGTTGACATGCAAGATAATAAACGAACATAGTTCAAACCCCGGGAGGATTTGAGAAGATCTGCCTGACCCAATGGAATTTTTTCAGGGGTCTTAAAGGGTGCGTCTGGTACACTTGACAGGATAACATAACATAGAAATCAATATTCCATGAGTGGAACATGCTTGTTCCACCCCACTCCTAACCCATGGAACAAGGTGGAACATACCTATATTTTACCAATATAACCTTCAAATAAAACTTAGTTCTCTTCTAAAATATCATATATGCATGTGTACATGAACTTTTTATTTTGGTGTCATTTAATTGTCTTGATGAAAACTTTCTCATGATATATTTTATTAAAATTTAATAAATTATATAAAATAATCAAAATATATAAACAACTCATTAGGGGTGCATTGATCATGATATATTTTTTATTAGGTCCCGTATGGATAAATTTGTCTGTCTGTCTGGATAAATGGGTGTTGTTTATTTTTTTTATCTGAATCAACAGTCTGAATAACATAAATGACTGATTTACCCCCCAATATTAATTATTTGATCATTAAAACAAAAAAAAAATCATAAAGAGGCCGACGATGGGGTGGCTCATCTGGGAAGAAGACGGTGCTTTAAATAAGGGGTAGGGGTGTTATTTTTGTAGCTGAATGGGACAACACACCATTTCTATCTGTGCGATTAAGCCGTAAGTAAACAACCCAAATGAGCTGTACGAATAAGTCAGATAGACCAATAAGCCTAGTTATATATATATATATATATATATATATAGAGAGAGACTTGGGATCATGTGAGACCAGCCTGTTTTCGTGAGACCCGTGAGACCAGCATTTTACACTTGAAACTTCACAGCAAAAATGCTGTGAAGGTGACTTTTTAAAACCTTCACAGTGTTTTTGCTGTGAATGTTCGACTTTTTAAAACCTTCACAGTGTTTTTGTTGTGAAGTTTACGTGTAAAAAC
>NC_037539.1:6916086-6918266 GCF_001531365.2 Cynara cardunculus var. scolymus
GTTTCATTAATGTTAGAGAAATACATGAAACAGTTTCATTAAGTATTATATTTAACAATTTCACAACCATATATGAAACAACTTCATCAAAAAAAAGTATTATATGAAACAATTTCACAACCATATATGAAACAACTTCATCAAAAAAAAGTATTATATGAAACAATTTCACAAGATTAAACAATTTCATGAAAAAAATTTCATAAGATTAAACAATAACAGATGAAGGTGGTTTGCACGGTTTACACAAATGTGGGCGGTTTTCATATGATCACTCCTCTATATATATATATATATATAATCATGGGAACAGATACTTACCTTTTGGAATGGCCAAGAGCAGGGTAGAATTTGTCCAAGATCTTCATGATCTCTGAATAGCGAGTCACAGCCCCAACCATGCAGTATCTACCGTTAGCTTCTGGGTTCTCGAATGCTAATATATGTGCATTAGCAACATCTCTAACATCAACAAGTCTGTAAATTCCATCTGGATCTGGGTATAATTCCTTTCCTGCATATATACGATTTCAACAGCTTAATGAACGTAAGACTTTCTTTATTGTCTGAATCAAATCATTGCCATGCTGATCTAGAGAACTATCTCAGTGCTTTATTCTAATGTTCAAAGAAACTGTATGCATTAAGCTACTTATAGAAGATGTTCCCAGAAAAACGTTCTTCGTACCTAGATCTTGTCCCCTATGGGTGCATTTGGTACGCGGGTGGGAAAGGACGTAGGCAGATGAAAGAATTGTGGAAGGTTTTTAAGGGTGTAGGATTTTAGTTCCACCTATTTTGGTGGGATAGAAAAAAAAATGCATTTTTGTCCCACTCAGGTCTTGTCCGGTCCCATTTTACTGTCATGCCAAACGTTGCACAACAAGTTTTCCCTACCCAATCCCTTTTCGGTATCCATTAAGCATAATAACTTTTTTCTACACGTGAATACACGGCCTGCTACATAGGTCCAACCTTCGGATCGATCTTGCTTATGAATGTTAAATTACCGGACTTTATCAAGCTCATGATGCCCTCGGACGTGAGGTTGATAGTTGGCTGTAAGAAAGGACCGATCACGTAGCAAGGGTTGATTACCACCAAGTCCAAACCGTTATCTTTTGAGAATTTGGTCGCCACATCTTCAGCCAGGGTCTTCGAAAGAGAATACCATGACTGAAAAATATTAAGCCCTCGATTAGTTACAACATTTGTAGCTGAATGATAATAATCCCGAATCTTGCTGAATGATTCTTAGACTTGTAACTACAAGCAATAATGTAAACATAATCTGTTTACACAAATCTGTTTACCAACTCAAGACAATCGGAAAAATTAGACCTACAGATTAAAGTTTTACGCAACGATACCTTATTTTGCTTGCAAATTACTGGATCTGAAAACCAGGTTTCATCCACCACAACACCAGCCTCCAGAAGTCTTCCACCAAACACAACTGCAGCCATGGAAGATGTCAAGATCACTTTCTTGAGAGATGGAACTTTTGCAGCTGAGTTAAGAACATCAAGTGTTCCCTTCACTGCAGGATCTAGCAATTGTGCCTAGTGGAAAATGAGAACAACTGAGCTTTCTTCAAACAGTTGGTGTGGGTGGTGACAGAATCACAATACGACGAAAAATTCATAGCGAAAGACTGCATAAACAGGTCTGATTGAACCATCAACTTACTGAGATCTCAAAGGTTCAAGACAGCCGATTTAGCCGATACCACCATAAATATAATCACAATAAAAGCATAAACATCAATCAAATCTTCAGGTGACTGTGCACATTCAGACACCAATCTAGAACTCATCAACATGGTTTAAAACTTATACCAACATTTAGGAACAGAACATTGAGAGCAAAATAGTGAAAAAACAACCTGTGGGTCATCAACTGCAAATATAACAGGAGATGCTGTATGAAAGAGGCATTCACAGCCATTAACTGCAGACTCAAAAGATCCTTCTTCAGTCAGGTTAGCTTCAAACAGAGATAGTCTTTCCACAGCTCCATCAAGAGCAAGTAGGTGTTGTGTCTTTTYTGGATCATCTGCAGCACATTTGAATGGAACCAGTAGCCATTAGAGGAGAACAAACATAAAGAAATACGAATTATTCTAACTTATAATAAGTTGTTTTATAACACCGGTAACAACCACTCTTGAACGTGTGGAT